>NC_089157.1:9514990-9831657 GCF_009819655.1 Sylvia atricapilla | reverse complement strand
CAGCTTGTGCTTTATCCCTCTACAGCATTCCTACTCTGCTCCTCATGCCACAGACTGGCAAGTCTGTGAGCCTGCACTCTGATTTGTGCTAAAACAACAATAAAACCTTCCAGGAGTCTCCGAGAACGAGGAAACAATAAAGCAGACAACAATTATCCAGTCCTGCACATGATATATCGTGGAGATAACACGAACTCGTGGATATATGGATGTTTTATTGCTGGATGTAAGGCACGTCTTATTTAAGGTGCACAAAGAGCCCTGTCTGTGCCTCCACAACCCTCAGCACAGCTCCTGGGCCAGGCAGCCCCTGTAAATCTCCATGCAGATGTCCATTAGCCGAGTATTAAGTGGGCAGGCAGACATCAGAAAGGCTCTGTCACGAATCTGATGTTCTCATCTAAGCAGATCTAAACGGTCTTGTTTTATAACTGCTTCCTGCAGTCAACCTCCCATGATAGCCCAGACTTGCTAACGCTCCTTTTATTGCTGCCATCTGATTGTATAACTCCGCACTGATAGCAGCTCTTCATATTGCATCGATTAGGCAGAGAACAGGAAAATGAACAAAATGTACTCATTCTGTTTATAGTTGGAGCTATAATTTTGTGGCCCTCCTTGGACGCCTCAGCAGGAGAATCAGATGCACTTTTCTCCCCATTTGGCAATGCTCTCCTGCACTGGCTGGGAGCTGGGGCCAAGTTTACTCAGCTCCTGCTCTCACAAATGGCTTTCTTCCTTTTTTTTTTTTTAGGATGTGGGAGATGGAGAGGGCTCCCAGGGCAACTGCTGGGACACAGCAGGAGCTGTGTTAAATACAGAGTTTCCAGAGGAGAGAGGCTGTTCATCAACCCTTCATCATCACCCACTTCACTCACTTTCAGGAGTGAAGGTTCAGGGTGAAGCACAAGGGAGGAAGGAGAAGGAGAAGAAGAAGAAGAAGATGATGATGATGATGAAGATGATGAGGAGGAGGAACTTGGCATAAGTTCTCCTTGCCTCTTTGAACAGAGGCTAGACAGGGTTAAACAAATAAAGTAGATATTTATTAAAAGGCCTTTAGGATACACTTTGGGCAGCACAAGACTCTGGCCAGGGCTACACCCAAGATGGACCCAAAATGGACCCAAGATGGACACCCACTCACGAGTTTTCACACTTTTATAAGTTTTGGTCCATTTCCATACTGGGGTTCATTGTCCAATTACAGCTCCAGGTGATGCAGTCCCACCCTCCCAGTTTGCTCTCCTCAATCCCCTGTTGTTTGCATGTTCTGGGCTTGAAGCTGCAGCAGTGTCCTTGGTTCTGGGGCTGGAAAAGGATTGTTTTGTGTGACTGAGCTGTGAGGAGAATTAACTAACATTTAATATGAAGTTCAGAGTTATGTACCAGTGGAGCACAGCATCTGGAAAATAAGAAAGGTAAAACTTAAGGCTAACTTAGGAGCACAGGGTTATTGCTCTTCATCACTGGGGTCACATTTTGCTTTAATGGACAAAACCTGGCTGCTTCCTCCTCTCAGTGCTGCCAGCCTTGCCTGCCCTTCGTTTGAGAGCCTGAGATGGACACTTGACACACTTTCAGCTGGGGAAAAAGCTTTTTTCTTGCTTTGCTGTGCTCTGGTCAATTCAGTGGTGAATGATTCAAGGTTGCTCTGATTAAATTAGAGATTTCAGTGAGTGTGAATCTGATCTTTTGAACCAGCAGAAACAGAGAATGAAAAGGAAATGATGCATTTATCTGTCCTCTAGAATTCCTATTTAAATGGAAGTATTTTTAATAAAATCGCTTTTTATTTTCAGGGCCATAAGGTAGAATCTCTTCTACACGATGAGAAAAATTCTTTTCCTGGAGTATTCACTACTTAAGGGTTGAGGGTCAGTCTTGCACCATTTCCTTCTTTTATAAAGTATAAAAGTAAAAAGATTTAAAAAGAAAGCAGTTTGGTAAAGCTCTGTAACACTGAGAATGCAACTCTCTGCAAACTGGGCTAGAAAATCTTTTTTTGCTGGGTTCAGAGCCAAGCCAAAAGCCCAAATGAGGCTAATCCCAAAATGAGAGACCACCCTGGTTTATCCTCACCCACTGCTACTGGAACGTGTGCACCAAAGGTTTTGTGGGAATGTAGCTTTTTCCTGTGCCACTATCAAATTCCTCTGTTTATGGCCATGTGAAATGGATAATTAGAGGACAGGGAAACTGGACCCAGTTTCCTCAGTTTCCCTGTTTGCTGAACTTTCATATTCAACCCAATGCTGCTTTTGCTTTGCTTCTTTGCTGACTGAAGTTTCTCCCGAGGAGATTTCATGGCATTTTTAGCCAGACTAAAAAAGAAAAATCCCGCCATTTTTGCAAAGGTCCATTAGTCATTATTAACCTAATGATCCACTTAAACTGCAGGGAGGGAGATAAGGTTAGATAGCAAACAAACAAACAAACAAAAAACCACAAAAAACAACAACAACAACAAAAAAAAAAAACCCAAAACAACAAAAAAACCACAACAAACCAAACCAAAAAAACCCCAACCAATTAACAGAATTAGGCAGTAAGGAGGTAATAAGGAGGCCAGGAAAGCTGTGGGATGTCACTTATGGATGTCCCAGCTGATGCCAGCACAATTCCCATCCAGAGGAATGGACAAACTCTCAACCAGAGCCTCCCAAGTTTTGTCCACTCCCATTTTCCCAGTCAGGGCCAACATTTGTCACTGGCAAAATAAAGATTCAATCGAGCCTGAGGAATGTGAACGGAGACCTGGAAGTTATCTTGGCACAGAGATCCATTTCCTGCCCTGACGGATTTAGAAGTGCTCAGGTTCCTGCTGTGACTGGAAAGTTGTTTCAGAACATCTTTCCTGTGATGCTCAGAAACCTCCTGCATGTTTCCCCCTCCTATTTACTCACAACCAGTTTGATTTGGGGCCAACATTGTCCTTCAGCTTAAATAACTCTCTCCCTTCCCTGGGGGTTTACCTGGGCTATTTATTGAAAGCAATCCCTTTCCTAGCCCTTTTCCTGCTTTTCCTAGCCTAAACAAAGCTAATTCAGCTTCTCCCCTCCCTGATTGCCCCAAATCCTCCTCTGCACCTGCCCCATCGAGGTCCTGGTGCCCCACTCAAGGCAGGGACCTTCCCTCTCCCACCTGGATTTTCAGCTCTCCCGAAAATTAAACTCATTTATCCACTTGGCTCTTTGCATCCACATTTTCCTTTCCCACTCACGAGTTTTCTGAGCCCTGCTCATCACAGCAGCCTCAGCCATTTGTCCCTTGCCTCATTTCCATGCCATGCTCTGTCCCTCCTGTCCTCTCTGGCAGCAGTGGGACAAAGACTTTATTTGGAATTTTCTACTGCCGTAACAATGTAATTTCTCTGATTTATGCCTGAGATCTTATAAATAGGCCACTGGCACATTCTGGGCTTGTTATCTGTGATCCCTTTACAGCCCAGGATTTTTGTCCCGTCCTCAGACTCGTGCACACGGGGAAATTTTGGTGGTGTCTGGTTTTCTTCAGTGGATGTAAAAGGAGGCCAGGGCATGAGCCCAGAGTTACTCATTTAGTTTTTAGACACCCTGAAGTCAGATAAGATTAATTTCACTTTTAAGTGAAACGAGGTAGTGATGACTTTTAGGTCCATCAACTCCAGCTGCTGAGCTGCAGGTCAGGAACTGCCTGACAATAAATAAATAGTTGTGGGGTTTTTTGAGCTGATATTGTCTCTCATTCATTTTGGGCACCTGTCTGTGAAAAGAGAATAAAAGTTTTGAATCTCCCCATCATTACTCAAAATCTGCTGGTTTTAGGCTTAAGGAAGGAACGTTCCTTAGCATGTTCCTCACCTCGAGAAAGTGATGTAAAATCGCTGAAAATGCCTTTAACTGTCTGAAAAAAACCCTGCTGGGCCTGAGATTGGGCGCTGAGTGAGGCAGGGCCTTACTCTGCTCCTAGACCAGAGCAGGGCTGAGGCAACACTGACCACACCTGGGCACCTCTGCACCCCTGAGGATGGGCCAGTCCTCAATTTCCTCCATTTCCCCCCATTTCCTCAATTTCCCCAATTTCTCCTTCACAAAACCTGCACCTCAGGCAGTCCCATCACCCCCCTCAAGGTAAGTGACAGGCACATAAATCCTGGGGCTTTTTGTTCTGCTGAAATCTGGGCAAGGAAAGGGACTTGGAGCTCACGATGGAAAATATTTCTGAGAGCAGCTACTCCGGGGCAGCAGTTCTGCTCAGCAAGCACGGGAATTATCTTGGAGCACAATAAATCTTTGTAGTTCTGCAGTCTCACTTGTCAGCTGGAGCATCCTCCCCAGCCCAGAGCCTGACAGTTTTAGCTGTTCCTGGTAGGAATTCATTCAGTTTTCCTTTTTCCCCCCATTACATTCACCTTCCATGCCATGGAAGCTGCAAATATGCAAACTGAAAGCATTTCTTTTTGTCTCTAGGACGAGAAATATTTTTCTGCGTGTGAATGGGAACAGCTTCAATCCCTGACTTCAACTTCCCAAGTGCCTCAAGATGAGAATCAACCTTGAAACCTCCTGCTGTGGATTTGGAGCTTTTCCCCTGAATATCCCCCCAAACAGATGCCTGGAAAATAAAAATCAAAAAAACCTCCTGGAGGTGTTATCACAGAATTAACCAGGTCGGGAAAGAATCTTTGAGATCACCAAGTCTCACCTAAGGCACGGGCAAAATGATGACTTCAGGGGAAGGAAAGCAGGATCTGAGTGTTAAAGTTTGTTGTCAAACCTGACCCCAGCGGCACAGGGCTGGCTCCATTTCCAGGCAGCCTCCAGCTTGAGGCCAGCGCTGAGTGAAGAACTCAGATGTCTTTGGATAAATTCAGTGAGAATCTGCTGGCACAGGGAAGACACCACCGAAATATTCCAGGGCAGATTATTGGAGAATGGGAAAAAAAGGCTACAGATGCCTTGTTGTTAATCTTGTCCCCTGGAATTTGCTTATGCTGTTTCTTCTCTTCTTTAACTTTGGGTTAAAATCTTTAAGCAGGAGTGGAAAGTGACAAGGATAGGAATGTTTCAGTCCTCAAAACAGTTCTGAAACAAAATAAAATAAACCTAAATAGTTTTCAGCCTGAGTGTTCACGGGTTTCACCTTGTTTTCAGATCATCAGTTGAATAAAGTCCAAATATTAATTACTGTGTAACTAAATATCCTTTTCTTTAATTCACTACACCTCCAGTTTATGCTTTAATTTCGCACTCTGACTGTTTAGAAATCAATATTTCCATTGTGGATACATGGGATTTAATTTCGAGTGGGGAAGCAGTGGATATATTAATTTCAAAAAGCAATTATTGGGAGCACGAGGGCAGATCTTCTCCTGCAGGAACTTCTCTTTACCCTTCACGGAAAACACTGAAACATTCTTGGAAAAAACCCCACACAACCTATTTAAAATTGCAGCCATTTCCCCCCCACTGGGCTTTGTCTTTAAATAAGAAGAATTTCTTTCTATAGATGGCTGGAGTTAATCATTTCCCCTTGGAAACGACCCGTTGGGTGGGATGTTGGGAAGAGCAGCGATGGGAATGGGAATGGGATGGGCTGGGAATGGGAGCAGAGCCTGCAGTCCCAACCCACGGGGCTGAGCATGACCTAGGAAGGAAGCAGCAGGATGTTTCCGAAACCCATAGCGCACAATAATTCGCTTTAATCTTCCGTTGGTGTCTTGCCTCGATGGAAGCGAAATAAAAATAAAAGTGCTCCGGGTGAGATGTGCTGGAGCCTCCTGGGTTTCTGGCTGTCAGAGGGAGGAGCAGCCTGGCCTGACAGTCAGTGAAAACTACCCCAGGAATGACATGGAACAAGGTGCGCTGGGCCACACAACCCCTGGATTTTCCCTTTTGGGGATAGATTGGATCACGCAGCTCCAACAGACCAGCAGTAGGGAGGTGCCTGTTGAAGGTGGAGCCTTCATCCTTCAACACCTTGAAATGGGAGAAAAAAACCCAAAACCTCTCTAAAATAACTTTTGAGCAGATAAACCCCGTGTTCCACGCAGCAAAATTCCTAGCAGGAACTTTGGGCTATGAACTCAGACAATTTTTCAGGCTGTAAAAGCGGCACGTCACTAAACCCCCAAAATTTCCCCCCCTGATTCGTTTAGTGCATCTCAAATCCTCAGATGCCTGCTGGACACACCTGAGAGCAAAACAACCACCAGCAGAACATTCCCTGGTTCCCCCTTTTTTTTTTTGCAGAGCCTGGGAATGCAGCTCGTGTTACCGCTGGCCAGGAGGAGAGAAGCAAATCGTTATTTAAGACATCATCCCACTCCCGAGGGGCCTCATCACCTCCGACAGATTTGTGAGTCACTCAGAGGAAATATTTTACTGCTATCCTGTTTGCTCAGCAGGTGGAAGGGAAATCGCTCTCACAAAACCCTGGATAAAAAACAAACCTCGAGCAGGACTTCGATTTCAGCAGAGCCTCGGCATTTTCGGCCGCGTTTTCAGCAAGTTTCAAGTGGTGCCAGCATTTTTCTGGAGAGTTTGCAGAGGAAGACAACAAGACAAGATCCTTGACATGAAAGGTTTTTTTTGTAACCCTCTCCAAATTTTTTGTGCTACTTTCCCTCTTTTCATCTCTAAAAAAGCTCTTTTTTCTTATTCATTTTTCCTCTCGTGTTTGAGAAGTTTTGATTCCTCTCTCCAAGAAATTTTGCTGCTAGATGAGGATTATTAATTTTTTTTTTTAAACTACAGGGTAGGACTTAAAACAGACTTGGGCAGTTTATGAACTTCACAAAAGAGATGAAACTCGCCCCTAAAGAAACCAGAAATTGCAGGCGTCTCTCTTCTTCCATAATCCAGTGAAAATAGGATAACAAACATTGCTGAGGAGATCTGAGAAAATTATTTCCCAATGATATTTTAGGAAATTAAAAAAAATACATAATTTGTACCCAGAATATTTCCTAGCTGGAAACACATCTAGCTAAAGAGGTACAAATCTGGGAAATTAGAATATCCTTCAATCCCAGAAAATGAACTTTTCTGCTGGAGCTTTTGCCAAAAACTCTTCCAGGATGTTGTGGTCCTTTGCCAGGGACTTTGCCAAATTCCTTGGCAAAGGACCACAACACCCTGAAAATTCTCTGAAAATTCTCTGAAAATTCTCTGAAAATTCTCTGAAAATTCTCTGAAAATCAGAGAATCATTTAGGCTGAAAAAGAGCTTCAAGATCATTGAGTCCAATTGTTCATTTATGTTCACTAAACATTCAGAAGACACCACTAACATTTAGTTTTGACTTGAATATCCTTCTTGTATTACTGTTTTTGGTGTTTAACCTTTGTTATTGCAGTCCTCTAAAAGGTGAGGATTGGCCTATCCAACTCCTTAACCAAGCCTTGAATATAAATTATCTTTAAAGACCTTTTCGAGCCAATTTTTCCCGCTGTTTATACATTTCAGGTTCAGCAAAAACCCATTTCACAGCAACAACGAAGAAACGAATCCATTGTTCAGGGAAGTGTATAAAAGCTCTAAAGTTTCCCTAAAGATGTTCCAAGCTGACACCTGATCCGAGACCTGCAGGAAATGTTTGAAAATATCCTTAAATAAATGAAGTCACTGGGTCGGTTCCAGCCAAGCTGATGAGAGAACAATGAGCAATTTAGAGACGGACCCTCTGCCCCTGTCATGTGCTCATTTCTCCATCCAAAGGGAGGCTTTTGGACACTCTCACACACTCATTTCATCTTCAGCTCCCACCTGGGACTCGCAGTAGCCACGCAGCAAAGAGAGCAGTTGTTTTTGTGGTTTCCTCCTGGCTCGGCCCGTGGGGCTGATGCACCAGCAGCCTTACGAGAAATTCTGCTTTGTTGGGATTTCCTGCACCATTCTGCACACAAAGGCAGCCCAAACGATGCAGCTGACGCGGTGATTGGAACCTGGAGACGATTTTCCCAAAGCACATCGATTTGGGAACCTCTGCTTTTCACCCACTCCTCTTTGTTCCACCCTACATACTTCCTGCATGATATAATTTGGAGCTATTTTTTAATGAACCCTCACAAAGTGCTCTGAAGTGCCATTGTGTTCTGCTAAAGCGCTGCCAGCCCGGGCAGAGCTGTAATTCATTTGCCAGGAAGAGATTTTCGAGTTCCTGGGATTTAACAAGTGGCTGTGCATCAGCTGAGCTGTAGGAAATCTCCACACGTGCTCCAAACCCCCCTTTGGTTTTCTGCATCTGCGGCAAATTCAAACCAAGGCATTGGTTTGCATTTGTTTTAAGCTTCTGTGTGCTGAACGTTACCTCGAAGGAAACACAGACCAGCCTTAGAAATGTGGGAATAACTCACTGAGCATGGAATGGTTTGGGTTGGAAGGATCACCTCTTTAAGGGATTAAAGTTGTATAGGACACACCAAGGATGAGGCAGGCAGCAGAAAGTCAGGCAGGAAAGTTTTATTTTAATATTTCTGACTGCATTTATATACACTTTTTACAAAAGGTAAAAAATTGGCTACACAGGTCGCCACCTCTTCGACCTCGTATGTGAACATCACCATCAATAATCTTTCTCCTCCCAAAGGAGAAATATGTAAATAAAGTGAATAATTCTAAATATTTACATGAAGCTGTGTAAAAAATCTCCACCACAAAAATTCAAACCCTCAAAAAGCAAAAAAAAAAACCACCTTAAAACAACAATTCAGGGATGACCCCATCCAGCCTGGCCTTGAACACTTCCAGGGATGGGAATCCATGGGGAAATGGGGCTGCAGCTCCTGCTTGGAGTGTGACACACCCCCTGAAGACTCAAGGAGAGCTCAAGAGATAAGAGCTCTTATCTCTTAAGGAGATTTAGCATTGATGAGCAGAGGCAGCAACTCTTTATCTCCAACAGCAACATCCCGAAGCTCCAGCTGGAGCTTCCTGACCCCCTGTGCCCACCCAGGGGTGCCACCACCCCTCTGACCCTCCCTCTGTTTGAGCATTCCCTCGTGATCAGCAAACCTCCGGAATCCTGAACTGCTCTTCTTCCAAAGCACGGGCAGAAAAACCCAACTGACCCCAACCCACCTGAATTTTGGACTAGGAGATTGGACAAGTAAATCTTTTTAGCTCACTAGTGGATGTCTGGGGCATTTTCATGCTGCTGCTTGGACCAATTCTACTCCTTTTGCTGTTTTCTTTCCTCACCTGCACCCTTCTCTCCCATGGCCACAGCAAATCCTTGCCCCAGCTGAGGACAGAGGGCACCAAAACAAAGGGGAAAATGCACTTTAAAAGCAAAATTAGGACAAGGTTGCCAGTGGAAAAATATTTAGTTTGAATGAAGAGAAAAAAACCCCTCTTGATTAGAAAAAATACCCACAAAAAATCCCCCCAAACCCATAGAAACAAACAGGAAAACTCCAGTTCTGTGACAGAACTGACTGTGATTGCAGTGAGTGGACATCTCACCTCCTCAAAAATCTCCTTCAGAACTTATTCCCGGACTTTTCTAGAGCTGTGATTGGCATTGGAAGCTCTCCCCCCACCAAATAAAGAATTGAAAAAAGCCAGCTGGCCACAGTAGCCCTGTTTAATTGCAGCAAGAACAAGTTAAATCTGAATTACTGCACTATTACTCCAAAGGGTTTACTGGACACTCTGAGTCACAGCGTGGTTCAGTCTTTTGTCTATGCAGACTTTGCAATATTAGGATTTTTTTTTAGCACAAGGATCAGCAGAGGAAGTCAGACCAATAGTTTTTTCGAGCCCATCAATCCCACAGAAGGTGAGAAAGCCCCGTGAAAGCCCTTCTCCATTTGAGCAGCAATATCCTTCCGAGGAAAATTCTTTCCTGATCCTTGCTTTAAAGAAGTTATTTGAGATTAATGTAAAGACCATTTGTCATTTTGGTTATAAGAAATGATAATGGCTTTAGCAGCATTTTGCATTTTCTGCAAATCCAGCCTGTATTGCAAACTCCTCTGTTAGGCACAAAATAGGGAAAAAAAATAGTCTCCTCTAATCTGAGTCACTCATCAATTCCCTGCTAATTGTCAGATGTGTTTATTGCACTGGAGAATTGATAACCTGTAATAAGATGTGATGGATTTAGCCAGCTGTGTTTTTGCAATTCCAGGCTGGTGTGTGTCCAACAGAAACCAAGAGAGTTACATGAGCACAAAAAGAAAAAAAAAAAAAAAAAGAAAGAAAAAAAAAAGGAAGAAAAAAGGGTAAAAAAAAAAAAAAGCCCAGTAGTGTTGATTCAGCACTGGTGTATTTTCTTCTCCTGATTATTTCTGTAATAACAAGTGTCTGATAAGTGGGTTAAAGACTGGCTGAAGGAGATGGAATTGGAAAGGAATTGCCATTGTGTTTGTTGATATTCCTCCAGTTAATTTGAAATGTAGGCAAGTCATGGAATGATTTAGACTGGCAAGGCATTTCATGAGCCTTTCCTTCTGGAGCTAAAAAAAGAGAACACCCTGTCTGGATTCGTCAGCACGCAACGTGTTTAGATAAGGAAGTGGAGTCAGAAGGAATATTCCCAACATGAGGAATGAATGGAGACAGGATCTGCCGCCGGAAAAATGTCTGCATGGCACTGCAGCAGCTCCCTGGAGAAGCCAAAACCCTGGACACAGATCCCTGGGCTTGCCCATCTCTCACACTGGTGTCCTCTCCAGCCTGAAGAAGAACCTCCAGACCAGGCTCAAACCTGTCCATGGCACGGCCTGGGAATGGCTGGGAGGAGCCAGCTCAGAACTTCAGATCCCAAAGCTGAAGTTCCCACAGGGAACAAACCCAACTCCTGACGTGTCAAGGTTTGGGGACGGCGTGGTGGCACCTTGGAGGTGTGGTGGCACTTTCACCTGGAGATCTTCTCCTCACCTTTCCTCCTTCATTAGCACATCTCCTCCTGCCTGAACCCTGCCAGAACTCACCCACACCAAACGCTGGGGCCAACTCACATGACCCCTGCAGCTGACCACATCCTCCTCAGTGCTTCTTCATCCTGGCACGCTCAGCTCAGAGAACAATCCACCCTTTTCCCAGAGGGACTTGAACTCCACCACCCTTCCCAAGCGCTGTGGGAAAAGTTGGGCAGGGTTTGTCCAAACCTCCTGCAGTCCTGAAAACCAGAGCTGCTCTGAGGACGCCTGACTAATGAATGTGTGGTGGCCAAGGGGAGCTAATGAGACATGACCGTGTTAGTCCTGCAGAAACCACGGTGATTAATCACACAACCAGGGCACAGGAGCCGTGGACACCTCCACTGCACACTCAGATGTGTTCCTGGAGGATAAATCCTGCAGGGTACAAAACTTCATCACTGAACTTCGTGGAGGATTTTCATCTGGACTGCGTTGGGTTAGATTAAAAAAGGCATGAAATGTATCCAGCCTGCTCAGATTGCAGGAAAACTTCTCCTTGATCACAAAAGAAGATAGGAATCAAAAAGATTTCCTTAAGGGAAATCTCAGAGTTCAGAGGTTGACAGTGCCCCCAAATACAATTAGGATGTGGTGAACCTTAGTTTGCTCTTCAATTCACCTGTGTGAACTGAAGTTGGAAATAGAAACATTACAGCAGCTTCCTGCACATATTTCCAGCCTGGATTTCATTAATATCTTCCCTGAGCTGGGATTATTTTGCTCATGTACAGTGTTCAAATCTGTTCAGGCTTTGTTTGGAAGCAGAAAAAAACACTCCTAATGGAGGCATCCCGTGTAACCTAATAGAAAATGATACTGTTCAACAGCTTCTTTTTTTAAACAACTGTTAAAATTTAATACATAACCATATCCCAGTACGGAATTCTACCAGAGTGTTAAAAATAACCCAACAGGAAGCATAAAAGCACTTATTAAATTCTACAACTATTTACAGTAATTTCTGCATATGACTGTATTAAATTTCCATGGCAGCTCAGTCCCATTTCTACCAGACTCCGCAGAGTTTTTCCAGACTGGTCAGCTCTTTCTTTCCAGTTCCAATGAACAAAGACATGGAGCAGCCACTTCTTATCAGAGACCTGATTCTATCAAGGCTGGTGGCTGTAAAAAGCTCAGAGCACCAGATTCTTAGCTGGTGAAATTCAGCACAAACGTGTCAGCCTTCAAATCTGGGCTGCGGGACTGCAGCTCAACCTCTGCCTGCTGCTCACCTCCGTCCAAACCCGTGTGTCTCCTGCTTTTGGCTCCTGTTCCCCACTCAGGCAGCTCACCCAGCTGTTGTTTGGAGCTTTGCTGTGTTTTAGTAGCTGTAAAATCAGCTGTGGTAGTTCATAAATTACGGGAGGGGTTGCGAGATGCTGTTCCCTCTGCAACATTTGCTGCTGGAGATGGATGGGACGGCCAAGGACTGAGGTCATTGATGCTCTGTGTTCAGCAGGAGAGGGAATTTGAGGAGCTTTCCAGCACAGACCGTCAGGGTTATACAACTGGAGGCTCCACACGGAGCCCTGGGAAGCTGCAGGAATCTCAGCTCAGGATGCGCCTTCCCAAAAAAACCCCTCTGTGTCCCAAAGACTGCCACTTGCTGCCTTCCCAGACACAAAGGCACAGCAGTTTCCAGCACAGAACTCATCTCCCCAGGTCGTGCCGGCCCCGAGGGCTGATGTAAAGCCCGAGCAGCCCGGATGGGTCATGCTCAGAGCTCTGGCTGCCAAAAAATTCTTCTGGGAACAAAGGCGCTGCTTAATTTTTTTTTTTTTTTTTTTTTTTTTTTTTTTTTTTTTTTTTTTTTTTTTTTTTCCCTGCGACTGAAGTAAATCTTAGACAAAAAACCCAGAGGGAGCTGTTGGCACACACCAAGCAGCCATCAGACAGGAATCCTGCTCGCAGCTCAGCCAGCTCCTTGACAGGCAGGAGTTTAGAAAGCATTTAGCCCATGAAAGCGGGTAAATATGTGTGTGAGTATGGATGCTGAGACACTCACGCAGAGCGAATCTGGGCTGAACATCTCCTTTTGCCAAGCCGGGAACTCGTGGCTGGACTGGAATTGCTGAACTGAGAGAGCAGAGTGATTGCTTTAAACCCGGGATGAGGACACCAGGAGGGCTCTTGGAGACCCTCAGGGCCCCACTGGTGGGTTTAGGGGGTGGTTTGGCTGGTGGGGGAATGGAGGCACTGAGGGGCTGGTGAACAGCAGGATATTCCATGGAAACCTTCTCCCTGTGCTGATAGATCCACTGAGGAGCTGGTGAACAGCAGGATATTCCTTAGAAACCTTCTCCCTGTGCTAATAGATGCACTGAGGGGCTGGTGAACACCAGGATATTCCATGGAAACTTTCTCCCTGTGCTAATAGATGCACTGAGGGGCTGGTAAACAATAGGATATTCCATGGAAACCTTCTCCCTGTGCTGATAGATGGACTGGGGAGCTGGTGAACAGCAGGATATTCCATGGAAACCTTCTCCCTGTGCCATATTCTCTGTGCAGGCTGCAGATTTCCCAAGAGATGAGAATTTTCTGCTGGATGCTGAAACACAAGCTGAGTCTGGAGGTTTGTGATCCTCTGTGCTGATCCTGCACTTGCTGGTCGAGCTCCTCCTGAGGCTCCCGTTCAGTGACTCTGAGAGCCCCGAGTGAGGCAGGAAATGTTTTCAGCACAGTCTCTTGTTGTTTAGTGCGTGTCCTTGGGCCGGGCTGTGAGCCCACAGCTCCTGTGTCACCAGCCAGGCCTCCTGAGTGCCACTGAGCCGGGAATAAACTCCCAAAACAAAACCCGGGGCAGGGATCAAAGGCACCTCGGGCATCTGCTGTCATCCTTTGGGCATCTCCAGGAACAAACTCTTGGCTCTTCCCAGGGACTGATGGTGGCCTTGTAGCGCCAGCGATGGATGGGCACTCTGGGAATTGTGGCAGGGATCAGGGGGGACATTTCACTCCCAGGGTTGTATGAACCCGTTGAGTGCTCGATGGACTTTGGTGTTGTCAGAAGAGTTTTTAAGCTTGGCACTTCCCTGGGAAGGGAACACATAACTCAGCTGGGTTGTACAACCTCTCCTGGCTTGCACCTTTGCATCCATCTCGGGAAAAGCTCAGGGCAGCAGGGCAGGGATGGAATAAGGTGTGCTGGAGTTAGGTGTGAGCTGGGAACACATCCCTTGGCAAGGCAGCCTCACCTCTGACACCATTCCCTGAAAAAGAGCCTGGCCTCCCTGTTTTCCAGATGTGACCCATCCTGTGGAAAATGGGATTTGTGCTCCCAAATGCTGGATCCAGAGTGCAGAGGGACAGAACCCCTCACACCCAGTGGGGCTGTGAAGGGAGGGAATGCCCAGACCCCTCCCAAACCCTCCCACTGCCCTGCTGGTCTTGCCTCTGGAGGAGAGGTGGAAGCTCTGGTGATGAGCTCGTTAACATAAATTAGAGCACTAATTTGCTCTAGTGCCATTTGCACGAGACGGTTTCAGCGCTCCCAGGCTCAGAGCAGGCTCCACACTCTGCCTGCACACCTTCCTCCTCCTCCCGCAGGAGACGTGTCCTTGTCACTCAGGGTGACCTGGCAGGGCCATCTGCCGCCTCTGGACGTGGTGCCTGCAGAAAGGAAGGTGTCCACAAGAGCCACCAGGCTCTGCTGGGCTTTGTCACTTGGTTTTCAGGGCACTTGGAGCAGTGGCGTCACCTCCTCACGGCTCTCCATGTCCAAACCCTTCTTTCACCATGGTTTTACCACCCCCAAAAAAGCGCCACAGGCTCCAAACCCCTCACAGAGCACTTCCACCGACACACAGGAAGGGACTGTGCAGCAAAATCCAAAGGATGGAGCTGGTGCTTGGATTTTATTCCCCATAAAAGTCCTCTCTGTCTTGGAAGCAGAATCAAAGAAGCAGGAGATCCAACTGTTATCCCTTGGAGATTGCTCAGCTGACTCTGGAGCAGGATCAAATCTCCATTATGCAATAAATCAGAGAATGCAAAGGGATTCTGTAATCGAGGTGAAATCCAAATTTCCCCCCCCCGTCACAGGGAAAAGGCACTGGCCTCTGGCCAAAAGTATGTTCTGTGCTGACCAGCAAGTGATGCACAGGATCAGGAGCTGAGCAGTCTGCAGTGGCAGAATAAAGGGCTAAACTGATAATCCTATCAGGAAAATAGAACTTAATCAGGAGTTATGTATGAGAGTCTGAACCCAAATCACAGCAAATTCACCGAACTTGCCTCTATCTGCTTCTCACCCCGGCAGTGGAATTGGCTGCCTGGTGTTTTATAACTAATTACCTGCATTACAAGCCAAGTGCACAGCTTTTCTTAGAAGAGAACTATCTTTTTTTTTTTTTTTTTTTTTTTTTTTTTTTTTTTTTTTTTTTGTCCCTGAAAGTTTAATCCTCATAAGAGGATTCCCATCCTGTCTTTGGCAGAATCAAAAATCAAGCTTTTCACATGGTCCTTAGCAGGAAAAAAAAAAAAAAAAAAAATTCTACACTGTTTCTATCTGCAGGTGGTGCTGGGCTGGAGCTCCTGGCACAAAGCTCCTCACACCAAAGCCAGGCTTTGCTCCAGTGTAGTGCCTTTTCTTTCCACTTTTTTCCCATTTCTTTGCCTTTTTATTTTTTTTTTTCTCCTGTTCAGGAGAATCCCCATGGCCTTTTAATGGCACATGGCTGCAAATTTCAGCTTTTTGGGTGCCGCCCTGCTGACTGTGAGCTGCAAACATCTCACCACGGGCTGGGATCCATCTCCAGAGGGACATCATGACCTGGGTCAGGATGGACAGATATCCAAAGAACTGGGTTTTACTTCAGGGGGTTAAAAAAGAGCAAACCTCAGACGCCCCTGTCCTGGAAGGAGCAGTTCCACCAAGCCTGGCTTCAAGTTTTATTGTGTGGATGAGGAACATAAATGAAAACTGGTGTGCTATCTGAGCAGGCCCACGGGCACACACAGCAAATAAAAAAGCCACTCATTCATTCATTCTTTCATTCATTCATTCATTCACTCCCTGGCCTTTGCTGTCACTGGAGGAAGCTCCCAACAGTCTGCAGCACCCTGAGCTGTTTTACAGCAGCAGGGATGTCAGTGCAGCATTAATTCTTCCTTTCTCCAGGGAAAAATGCTGATTCCATGTGGATTCTCCTCCAAACAGCTCCACTGTCCCCATGATCCCAAGCCCAGCAGCTGGAACACCCCTGGGCAGAGCTGGCCTCTGTCTGTACCAGTGGAACCAGCACCTCCAGTTCCCTCTTGGCTCTGCCCCAGGCAAACACAAACCCATGGGATAAATCTGCTGGAAAACAGCAAACTGAGGAGATCCCGTGCAGCCTGGGCTCACCAGTGGTGTTCACTGCTGATGTCAATGAAGTGTCCTGGGATGACAAATAAAACTCATCAGGGCCTCTGCTGTGAAGTCATCAGGCAGAAAATAACTGGGGAGGGACAAGAGAGGAGGAGGTGAGGAAAACAGTGACTCACAACTGAATGGATTTTATTTTTCCTTCGATTAAAAGTCTCCTTTCTGTCAAGGGCCTCTGGAGCACCTTTTCACCCCAGACAAGCCCCTTCTCCAGAGGACATGAGGCTGCTGGGCAGCCAGAGAGGGAACAGCCAGGGCACAGCTGGGGGACACTTTTTGGAGAAGTTTAGGAGATGGGCAGCTCCATACAAACCTTGTGGACATCTTTTTGAGGAATTCAGGAACTGAGCAGCTCCATCTAAACTTGGTGGACACCTTTTTGAGGAATTCAGGAATTGAGCAGCTCCATACAAACCTTGTGGACACCTTTTTGACAAATTCAGGAACTGAGCAGCTCCATACAAACCCCATGGATACTGTTTTGAGGAATTTGGGAATTGAGCATCTCCATATGACCTGGACACTTCCCAGTGGGTGAAGGGAATGAGCTGGCCCCCCGCTCTGCCCTCCCACTGCCCCCAACTTTGCCTTTCACAGCCAAAGCTCCAAACAGCTTGAACTGGGGGGAAACAATGGACGTAAAGAGGATCCCTGGGAAAAGATAAAAGCGGACAGAAAGGCACACGATGCTCTGTGAGCCCTGCCTGGCCTCTGCAGCTTTTAAACCCTTCTGTGGCAGCGGATCTGCCTTTTAAAGCCGTTCGCAAAGCATCTGCTGCCCTGAAGCCTGGAGGAAGGACAAACACAGAGCAGGCTCGAGCCACTCCAGGGCTTGGAGGCACTCAGCAAAAATAAGCTGAAGCACCACTCAAGGCTCCACGGAACGGAAACAGTTCTTGGAAATGAGTGGAGCAAACAAAAGTGTGTGCTCATTTGTGAAGGACGGAGCAGGGAGGCTTTTGGAGAGGGAAGTGTTCAGACCCTGGGCTTTGTGGTGGCTCCTGTGAAGTCACCTCATTGCTCCCAGCCTCTGGACGTCTGTAGGATATTTTTGGATGTGGTGATGGGGCCATGTCCCACCCTGTGACACTGGAAGGGTCACGGGGGGCTGTGGGGACAAGCTGTTTGTCCCCCTGGGCAGGCAGGGCACAGCATGGCCTTGGAGCAGCTCTGCTGCAGGGATCAGCCAGACCCCCAGTGCTGGGCTGCATCCCAAATCCACCCTAAAACGGGGCTCTGGGACAAGCAGCAGGGGCTGGTGGCTTTCTGCATGGCATGGGACCATGGGACCATGCTCTGACCCTGTGGGGTGAAGCAAAGCCAGCCTGTCCTCAGCCCAAAGCCCTGCCTTGCCTCCCTGAGCTGCACAGCGCCCTGCCACCTTCCCACACAAGGTTTTTATAAAAGATTTGGCATAAAGGATTTTTTTAAAGGCACCATTGATGTCTTTTTGGGGCTACCCAAAAACAGATGGCAGACAGAATTAAAGGAATAAAAAGCAGTTCTGTTTATGGAAGGGCCTGCAGGTACATTTAGGGCAGGTGAAGCCCACCCAAAATGGACAATGGTCACGGGTTTTCACACTTTGATCAGTTTGCTCCATTTGCAGATTCGGGGTAAATCTTCCAATTACACCTTCAGGTAATGAAGTCATTTACCCCAAGTTTGCTGCCCCCAACTCACTTTTGTTCCCATCCCTGGGGCCTGAGGCAGTGAGGTGTCCTTGATCCCCAGCCCTGGAGAGGAATTGTTGTGTCTGCCCCAAATGGGGCAGCAGCAGCTCACCCTGTGTGTGAGGTTTGGAGTTCTGCACTAAACAACTGCAGGAAAACAAACAGATGAGAAATAGAAAAGCCAAAACCCTGAGGCATCACTCAAACTGCTCTATCCCCCCATCGTGGTGCTGCTGAACCTCTCCCATCTCCAGAGCTCCTCCAGCCACATCCAAACTCCTTCAAACCCAGGTGAGAAATGCCACAAGCAGGGAATAAACCTTTCCCAGGGCACAATCCCTCTCTGCTCAGACAAGAGCCTGTGCTGGGTGCAGGAGCTTTGAGGATCTTGACCAGAACCACCCTGGGGCATCTCCCCGAGCAGCAGCAATTTGTTAATTATGTTTGGCAACATAAATATGATCAGCCTGGGATGTGTGGCAGGTCAAAGCTTTGGGGCCACCTCAGAATTCCTTTAAGGTCATTAATAGAGCGAAGGGATTGATTAATTAGCTGCCAGAGCATCATGACTTCCCTCTTTTGTGGCGGTATCTGTTGGGATATCAACAGTTTGAACTCGGTGAGTAAATATGCGGGATGCCACACATACCACGGACTGCTGGCCCAGGTTTTGGCCAGCAAAATAAACACTTCAGGTCTGATTGAAAAGAAAAAAAAAAGAAAAAAAAAAAAAAAAAAAAAAAAAAAAAGGGAAAAAAAAAAAAAAGTTCTGTTTGGAGATTAGATGCAGGAAAAGAAAAAAAAAATTATCAAAAAACCTCCCAGAGCTGTCACCTCCTCCCTCCCTGCATTGCTCACAACAGCAGTTTGGGGCTGGGCAGGTTTGGGGCAGGTTTGGGGAAGATTTGGGAGGTCTGAGGTCGAGTTTGCAGCACCAGGAGCTGAAGCCAGATTCTCAGTCAGTCTCAGCCTCCTTCTCTGGTGGAAGGAGAGACCAACTCCCCAAATTCTCCTTCTGCACAGCAGCTTTGCCCTGGTGCAGCAGGAGAAGACCCCAGCCTTTGGTGGCCGTGCCAGGGAAAGTCTTTTCCCGTGCCCTCCCTTTAGCCAAATGACATTTATTGGTGGGTTTGTGCCTGCACAGCGCAGCAGCAGCTCGTTTAAATGAAGAGATTTGCTCAGAGGAAGCTTTTTAATTCTCCCTCGGCGGCAGCAGGGACAGTGCGAGGAAGAAGTTCAAACACTGGGGAAACACAGTCAACCTATAAACAGGAACTTCAAGGGAAAAATAAAAAAGAAATCCTCAATCCCAAGGCATGTCCTGCCCTTAATCACCACACACTCAGCTGCCACCACGCTGCTGCCTTTTCCTGGCTGGAGGCACTGGAGCTTGGGGGACCCTCAGGGAGCTCTTGGCATCACCAGCACCTCGAGCATCTCTGCAGGCAAAATGTCTTTAACCTCCAGCTCAGTGCCATGGAAAAAAGTTCCCTTTTGGGGTTTTTTTGGGGGTGTTTTTTGGGGGTTATTTTTGCCATCAGAGTCGTTCTGTTCCTTTGTGGTGCTCCATGGCAGGCTGTGCAGGGAAAGCTGGGATGAGCCAGTGTTTGCTCCCGGTGCCATCACAGGGGGATGAACCTCTCCTGCACATTTCTTTTTGCCCTAAAACCCTTTTTTCTTTTTGGCCTTGGGCATTGCAGTGTGTGGCAGGGGCTGCCCATGCCCTCTGCTGGTTGGAATCCTGGGATTTGGAGGGAATCTGCGCAATGAACCTTTTAGGAACAAGTGGCATCCAGTCAGCCCTGGAAGAGGGATTTAGAGGAGCTGGGTGCACTGCTGATGGGAAGACGCAAGTCAACAAACCCCAGAGACACTTTTTAGAGCCTTTTAGGAGTTAGGCAGCTCCACACAAACCCCATGGACACTTTTTAAAGAATTTAGGAGTTGGGCATCTCCACACAAACCCCAGAGACACTTTTTAGAGTTTTTTAGGAGTTAGGCAGCTCCAAACAAACTCCATGGACATTTTTTTAGGAATTGAGGAGTTGTGCATCTCCATACAAACCCCATGGACACTTTTTGAAGAATTTAGGAGTTGGGCAGCTCCACACAAAGCCTGTGGGCACTTTTTGAGGAATTGAGGAGTTGGGCATCTCCACACAAAGGCTGTGGACACTTTTTGAAGAATTTAGGAGTTGGGCATCTCCACACAAAGGCTGTGGACACTTTTTGAAGAATTTAGGAGTTGGGCAGCTCCAAACAAAGTCCATGGACACTTTTTTGAGGAATTGAGGAGTTGAGCAGCTCCACACAAACCCCGTGGACACTTTTTGGAGCAGTCCAGGGGCTGGCAGCTCCCAGAGTGGCCGTGGGAGGCCGTGGGGTGGCAGTGGCAGGACGAGGCTGGCACAGGAGCACGGGACTGACTCATGGGCACGGAGCTGTGCCAGCCCCACCAGCTCCCGGTGACTTCAGCTCCTGAGAGAGTTCTTGGTGTTTCTCCCTCTTCCCTTTCAGCACAGGAATTGTTACTCATTCCCCACACAATGCCAGGTAGGTTTCATTGTGGAACGGGCAATGACATGGAGCGCCCGGGCATGGGAATGCAACTGATGGAAACCCGACACGGCTCCAAAACACAACAATCACAGATATCAGGATGTTGGCACCGGGAGCAGCTTGGAGGATAATTATGTGCTATGATCTAATTTTTTTGGGATCTGTGCTCATTGCCAAATCTCTGCAGCTTTCCTGTCTCCCTCGAGAGCAGCTCGAGCTGTAGGTCTCTTAACTCCCTCATCCCCTGGACCATTCTCACTTTTTTTTTCCCTCTTTTTTTCCCCCATCTTTCTCTAAAGTCTTATGGCAGAGCCTCGATCACAAGCTGGAACATTTCAGGCTGTTCTTTGAGGTTCTTGGGGAAAAAAATGAGTTAAACTGGGACGGATCCGTCATCTTTCAAATTTCCTGCATTTTTAACTCCAGAAGTTGATGCTCCTGCAGATTTAGCCGCTGGTGCCAGGTCAGAGGATGTACCCCAAAAATCCCCCTACAACTTTGTCACTGAATGGAGAGGGATAAATGGTTGAGGAGCCATTTTCTCTGAGCCCTTAGAAGAAAAGAACAAATGTACAAGTCAAGAACTGCAGCACCCCAGTGTTCCCTGTGCAAGGAATGTCTTCAGGCACCTGGAGGGCTGGATGAGGCCACACATCCCCTCTGTCTGGGACCCCTCACGTTGAGGCTCCAGGCCTGTCCCCAGGGGTGGCTGCTGCCTTTCCCCCTGGTTTATTTGTGCAAACAACTCAGCAAACACTGAGCCAGAGCCGGGGAAATGTTTCTGTCTGTCCCTGCCCAGGCTGTGCTCACAGCCACTCATCCCTGCCCTTCCAGCTGAAATTGCTTCGGATATTATCTCTGCTGTGATTCACTCCTGAGCACTAAATAGAACGCTTCTGAAAGGCTGCTTTAGTCTCTGTGACTAAGCTGGTGCTGAGTTTACCCAGCTTTTACAGGGCTGGCTGTTGTCACTCTCTGTGACATCACTGGGGACAGGCAGTGATGCTCAGGAACACCGAGAGCCTGCACACCTGAGCCCCAAGGAAAATAAATCCACATAAAGCTGGAATTTGTAGGTTTCCTCCTGCTGCTCAGTAAGGGCTGATGTTTCTGAAGCTTCAGTTTTCAGTTTAAAATCTTTGGAGTGACCATGTTTGGGGGGTCCCTCATCCCTGGCAGTGTCCAGGACCAGGCTGGATGGGGTTTGGAGCATCCTGGGATATAGTGGAAGGTGTCCCTGCCCATGGGTGGAATGAGGTGGACTCTAATCCCTTCCAACCCAAACCATTCCATGATTCTGTGATTTTGGGGATCACTTTTGGCACTAATGACTGCTAATGTCTAATGAATCAGAAGTCGTTTGTAAATCCACAAATATCCATGAGCAAGGGAGTGCTAAAGGCATGGGGATCTCCAGGCAGTCCCTGAAACTGGAAATTTCAACCACACAAACACCTCAGCCTCATCTCTCCACAAACCCAGGGGAGGAGAGTGTGAAGAAACTTTTTAAAAGTGCAGTTTGGTTTGGGATATTTAAATTTGGGACACTTTGGTACTTTTTTTGTCTAAAATCACTCCATTTCTAGCAACAACAACAACCCCCTCACAAGGCCCTCTATCCCTGCACAGTTCAGGAGAAGCTTTCCCAGAGCTTTGTCCCAGCTCCATCAGCAGCCTCAGCCCTTGCTCTGGGGCACTGCGGAGTGAAAATGAACCAGCACTGAGACAGCACCTGAGTAAATTCATTCTCATTTCCTGATAGAACAAACCAGCCCCCTCAGGCTTTCTCCTAGGAAGAAAAGGAATCATCCCAGCACCAGAAACATGCTAAAATAAAGAGCACGCAGCGAGAAATCTGTCTTCCCTTGTTTTCCTGAGTCGGAAGTCAGCAGGGCTTTGATGTGGGGACACACATTTGATGGCAGGGCTGACAGACAGGCCCCCAAGGGGAGCAGGCTCTGAGCTCACACAAACACCCCCACACCCACGTCAGGACGCTCAGTGCTCCCAGTCACAACTGGGATCCCACTGGGATGGGCTCCCACAGGCACCTGCTCCAGCTGCTCCCACGAAAACCACGTGCAAGGATCGTATTTTTTTTATTTTTAATTTTTAAATTTTTTTTTAATTCTCTTTTGTTCCTGTTCTGGCTGCAGATGAAAACCCAAAGTGTCAATGAGCCAGCCTCCTCACCTCCAATGCTGGGGGAAAGGTTTGATTTGGGAGAGGTTTGATCTGGGCTTCTGAGGAGCATCAGGTGAGTGTTGCAGCCCAGGAACCTCTAAAAAGGGACCTTTTATAACTTGTGATCCCACCCACAGTCAGTCCCAGAAAACATCCCACACTGCTCTCCAGAGGCATTTAGAGCACAGAGGAAGGAGCTCTGGCATTTTTCTTTCCTGGATCCTGAAGGCTGAGCAGACACTGGGGTGGTTAACAAAGTGCCACCCTCCTGCCAGCCCTGCTGACAATTCTCAAAATCATCATCCAGCTCAAGCTACTCCAACTGGGAAGATTGTTTTCCTCCTGGAGTTTCAGGAGCTCCCCCTCACAGCCCACATCTGGTCACCCACATGGCAAAAATTGCTCTGACCAAGGCCTCAAAACTCTGTAAATCCACAAAAATCAGGTAAAGACACCCGAAGAGACTCTTCATGCCACTCTTCTTATTAAAAATGGGGTTTATACCTGAGCTGGAACCCCCCAAATTTTCAATTTCAAGCATCATCTCCCTATCCCAAGCTGGTGCTTGACCGGTGATGGTTTCTGTTGACACCAGATGGTTTTCATCCAAGTCCCTATTTTTATTCTGAAATAATAACATCAGCAATTGTGAATGAATTAAGTTGTCTCAGCTCTCACTTTCCCACCAATTATAGTGAATTATGAACAACCCTTGAATGAGAGAATCTCCCTCCTCAGTTATTGCTGCTCAAAGATATATTTGCCTGGTGGCCAGCTCTGTATTATTTGACTGATTTATAGGCCCATAACTTAGAGAATTAGAGGTGATCTTTTTTTCAGAGCTTTAACTCCAAGTGGTTTCTTCTCTTTTTTTTTTCTTTTTTTTTTTTCTTTGAAATCATGTGGAAAATGAATATGATAGATTTCCCCTCCATATATTTTCAGCCCTCTAATAACAAGCTGAACTTCCCTTGCAGCTTTCCAGCTTCACCCTCACCCCACATTAACTCTGGAACTCGTCATTCCAAACACACTCAAGCTGAAATGAGCTTTAGGTTGTCTAAAATATTGATCAACCTTTAACCCTGTAAAAAGCCAGTAAGAAACTCAGGAATCTCTTAATAAATTTAGGAATACGGTGACTTTTTTTTTTTTTTTTTTTCATTAAAAGTCAAACCTGCAGAAGATTTTATGTGGGGAAGATTTTAGAGTGTTATCAGCAGAAATAATCTTGCAGTGAGTGCACCATTGCTATTGCCAACATATATTGGGACAAACTTATTTAGGACACAAAAAAAAAAAAACCCTTAAAAATTTCCTATTTGAGCAGAGCTGAGATGATCCTTAAATGATGGAAAATTTTAGGGCAATTCTTTGTTATGACACTGCTCTGTCTGACCTGGAGGTGGAATGTTGGAGTCAGAATTCCTCCTCCTGTGAGACATCCCCTGGGTTCTCATCAGCCCCATCAAAATTTATGGGGTTTCCGTGGCTGGGTTGAGTTTGGAGGATGAATTTAGCAGGACAAAGATGCCAACTCCCCATCACTCCTCTGAACCTGAGGCAGCCTCTCGGATTTCCCCAGAACGAATCTGCACTTGGAAATTTTGATGATCTCACACAGGAGGGAAAGGTGGGACATGGCCCATGAGGTGTCTCAAGCCCAGCTGTGGTGGCACTGCCACCCCTTGATGTCACACAGGAAGAAAAGGTGGGACATGGCCCATGAGGTGTCCCAAGTCACCCTCTGATGTCACACAGGAGGGAAAGTTGGCATGTGGCCCTGGAGGTGTCCCAGCCCAGCCCATGGTGGCACTGCCACCCCTTGATGTCACACGGGAGGGACAGGTGGGACATGGCCAATGAGGTGTCCCAAGTCAGCCCCTGATGTCACACAGATGTGACCCATGAGATGTCCCAGGCCTGGCCATGGTGGCACTGCCACCCCAACACTCCACATGACCCCTGTGGTGCTCTGGGTCCCTTTGTCCCTGTCCCAGTGCCATCCTCCTGCCATCTGCAGAGGATCACAGCAAAGCCATAAAAGTGCTCCTGGACAGCCTCCCGCAGCCATCCCGGCGGGATAACAGAGGTGGAGGTGCAGGGAGGGAGGAAGATCATTCATCTCCTGAAGCAAAGGTGCTCTGCTCCGTGAAACAGCCCAGGAACCACAGGCTGATGTCACAGCCCCTGCTCAGCAGCCAAAATCCAGCCCTGTTGTGAGAGGAAAAAGGGAATGAAGCACTTGAAGCTCTTTGGTGCTAATTTTAGGCCCGTTTGCTGGCACAAGGAGCTGCTTCATCCCCTCGGCTCTGGTGCTGTGCCACTGAGGAGGCAGCTTTTAGAGTATCAGTGGCTCAAACAGCACTTTGTGTGCTGGGAGTGAGGGGGAAAACGCTGGGTCCCTCAGTTTTGTGGGGCTGGAGCTGAGTTATGCAAACAAAGTCTCTTCAGCTGCGGAGTTATTTACAGGTTGGCTCATGCAAGCCTCGGTGACAGATTTAAACGAATTAATTTTTTTCCTGACTTTCATTCTCTGTCTTCCCCCCTCTGCTTCCCCTCCAGCTATTGCGTGTAATTACAGGAAATCTTCGTCCGTCGCATCTTCAAAAAGGCAGAATGAAAAGCAATAGCGAAGATATCCACTTCTTCTTGCTTTCATGTTTGTTTTGGAGGGGATGAAAGGGTGTGGTGTGGAGCTTTTCCTCGCAGCACCTCGGAGCTCTGCTCAGATCACCCGCTGCAGGCACCCCCAGCACTCCTCTCACTCAGCACAGACAAGACCTGGCAGCCCTGCAGCAATTACTTAGAGCTTTCTTGGCTTTCAAACTGCTTTTAATGATTATGGGAGACATCCACAGTAATCCATCTAAACACGGGGTTTTTTTTTTTTTTTTTTTTTTTTTGGAAGCATTAAAGAAGAAATGCAAGTGGTGGTTCTTTTAAACCTGGGTGTTTTCTTGCTCAGGGAGCAAAGGAGTTGTTGGGAGTTGTGCTGTCACATCTAACAGGTAACACTCAAAAGCACAAACTTTATTTTGAACCCGACATCAATTTAGGAGATGGAAAGATCTGGCCATACCTGCAAACAGCCCCTAAACCCAGAGCTTTGGTGAGCAAAGAAAGGGAACAAAAAACATCTGGAATTGGCTGTGACCAACCTAAAACATCACCAAGAGCATCTTTGTCCCCACCGGAGGGTAAAAAAACAGATTAGGAGAAAAAGGGAATTAAGGAAAAAAGCATGGTGCTTATAGTTGTCTCATAGCTGGATAAAACAGGGAGAGAGAAAGAAAAGCTCTGCTGGTTTGTTTGCCTTCAGAGAAATAAGTGTTGGGTTTTGTTTTTTTGTTAATGGAAAAAAAAAAAAAAAGAATTTTCCACTGAAACCTGGGCAGAAAGTCAGAATGAAATAGATGTAATTGAGGCACAGGCCCAAATGAGGGATTACATTACTGATATGTTTTTTCCTAAATGATTCCTCTTTTAATTTTATGTACTGTCAGGGTAACCTCTTAGACACATAAATACTGTTGGGAATTAAATTGGTCTGAGAAATGTGGGGTTTATCTTCTTTGACAGAGGCGAATCAAAGGATGAAGGCTGGATCTTTGATAGAAACATAACAGAGTTTGTGCCAGGGAGGTTTGTTGCAAGTGAACAACTTGTAAACTCCACTCAATGTCAAGGCACTGGTGTGGATATTTATAAAGGGAGCTTGATTTAAATCAAAGACAATCCAATTCCTCCTCCCTGATAGTGGGATCGTTTTGGACAGGATTCAGGCAGAGCCCACAGCCCCACCCATCCCAACCACCACTCTGACATCACCTCCCAGTCTCGTGTCTTTCTACCACCACATAAATTGCACTGAAGCCCAGTGATATCACTGCTCCAAAAATCCCCTTAATCCTCAAAGCAGATACAACCACAGGGGTTTAAACACCTCTGTCAATCCCTCACGGAGAATAATAAACCATTTGCTGGAGGAAACTTTATCTCCCAGACACCGACAGGGACACGGCTGTGACATGAAACGCCAGGAGTGATCCAAGGGTTAAGCACAGGAAGTCAGAACTAAAAACTTCACTCAATTAAACCCCAGATTCAGGCAATTTTCTGATCTGCAGATGAAGGCTGAGTTCCTGGCAGGTGATGTAAGCTGTGCCTTGCTGATGGACACAACTGCACACGACACATTTTGGGTATCCCAGAACAAGTTCCTGAACCATTTGGCTGATCCCCAGTGGAGGCAAGAATCTGCTTTTCCAAGAGGGTCATGAACATCACCAGCTCTCACATTGGATCCAGAAAATGGTCCCTCTCTCCTAAAAAATTCCCAAAACTATGATTAAAAAAAAGTCAAGCTTTCCCTTATATCAGCAGAAAAAAAAGGAATATAAAACCCCTAAAACCCCCCAAAATTGCAGCAACCAGAAGGCAGTGATATCTTTATATTTCATGGCAGAGGCACAGCCATTCTTTAAGAGCTTGGCTGAAGCTTTTTCTGGCCAGGAAAAGTCCTCAGGGATGGAAAAATCCATGTGTCTGTGGATAACTAACCTCACCCATGGCAATGTCCCTTGTCACCTGCTCGAGGGACTTGAGCTGAGGAGAAATGGAGCAGGACTGGAATGAGGGGCACATTCCCTCTTTTCAGCTGTTCCCTGCTGGTCACCAAACATAAACAGATTTTCCATAAATTATTGGGCCATTCTGGTGATAATCCCAGGCCTATTTAGTCTCCTATTCTGAGAATTTACAAAGTGTAGCAGCAACACAAACAATGGGGTCAGTAACTCAACCCATCCCTGAAACTGGCTGGTGTGGGAGAGAGCTGGGACAGACATTTGGGGCAGGAAATTTTCTTTTTTCCATGGGGAAATTTCTGGGGGAATTCAGGGAGACAAACTGGAATCACACACAGAGGACTCTGCCCAGCTGAGAAGGATGTAAAAGTCCTTTGCACACCTTGGGTTTGATTTTCAGACGTATTTTCTCAGAAAATCAGACTCAAGGGCAGCCAAGGTGTAGCCCCAAGTACCCAAACTTCCCACAGGATAAATCACTGGAGCTTGATGAGCCTTGTTGTCTTACAGAACGATCCTGGAAATGTCCAAACGCTGGTCCAAATCCAAATGGAAGTCTTAACTGAGGCAGCAGTGGAGGTGTTTGGAAAGTGAGGACACTCAGCCCTGAAATGAGATCCCACCACGGATGCTGCCCTTGCTGGGGCTTGTTTGTTCTGCAACACCTTCCTGGCCCTGGATGGTTACAATTTCCTTGGAGTTTTTTTTAAGGATAAAGTGAAAAAACAGAAGGGAAAAAAAAGAAAAAAAAAAAAAAAAAAAAAAAGTGATTTTTAAATCAACTGTCATTCCTGGCAAGGCTGAGCATCCCAGCAAGGTATTTGTTTATTATCAGGTATTTCCTCAGGATCAAATCCAGGGGAGAGAAGTCTGGTCCTGGTTAAGGTCTGTTTAAAGCCCTCCTCGAAAAGAGATTTATGCAAGGAAATTACCTAACCTGGGGCAGGGGCTGAGTCAGCGGCAGCGGCTTCTCCACGCTCATTGTTGGTGCCTTGAGGGTTTTGTTGTCCTTTTTTATTTTATTTTTTTTTTAGCCCCGTCGAGGGCGCCCAGTGAGAACAGCGGCGGGTCCTGGCTCACAGAATGGGATCAAAGCTCCAATTGTTTCGAAGGAAATGACCCAGCAGGAGCAGAGTGCTGGACACGGCTTCTGCTCCCAGCCTCAGCAGCAGCTCTTGGCACCTCCTTTGGGATGAGGGACAGACACGGGGCACCTCTCTGCCACAGCATCATCCCCTTGGGATCATCAATCCCTCCTCTTCCCGGGCTTGGCTGTGCAAAATTCCCACCCCAGTGGGAGGTTTTCCCAATCTTTGGCTGCTTCTGGGAGAAGGGGACACCAATCTCTTCCCAGTTTTTGGAGATTGATGGCTTTTGGACATGAATTCGGATTTACGGAGATTTCAGATTTCGTGAGTGTTGGCTGGGCAAAGATTTCCACTTTTTACAGGATCTTTTTCCCAGTTTTTGGCCATTTTTGGAAGCGCTGGCTGCGCAAAGATTCCCACCTCAGTGGGAGCTTTTCCAAATTTTTGGCTGATTTTGTGACTGGTGGTTGTGCAAAGATTCCCACCTCAACAAGAGATTTCCCAGTTTTTGGCCACTTTTTTGAGTAGTGTCTGTGCAAAGATTCCCACCTCAGTGGGAGCTTTTCCAAATTTTTGGCTGATTTTGTGAGTGGTAGCTGTGCAAGGATTCTCACCTCGATGGGAGCTTTTCCAAATTTTTAGCTGATTTTTGAGTAGTGACTCTGCAAAGATTCTCACCTCAAAAAGAGCTTTTCCAAATTTTTAGCTGATTTTGTGGCTGGCGGTTGTGCAAAGATTCCCACCTCAACAGGAGCTTTTCCCGGTTTTTGGCTACTTTTGGAAGTGCTGGCTGTGCAAAAGTTCCCAGATCAATGGGAGCTTTTCCCAGTTTTTATCTGATTTTGTGAGTAGTGACTGTGCAAAGACTCCCACCTCAACGGGAGCTTTTCCAAATTTTTACCTTATTTTGTGACTGGTGGCTGTGAAAAGATTCCCACCTCCACGGGATCTTTCCCCGATTTTTGGCCACTCTTGGTCCCAACTGGAGCATTCCCCAAGGAAGTGGCCCTGCCCCATCCAGGCAGCAGATTTAAAGCCCGAAAGGATGGAAAAGATCTCTGAGTTCATCCTTCCTGCCAGCAGCCACTCGGATGCACTCAATTGTCTTGTGATGACACTTCCACTATTTCTTTGGGGGAAAAAAAACCTTCCCACACAGAGCTGAGCTCAGGGACTCTTCAACCCATGGGCAGGGCAGCAGCTCCAGAGCACATGACTAGGGTTGAAACGAGGTTTTGGAGGCAAAACACGGCCTGAGCAGGTTGTTGTATTATTTTTCCAAGGTCACTGCTGGAATATCTGGCAGCTTTGAATCTCACGGCTGGGAAATTTTACTGTACTTGCAGAAAACAACCAACATTTCTCATCCTGCTGCCCGACTCCCGGCTGTTTGTGTTGGTTTAACTTCCCTGACCCCAAAACACGAAACTGGAGTAACGTGGGCTTGAAGCGGAGCCCGAGGTGGATGTGAGGGATGTGTGTAATACAGTAAAGGACTGGGAAACAAACATCCAGCAAAGCATCCTGGATGGAAACTCTTTCATCTGCATCGATCATTGACGTCCCTGCTGACAGAGCGTGGCTCTGCCAGCGCCCTCTGATCACTTTGAAATGCCTCACAAATACGTCTCCCTGCACTTAAGGTTTTCCGCTGCTAAGAAATGTCTTAATGCTAAAGATTTGTTTACAAGGGGTGGCTGTTTCCACTCGCTGGAGCGTTTAAAAAGTTGTTTTTTCCAACCACAAAGTAGATCTAAACATTAAGTGTTTCTTAGGTTGGGTTTCCAGCTCCTAGACTGCTATAAACATTAAGTTTCATTGGTTTAAAGCAAAATACGAAAAAAAAAAATCCCTGCTTTCACTTAGCCTCTCATAATGTAAAAGAAAAAAAAAAAAAAAAAAAAAAAAAAAGAGTGTTTCAAGAGAAGTTTTATTTTTAAAAGGCTCGTTGTGCAATGCCCTGTGGTTGAAAACAGGGTCATGGGGACAAAGCACTTCCCTGTTTGCACTGAGGGTGCTGGGGGTGGGTTTTGGTCCTGTCCCCCTTCCCTGGCACTCTGCTGGGAGGGGGAGCTGATCAGGGCCAGCTCTGCTGCCACCAGCTCCAGCCAGAGGAACTGAGATCCTGGAGCCTTCCAGGGCAGGGATTTCCCTACAGGGTGGCTGCTGGTGGATTCTTTGTGGCTGTAAAGCCGCGGGGTTTGAGCTGTGCCCTGAGGGGACACTGACCCCTCTGCTCTCAGTTGTCCCCAGTGTTTGTAACAATTGTCCTTGCAAAAAAAACCCCTTTCCTAAGCCTGGGTTTATTCAGGGGTAAGCATGGGAATAGGAGATCTTCCATCTGCAGAACTGTCCTGAAAAATAAACCATTCCTGGAAGTGTCCAAGGCCAGGTTGGATGGGGCTTGGAGCAGCCTGGGGCAGTGGAAGGTGTCCCAAGGCAGGGCATTGGAATGAGGGGATTTTTAAGGTCCTTTCCAACCCAAACCATGCTGGGGTTCAGTGACGGTGATCACCATCATCATCCCACTGTCCAGGGTCAGCTGTTCTTCAGGGTTTTGTGATGGTTGTCTGCAGACTGACTGCCTAAACGAGAGATTTCTGTTTGCAATGTTCTGATTTCTGCTTCTGTATCATTGCACATTCCCAGTTGGATCACTGGAAGTGAATGACCAAAAGGAAAAGAATTACCGATTTGGAGTGGAAAATACAAATGCCTGGAAGGTATTCCTGTGATATAGAAATGCCCCTTGGATCAGCTGTAATGTCACCAGCTGCCCCAGCAGCTCTACAGAAAGGGCTCTAATTCATACCCAGGTTTTAATTTCTACAATATTTTTGCAATCTCTGTAAAATCAAGGAAGTTCTGGCGTTGGTGGGAATTAATTCGTGACTTAATTCCAGTAAACTCTGCCTGCTCTGCAACTTGTTGTGCCTTCAATATCTGCGTGGTGACACCTGAGTCATGCCAGGACTGGCTGCTGAGTGCTGGGAGAAGTTTTTCCTGGGGCAGGAAGGGAGAGCCACTCTCTGCTGGCCCCACCTGGGGCTCGGGTTACGATAAATCTGCTGTCACATCTCACAGCAGTCCATCAAAACTCCTGCCAGCCCACTCTGGTGCTCACTCCCCCATGCCGGATCTGTCCCCACGCTGCTGGGGATGTCACCTGGCCTCTGGCCCTGCCCTCCAGCTGAGAGGAAACTTCCCATGGGATCTGGGTGATGCCACAGCAAAGAGCCCTGAGCTCAGAGCTAGCACAGCTCCCATCAGTTCTGTGGTGCTCAGATGTCACCTTAGCAATTCTGGAAGGAGATTGGAACACTCCAGGTTTTTTGCCTGTCTGGGTATCCTTGCTTTCCTTATGGGAAATTCAGGAGCTGGAAGCTCTCAGCGAATTTAACTGAAGCTAAAAACTTCTGTAAACACAGCTTAGGCAGTTCATGTGTTCAAACTCAAGTGCTGTCTCAATACTTTTGCTCAAATTTATTACTCTTACCAAGAAAGGCACATCTTGGACTGTCAGGAAGGTCCTGGGTATTTTGAGATGACTCTGAGGTAGTCTCCTCTGCTGTTCTGATGTCCTCTGCAAGAAGGAAGGAGTTGTCCATCCCACAGTCTGGTTGAAATGTCAAAATAAAGCCATTTTTAACATCCTGAGAATAAAAACATATTTTGCTTCCTGGTTGTTGCTCTTTTATGAGGAGCCTTGAATCAAAAGAGTTGCACGAGTCTTTTCTCGATGAAAAGGAAAGCCACTTGTATCTCCAAAACATTTCAAGTGGAAATTGTTGATACACTCTCACTTCAGCCAAAAATATAAAAGCACTTCAGGACGATTAAACAATAAATGTCTGTCATTCTCCTCCACAGTCACTCCTCCGTTCCCCTCGTGATGTTGTTCATTTAAATGTGGCCACAACATCCAAGTTTCCAACCATCAGAGTTTATCCTGGTCTTTCTCATTTCCTTCTCTCCCCACCTGAAGATCTTCATTCTCTCTGCAGCTTGGAGAAATCCACACATCAAAGCTGCCACGTGGGAAAGGGACAGGGAAGACTTCAACAGCAGCAAAAAAAACCCTCTTCCTCTATTTTCTCCTGCTCTAAACCAGCCCAAAAGAAGGAGCCCAGTGCTGTGGTTGGCACAGCCGTGGTCCCCTGTTGGAGCAGGACGAGGACACCTGTGCTGGGCTGAGCACGGCACAATGCTCGGAAATTAGGGAAAGTTCATCTCCAGGCAGGGATGGCTGCAAGGAGACAACACAGAATACACAGAGCCTCAGCAATGGCACGGTCCAGAAATGGGAACAGGATATGTTTTTCCCATGGTTTGGGAACAATGTGAATACTTTCTCACACACTGTTGGTGAAGCACTTTGGCACACCTGTGCACTTGGACAGCTCTATTATACTCCAAGGTCTCCTGCTCGGCTGCTAAGGGCTCTTTTCCTCTCTAAGAACGTGGATTGATTACGTGGAAACACGATTTGGTTTTGTATTTGTGCTGGATCGTGGATCAGGAGGAAGCTGCAGCATGTTCTGGCTCCCGAGCAGAGCTTTCTGCTCCACAGCTCAGAGTGAGAGAGGAGCAGGGACAGCCTGGAGATGTTTACACAGCTCCCTCTTTATTTTGACCATCCTGAATAAGGAAAAACTGTTTACATGCTCCAGAGGATGTTTTGCCACTGTCACTTCCTACAGAAACATCCTTGAGTTTCGAGTGCTGGCAGAGACAAATCACTCCTTGTGCCTTTGGCTGGAGTCCCCCATGAGTGAGGACAGATCCCGCTCCTCCCTGGGCCCATCAATCCTGTAATCAGCTCTGCCAGACCCAAACAAATCACAGTTGCTCCAGGGCATCTGCAGCTTGTTATTCCAGCTGATTTTGGGTGGGATGCACAGCAACAGGAGGTCTCGGATCCCTGGGACAGAGGGCTGAGCTTTGTCCCCAGATATCCTCACCCCACTCCTGGTGGGAACCACACAACCACTGAATGCCACTGGCTTCTGAAATACCCACTGCAATGAATTTAGAGCTACGTTTTATATTCTGGGATCAGTTTGGCACGGTCAGGGGGTGGGGACAGCACAGAGCTGCTGCTCTGAGAAGTGGGTCCTGTGTCACCTCCTGTTTTGAGGGTTAGAAGAGGGTCCAGCTGGTGTTTCCTTCTCCCCAGATGATTCCTTGTCCCCCTCAGTCTCAGGCTCAGCACTGGTAGCAATAAAGATCCCCTCAGAGTGTAAATTTAGAGTTCATCATATTTGAGCACCACCACCAGAGCCAAATTCTCAGCCTGCTGAGCTCCTGCATCTCCGGTTCTGTTGGTGCAGTCGTGTCCCGTAGGTGGGACAGCACGAGGTGTTTTTCTAAGCTGTAAAACAGGGTGGCTGCAGTCAATTCAAAGTTTACCATTTTCCATCCCCACGCAGAAACCAAACAGGGCGCAAAAAAAAAGCCAGAGAATTGCAACATTTTCCCCCATAAATGTCCTTTAAAAACTGTTTTCAGCGATCGTTTGGCACGGGAACGCAATTTCCATCAAAAACTGTTGAAGGACAGGATGGTTCCCCTCCTTTCCCTCCACAACCGGGAAGGATAATTTGTCCCTGCTAAAACCATAAGAAATTTTCCAGCTCAGGAACCAAACCCCAGCCAATACCTGGCCACGTGTGTGCAGGAGCACGGGAGATGCCGAGGGAGCCGCGGTCCCTGTGGAGCACAGCCCGTGCCATGCTCAGCCTTGGAACGAGGCAGGAGAAGTCAAATGAAGAAAACACACGAGGCAGCATCACGCACAGGGGCCGCAGCTACCTGGGTTTTATAACATCCACCCGGCTTCCAATTTCATCCGCTTGGCAAACGCTCTCCTGGTGGAAATAATTGAGGCCTGAGAGTCAAAGGCGATGGAGGAAATATCTGAGCTATGAAATGTCAAGTTGCTTTCCAAAAGGGTTCCGATCTCCAACCACACCGAGGAGGGTGTCTGAAAAGACAATCAGGAGTTTTGGTCAATTAAATGTAGGGGTTTTTTTTAGTTTTCCTTTTGGTTGGGAATGCAGGGTCAGAGGAATGCCCAGCTTGGTGGGGGTTTATCCTCCACAACCCTGCAGACCTTGTTTTCCAGCTGCAGGTCCTGGGGTATTTTCACCTCAAGGATTTGTATTTTCTAAAAAAATTAATTCAGTTTATCCTAAGTAAGCAATGTGGGAACTGCTTGTTTCATTTTTGTTTTTCAGCTGCAGGTTCTGGGATATTTTCTCCTCAAGGATTTGTATTTTTTATAAATTCCGTTCAGATTATCCTAAGTGAGCAATTTGGGAGCGTGTTGTTTTCATTTTTGTTTTTCAGCTGCAGGTCCTGGGATATTTTCTTCTCAAGGATTTGTATTTTCTATAAATTCCAGTCAGATTATCCTAAGTGAGCAATTTGGGACTTTGTTTTCATTTTCGTTTTGCACCAGGGAGGTGCAACCTTCAACACTTCCAAACTGCAGCCAAGGAGGTAAATATTCATTCTCCAATTAACTCCTGCTAAAACTGCATTTCAGCCTGAGAGTGCAGAACCTGCTGCACAGGGGGATTAATTTCAGATAAATATCAGCCACATCTACTGCCCAGCAAACCCTTAAATAAATAATGTGGTTCAGAGTGGAAAAGTCATTCCTGAACACAGTGAGGCATCATCGATGTCTTACAACTGGATATCAAAGGTACCAACCACTCACTCTTCCATTTGACAACTTGTTCCTCTTCCCTGAAGAGGCAGGAATTCTCTAATGTCTCTTTCATGGTTCTTTGGAGCCTCTCAAACTTCCTAAATAAGGGGAAAGAGGGATGAATGTATTCTTGAACATACCAAAAAAAAAAAAAAAAAAAAAAAAAGAAGAGCTTTATTTTCCCAGGGGAATTGAACTATATTAGTTTACGTCCTGTGGTATGAATAAATAAACAATCCCTAACCAATTTCAGACTTGCTGCTGTTTTGGCTGGCAGAACCTTTGCTTGGAAAGGCTCAGCTAACGCTGCTCTGACCAGCTCCCATTTTCTCCTTCCCCTCACTTCTGTGCTCCTGGGCCTCCTCACTCCTACTCTCCCTCCTTGCTGAGCACTTTCATGTTTCCTGGTTCCCTCTGTTGCCTTTTTTTAGGAGACCAGGTCCTTTCCACATCCATATTTTAATTATTCTCAGTTGCCAAATTGTTTCTTGTTGCACTCTGCCAATGGAGGTGACGTCCATAAAATTCATATTTATGGACTGGGGATTAATAATAGCACAGGGGTGTGGGATAAATAACATGTTTAAAATAAGCTGCTCCAGGATGACTTGGGGTTCAAGTCCTTGCAACCTCTGCTGTCACTGAGCCTTGGTGGCTTCCCTGTGCATCTCCTCTGCTCCGTTACCATCCCCAGCTCTCATCCCAAGATGCTGCTCCACTGTGGGTGACAAAGGACTTCTCTGCACCAGGTCCCTGCAGTGCTGGTTTGTTTCTGGAGCTCTGAAAAGCCAGCAGAAAAGGAGGTATAAAGATAACAGCCCAGAGGGAGATTAAAAGCTTGAGTATAATTAGGGAACTTTGGGACTGGGTTGTGTGGGGATGAAGCGCTCCAGGGATAAGTAGGAAAGGACCACAATGGTTCCTCACCATCCCGGGGCTCATTCCCAGCACCAGCAGGCTCTGAGGGTGCTCAGCCATGGCTGTGGTGCAGAGCAGGAGCTGCACTCTCAGTCATCCCCCTCATTTGGGGGTGCCGGGGCTGAAGATCCTTGGGGAGCCTTTGGGAGGAGAATCCTCCCTTTCACTGGGGTTGGCTCACTCCTGTCTCCTCCCAGCACAGGGCACCAGGACACCTGGGGACAGGGCAAGGACCTCTCTGAGCACCCAGGCTGAACCTGCACCCTGGCAGGTGCTGAGTGCATCAACACTGGATTTCTTTCCTCTTACAAATCCAGCAGGGGAGAAAACCATCCCGGAGGCAAAGCCAGCTTGGAAAATGCTGTTTATTCCCTTGAACTCCCTGCGAATGACACAATAGAACAATGGGCTGGAGGCGATGGAGAGGCAAAGCCCTGAGGTCACCTTCTCCTGTCCCAGCTGGTGCAGCATTGTTCCCTGATGGGAATTTCTGCCTGTGGCTCAGCTCCGTGACCATGTGTTTCCTACCACTGCTGCTCCAGGCTGCTCCCTCCCCCAGTCCTTCCGCCTCTTTGTTGCTCCCTCTGAGGGCAGGATTATTAATTAAACCTCACTCAGGCTCTGGGGGAGGCCAGGATTATTAATTAAACTTCCCTCAGGCTCTGAGGGAGATCACCCTGAGGAACCTTTATCGCAGAGATAGGGAACTGATGCAAAAAGAATGGGAATGACCTTGGGAAAGCCACAATGAGGAGGCAACATCCATGCCAGGATTACTGCGGGACACGAGGCTGGGCAGGGGCCCAAGGCTGCCCTGGGAGGAGGATGGTTCTGGGCACCTTGGAATGCCTCAGCTCCAGAGATGTGCCAAGAGGCAGCAGGTTCCTGGGATGACACGGGGCTGTCTCCCCTCTGGGATTGTTTTGGTTTAGATAGACAGGTATCTGCCAGGGAAGTTTGGAGTCTCCCTTGGAATGTAAGCCCCTTCCTCCCTTTTCCAAATTATTATAAATTTGCAATAAAAAGGCTGCCAGGCAAAGATTATTGGGAATAGGTGTAGCAGTTCTTTACTAGGGATATAAAATACAAATGTTGTAGTACAGAAGAATAAGCAAGCAAACAAACAAACAAGAAATCCCAGAAAACCCTGACAGAGTCAGAAATACAACTTAATGGCCTGTTGGTCACGGTGTCCAAAGTCAGCCCTCCTGGAGTGGCAGATGTGGTTCTGTTGGAGTAGAGATGGTCCCGTAGAGAAAGGGTCCAGTAATGGTGACATGGGTCCGGTCTTCCTCCAGGAATACGGTGGAAAACTGTACAACTGGTGACACTGGTGGCTCCTTTTATCTGGATGAAGATGGTTTGATGGTTTGGCTCCTCCTCTCTGGGTGGAGCATCTCACAATGGGATGATGTCATGTGTGATGTCATTGGTGAGCTTTAATGGCCCATTACCAGAAGATATCCCCATGGGGTAGTGGAACAATGAACAGAGATAAACAACACTGCATCATTTGAGCAAACCTGACCCCCCCTGGTTTTTAACAGCTGGCTTCTTATCAGAGAAGGCAGATAACCTCTCCCCAGGCGGGTTTTGGCCACCTCTTTGTTTCAGTACTCTTAAGTATCCAACACTTGGTCTCCTTGGTAATTTATGGGGAAAAAAATTCTTTAGAGTGAAAAGGGGACAAACCTAACCTCCAACAGGGATCTCCACAAAGCTGGATGGACTTCATCAGAGCTTTTGGGGCACCTTCCACCCGAGGATGTGGGACAGGCCTTTTGGGAGATGTAGGGTTTGCTGGGACATGGGTGGAACTTGGAACGTCTGAGCTCCTGTTGGTTGTGCGCAATATTATCTGTGTGTGTGGCTCAACCCCCTGTGCTAACAAATCTAAAAGAAACATCTCTGTTTTCAAATTACCTTCAAGAACTGCCCACAGGAGAAAAAAAACCCCACCCAACAACACATAGACATGAAATAATCCCTAAAATACATCCCATGGTTAGCAGGGGGCTTCGGGGACTCATCTGCCCTCCAGCAGCACTTGCAGGCACAGCTGCACGTCCTTCCTGTTCCACTCAGGGCTGTGTATGTCCATCAGGATGATTTATTCCAGCAAACAAACCTTTTTGGGGAGGAGTCCAACGGCAGGGAAGTGGCAGCAGCTCGTCGGGAGGCACAGGCAGCAAAGGACCTTCTGTTCTGGCTTGGGATCAGGGACAAGGCCAATGCAGGGGGCTCAGGGAGGAACTCGTTATCATTTATTAAATATCTGACACTCCTCTTTTAGGACAGAGATAAATATCCCCATATTTAACACAATCTAATGGATTTTGCAGGATTCAGGGAGTGCTGCTGCTCCAGTTGTCTGAGCTGGCGGCTCCCTATTTGTGGCCATATGGTTGGCTGTGAATTGGGCTAATAAAAATGAACTTTTTCTTCTTCTTCTTTTTCCTCTTTTTTTTTTTTTTTTTTTTTTTTTTTTTTTTTTTTTTTTGGTTCTTCCTGACCCTACTCAGTGCCATAAATACCTGTGTGTAGCAGAGGGTTTATAAATAGCACAGTAGCATCCACTGACAGCAGACTGGTGTTAAGTCTGACTTAACAGTCGGGTTCTGGATCGCAGCAATGTGGAGCTGGAGCGGGCTGGGAGAGGAATATGTGGCCAATAAAGATTTGGGAAGCTAAAGTCATTCAGAAAGCTCAAAACTGAGAAGAAAAAAAAAATTATACCAGTCTGCTGTGGGACAAGGCTCTGAAATGGAAACACCTTACGCCAATATTGCCCCTCTGAGGTAGCCCTGAAATTCCATATAAATTTATGGCGGAGCTGACAGCGAGCTTGAGTAACTCGGTGTGTCTGGACGTCTGGCCCAGTCCAATAATAACATGAAAGGGAATTTTGTGCATATCCTTTGCTTATCCAGAGACTTTGGATTCAGTTTTTTGCAGCTTTTTTTAAATTTTTTTTCTTTTAATTTTTTTGTTTGATGGTTGTCTACAAATTGTCAGATTCTCGAACGGATCTGTGATTCCTAAGAGTCCATAAATCTTCTCGGCAGTAGCTCCTGGTCTGTGAGACTCCTGCAGTCCCAGTGCCAATCAGGAGTTTTTCAGCTCCTATGGTAACAATCCCCTTCCCTTACGGGATTGACTCGGCTTCTGCCTGTCCCAGGCTTTCAGAAGCCCTGAGTCAATGCCCAAAACTCTGGCAAAAGGAGTTTGAAACGTGATTATTTTTAGCAAAAATGTATCAGAATTGAGGCTTTTTTAAATTTGCTTTCTCGCTTCTGAGTCTGCAGGGCTTCCACATCCCCTCTGCTGGAAACCAAGGTTTGAAATGAAGCACGCTGCAGTTCCCACATAAATCCCACACTCTGGAAGTCAGAAGGGAAAGGTTTTCCCAAGAAGACTGGGTTTTGGTGGATTTTTGGTTCCTTTGACAGCTGATACAAGTGTGAGCTCCAGCTGAGGCTTCCCCCCTGTTGAGGATTTACTTCTGTGTCTGTTCCCTGGGGATTTTGGGCTCTTGCACAACATCCTTCAGCAGAGCCAGTGAGAGCACCTCACCTCTTGCTGCTCTTGTGAAAATCGTTTGAGTGGCTGATGAAGATCTGGTGTCTGCTGTCATCAGAGCAGTGGCCAGGCACAGATTGCTCTGGTTGACTTGAAAAATCAGCTCTTTCCAGGAAAAGGCTTTCCGAGTATTTTGGAGCTGAGTGGACAGATAATCTTTATCTCAATCACTGCTGAGAGCAGCAGCATCAGCACAGAGCTGAACCCACACAGGCCAGCTGCCTCCTCACTGAACGCTCACACTTCTCTTTTCTTCTGAAGAATTGAAGGAATTGAAAAATTTTGAAGTCTGGAGGGAAAAACCAGCATTTTCCTGATGACAATTGAGTGGTTCTTCCTAGGGTGACTTCTAAAGGATTCTTCTGCCCAGAGAGGCAGCAGACACTAGGATTTGGGTTCATCAGGATGGTTCCACCATCCTTATTTACCCTTACCCATTGCCAGACAAACCTGAGGACATCCCATGGATCACACACCACAAAGAGGTGGGAATGGACGAGCTTGAGAGATGCTGTGCTGTTCTTTGGAGGGGATCCCACCACGGATACTTCTCCTTTGGGCTTTAATGGTTTTCAGGATGAGAGTCAGTCCTTTTCCCTTCCCTTGTTGCTGTTAGTCCTTCAATCCTCTCTAATTCCCGCTGCTGTGCTAAGAGCACAATATTTTGAAATATTTTCAAATTTTTGGTTCTTCTGCCGAGGTGAATAATACCTGGATGGAGAGAGCAAAGCAAGGAGACTTTCATGGTGTCCCACTGGAACCCAAGGCTTGATGCAAACGCACAACCCCTTGAGTTCTTCCATTCCTTCGCTCAAAACAGCTCCCCTGACCAGGACCTTTCTTTCTTCCTTCCCCAAACTCTTTAATGCTAAACCTTGAGTGCACTTTTCAGAGAAAATGTCCAAAATGCTCGTGTTTCATTTCTCTTTTCTCCTCTTCTCCTTCCCTCTTTCCCTCTACTTTCCCACTCCTTCTCCCTTTCATTTTATTTTTCCTTTGACAGGAACAGCTCAAAGGGCATGCATATCTTTTAACATCCAGCTCCCAAACCTCGGCTCATTTTTGTTTTCCTTCACTCTACGACGTTAAAACCTGCTCTGACTTTCTGAGCGAGTTTTATCTCACAAAATAAATGGTGCTGAGCTTTCCTACAAGGCAATCCCGAGCCACACTGGGCACGGCAGGATGTGTTGAACCGCCTTTCTCTTTGCTTCCCAAAGCAAATTCCACTTTCCTCCACACATTAAAGCAGACGGGAAATCATTTGAGCCCTCGGTATAAGTCAAACCTCTCCAGTAAGGTAAATGTTTTTCCTACAAATAATGCCCTGCATGTTTGATCAACTTTGAAACCACAATATCTATAAGCACCTCGAATGTTAAACAAGGCATGAGCCAGATGTATTTACCAGCCAGGAGACTTAAAAGCCATTCTTGACGTCAAGCTGTGAAGATCAAATATTCCAACTTGGTGGCTGCCAATACGGTTCCCAAGCATTGTCCAGATCCAAACCCCATTGTACTTGTTTTTGTTTTTGGCTTTTCCTCAGACCACTGGTGTTCTTAAATAAATAAGTTTCTAGGTCAGCTTGCTGATGGATTTTAATATAGCCATGATTTAAATCCAGTGGTGATATCAGCGTCTAATAAGGGATAAATCAATGGCTGCGGTCGCTGTGCAAACATGTAAGGAATAACCTGGATTTCTGAGCGGCTTTTAGGGCGGGTTGAGTTTGTACTGATGACTTCTCTGGGCAGGTTACAGAGAATTGCACAAATTCAGGGCTGGATTCTGAAATCGTGGCTCAGGTTTAGGGGTAGCAGCATCAAAAAGTGATGAAAAGGGTGACTCTCCACCCATTGCCATCACTGAGTGCATAAAGATCTGGCTCTGACACCTCTGGGACAAACACACCAATTTTCCATTTATTGATCAACAATTTTCCATATTCTGATAAACACTAACAGCCTCCATGGGATTCCAACAGGGAATAATTACTGTCCACAGTGTGCATGGATTGCTGCATCCGACCCTGGGATAATCTGAAATGCCATTAAGGTGGTTAAAAATGTGATAAACCTCATCTGCATCTACTCAGCTTTGATGGAATTTATGTGTGAGAATTTTACGGTGAGGGTCACGTGAGGATTTTCTCTTTCCCCTCCTTTCTCTTCAGCTTTGTTTTAGGAACAACTTTTATCCCACCTGGATGCAAGAGGGACCACATGTCCTGGGAAAACAGGGACAGAGCAGGAGTGTTCCTGATGCACTTGGCATCTTTTGTCACTCAAGGAGATGGTGGGATGTCCCAGGCTGTGTCCCCTCCTGCCCCAGCACGCAGGACATGCCCAGCCACGGATGTAGCTGGTAAATAATCCCATATGGAATAATTATGGCATGTTCTAAATGCTCATTTTTAGACGCAGAACAAGGAGAAAGGATGAAAGGATAAAACCTGGCACCCACCGTGCTGTTCAGGATGAACAGGGAGAGGAAAAAAAGTACCTGGCTTAGGCATCCTCTGGGTGATCCAGACACCACAGGGCTCTGAAGTGTCTGCCTCTCCCCAGATTCAGTCTCTCAGTCTGGTGCTGCTCAGCCTTTACACCCCAGCTCAAGTCTGAGCCGGATGCCCCTGATTTAGTGCTGGCTCTTTGTCCAGGAACACCAAATGTGTGGAAGGCCCAGAGGCACAGACTGCAGCATCCTCTCCTCGAGGCCCTGAAATACAAATTAGCCAGTCTGGTATTCGATCACGGGCTGTTCTTACAGCACTTCTTTATTCTGCACTTTGATTTTCCATGGCCGTTGCCAAGACAGAGGCTCTCCAGGACCCCCTCCCAGCCCATCCCATCTTCTCCAATCCCTTGGTTCTTCATCCTTGCCTTTCCCTTTTTACTTTCCAGATCAGACCTTGGCTCTTTCCACCCCTTCCCTTCCCCACTGGCTTTTGTGGCCTGTTTGAGAGCTCGTTTTTGTGTCTGATGAGTGCCCACGAAATCTCTCCTCGCTGGCACCGCCTCGCCCCAGTGTTCCCAGCACTGACTGTGTTGGTGTTTTTTTAATATTAACTTCTTCTGCCTTCCTCTTGGGTGTTGGACTGCAATGAAAAGGGCAATGAATTAATGAAATATCTATTGCAGCTGACTTTAAATGATCCTAAGAAAAAATAAATTCTGAGTCCTACTTAGTCCTGATTAGCTCAATTACCTGCCAGTACAGGCTGCTTCTTTATATTTCCTAATTCTTTGCCCAAGCTATTATTAAATGTCTGAAGGAATTGCCTTCCTCTGCTCTCCTTGAGGAAATAATTCCAGTGCCTAATAGCTCTCCCTGGCAGGAAAACTCTGCTGAAAATCTTCTTTTTGCACCTCCTCCCTTCACCCGGACGACACTGAACAATTCCTGTCTGTCCTTGAGGAATATATGTCTTCACATACTCATAGGTAATTATTATTTTTTCCACTTTCACAAGGATTTGGCCACAAAGCGGTTACACTTCAAAAGATCCCAGCCTCAGATACTTTGGGAACATTGCCTCATTATCTGCAGTTACCGGCAGAGTCATCCAACTTCTCATCTGAGCTCCAGAAGTTGGCACCAAACCCAGCTGGAGCAGCACTTTGGGCTCTACCCCTGACTTCAGGAGAAGCTTGGGACTTTGGAAAGCGACACCCAGTCATGGCAACATTCCCTCTCCCTCTTTGCCGGGTCCTCAGCCACAACCCAGCCAGACAGGACATCCTTGCTTGGAAATAAAATGTAAGGAGCTGCTTCTGCTCCAGGAGACTCTGTGCTCTTCCCAAGGGGGCTCGGCAGGAGCTGTGGTCAGCCCTGGGGAGCCAGGTTGGATCCCTGGGCTTAACGAGGCTCCTTGGTTTCCCTGGATTGCCCCTCGCCAGCCAAACGTGCAGCACACGAAAGGTTTAATTGCCCCAATTTGTTGTGGCAGTGCAATAACTGCAATAACTGCCTCGAGGGCTTTATGGCATCTTTCAAGCACCACAGATGCGCCCGGCGAATTTTGTCACAGAGAGAGAAACGCTGGGAAGGTCGAAATAGAAAATCAGAGGGAGGTGAAGCTTGAGGGAGAGCCACAGAGAGCCCTGAGACCTCCCCGGGGATGGGGAAACCCCTGCCCCGAGGAACTGAACAAAGCCATCAGCTCTGTCACTTTATTAAGGTCATTCCAGCAGCGAATTCCAGCGGGTGCCCGCACGCAGCAGGGCTCGCACCCAGGAAGGGGCTCAGGAAGGCTGAGAACATTCAGGCAGCAACTTCAGCCCTGGTTTTGGAGACCTCGAGCGGGGCTGAGCAGGGATGTGCCAGCGCATCCCCTCTGTCAGCACTGCACATCTGGATGCAGGGCAGGATGCAGGGTCCGCTTGCACATCTGGATGCAGGGCAGGATGCAGGGCCTGCCCGCACATCTGGATGCAGGGCAGGATGCAGGGCCTGCCCGAAGCTGCTGGAGGGCTCTTACACGACTTAAACCACGTTTTAATTCAGCGTCTTAAAAAAGCTCTAATCTCAGACAGAGATGAATGTGCGTAATTACTGCTCTGACTTGGCTTTTCACACCCCATTGTTTTTGGGGTTTTTGGGGAGCTGGCAGGCTCCTCTGATGGAGACATCCCCATTTTTTGCACCCCGGATTACAAAGATTTTGTCGGGCAGCAGCCAGAGCTTCGCTGGAGCCCATCAAACACAGAGCTCAGTTATTATTTCATAAAGTGCTCTGTAACTAAAAGTGATTTACAACCTTCCTGGGGGCTGAGTATCCCGGCCCGCCAGACTCCAGACTGATGGGAATTTAAAGGGCTTAGCTGAAAACTCCCAGAAAATCAAATAAAAACGGCCGATGATCCGCATGGAAATGATTCCCTGCCACAATGGCATCAGCAGAAATGCCCAGTTTGTCTATTTATAGCCTTATCTGTGTCTAAATAGCCATAAATAGCAGTGTAAAACGCTGCAGCTCCATGGATGTGTGGGGATGTCTTTTCCAGCCACTGAGATGTTAAATCAATTTTATAACAAGTTGCTTTTCCAGCCACTGAGTGGCTGTAAATGTTAAGTGTTTTTACAGGCAATTTTTTCCCCCAGCTGCTAAGCAGCTTTAAATGTTATCAAAAAAAAAGAAAAAAAAAGAAAAAAAAAGTTGCTTTTCCAGCTGTTCAACTACTCTAAGCATTTTTAATGGATTTTTTTTTTTAACTTGCTAAAACCTATTTATATTTTACTCACAAAGCAAGTGCAAAATTGTCCTGGCTCTGTCTAGGTCTTGTTTTTATTGTATTTTTTTTTTTCTTTTTTGAAACCTGTGAATAAAAATTCTTTCTCTGTCTGAGGAAACTTTTTTTTTTTTTTTTTTTTTTTTTTTTTTTTTTTTTTTTTTTTGAGGAGAGAAGGGGCTTTGCTTTAACGAGTCCAAGATGAACATTATGAGTTCATCTCAGCATTTAGATACCTCAAAAACACCGTCCTTGTGGTACATTCAATGGAAACACTGTTCTTGTGGTATGTTCAATGGAAATACAGTACTTGTCGTGTTTTCAATGGAAAAAAAAATATTATTGTGGCTTTTCCAATTCAGGAAATGCTGGTCGGTCTTTAAACCAGGGGAAAAAGAGGGAGTGGAGGCTGAGAGAGCTAAATTGAGGTGACAGCGAAGTGGAAGAATTATTTTATTATAACGAGGTGGGGAGAGATATACGAAGAGTTTCGGGCAGGAAAATGGAAAATTCTTGCGGCCCTTGAGGATTGGTAACAGTGGGAGAAGGAAAAAGATCCGGAGCAGTTTTAAGGGAAAGGTGTAGGGTAAAGCTGGGAAGGAAGAAAGGTTTGGTGGAAAAACGGAACAAAAAAGAAAAGGAACTGTATATATAGAGTTGTGTTAGAGAAAGGGGGATAAAGATGAGAAATCTGTTGTTCAATGCAACAATTTAGAAAAGACATGAGCAATCCCTTTATTTTTGGTCCCAAAGTCAAGGGTCCAAAGTGTTCCTGCACGTTGAGAGGAATTAAAGGATTTTGCAGTTGATTTGACAGCAGTGAAACTCCCCTTGGCCAAACCCATCCTGTGGCTGCACCAGGATTTGTTGTGGTCACTCTGGAAGAAGACTTGTAGCACTTTGGATCTTTTATCCCTGGATTGGGATTGGCCAGGGGAAGGTGGGGATGAGGTGACCCTTCCCACTGAGGCCAGAGCCTAGAAATGCCATTTCTGCCTCTAAACCCACCAAAGTTCTGGAGAAACATTCAAATTGCAGCAATTAGGGAGAAAAAAAAAAATAGCGAGGAGAAAATTCAAATCAATTTTGATATCCATCAATTCTTTTGAGGAAAAAGAAATAAAAAAGAGTAGGATTTGGTTTAGGCAGAAAATAGGCAAGAAATTCTCGCCACTCTGAATAATAATGGCTTTTAGAGATGTTTAGGAGGTGGGTTTAGTTCCCCTGGTGGGATCAGCTCCATGGATTCAGGTGCCCTGTGAACCAGAGGAGCATTTACAGCAAAACCCACCAAATATCCACATAAACACCATGGTTTAGTTCTATTAAAAGTCAATATTCCATATTTCTATGTATGCAGCAGCGACAGTTGATTTTCTTTTCACTTAAACCCAAGAGGTTTCCCTCTGCTCTCCTACCAGGTCAAGATCTGAGCAATTTCTCCAGTCTGCAAAAAACTTCAGTTTACAGCAGATTCAAAGTTGTGCTTTAACCAGTGTTGGATTCATCCACATTTGCACTAAAGTCCCTTTGTCCATGTTCTCACCTCTTTGTCTTTGCTTTTGAAGAACTTAGGAGTTATCAGGTTTTATCGGCCAAAACCATCGTGGAAAGCGAATTTTTGGAATCACACTGAGAAGTATTTCCAGAAAGTGACATTTTGGGTTCCACCAGGAAATATTTGCACCAGATGTGCTCCCAAATGCCTCCAAAAGCCAGGACTGAAAACCCCATCGTGTGACCAGGCAGAGTTCACCAACTCAGATCAAATTTTGAAGACTCTTAATGACTTCCCAGTCATTAAGTCCCAGAGCAGAGAGATCAGAAATTTGGTGTTTCTGGAACAAATTTATCTGGTCTGATAAAATCCAAGGCCCCGGGAAATCAGCGGGAAGATTTCCTGTCTCTTCAGGAGCTTCTGGTCAACACCATAATGAATGGATTTTTTAAAAAAACAAAATTTGTTTTTAGATCATCCATAAAGAGAAGGGAAAAGGTAGCAAGCAGATTAATATCCAAAATATTTAAACCTTCCTGGAGAATCATCACAGTTGTAAATCCTGTTGCATCTTTTTTGTGTTTACTACGAAATCTGAGTTAACAACTTGCATCACCTCATAGTTCTCCCCATTGACCATAATTTTTATCAGCTTGTTATTAAACCCACGAATATTTAAAACTGGAATTCCCTGCTGAACACTGGATTGTCTGATGGGAGGCGCTTGGAATCGTTTTGGAGGGACACAGAAAATCCACAGTGGCTGCTCGTGGGAATAGCTGCTGGACAGGAACCTGGACAGGTGCTTTGAGGACAGGTGGCAGATTTTGGGGTAAAACATCTTTGTGTTTGGGCTCAGCTGAGTCAAACTGGTTTTTAATCCTTCTTGATGGTCTGAAATGTTCCTCGTGCTCTCTCCCAGGCTGCCCCATGAAGGATCTCTGAACCCCAAAGTACAAATTGTCCTCTGGACAGCAAAACAGTTCAAATTTATGCATTTATTTTCCATTTTCCAGGCTTAGAATTGCTGCTCCTTGCTGGAATGGGAGGCCCTGACTCCTCCTGCTTTCTTTGATGGCACAGGTTTCTCTCCAGCAGATCCCAGAGTTGAGCCCAGCCCAGTGGTGAATCCATCCTCAGCCACATAAATCCCATGGATGCTCTCACTCTCTGGGCATGGATGGATTCATGGTCCAGGAAATTAAAGGATGTGTTGGATAAATTGATTCTGGCCTCTTCACTTCACCCCTTTTGCTGGGGCAAGATTGTCCAAGGTTTATTTTTAGTCCTTTGTCCAATCTAATGGCAAACTGCTCCAAGAGTGGAGCTTCTCCCACATCCTTCGGAAGAATTTTCCGCAGCCTAATGAGATTTCAGCACTTGGAAGTTTATCCAGCCTAAACTTTCCTCTACTTAACGTTATGCTTTGACTCCTTATATCCTTTTCACCATCCTAAACAATTCCTCTTCTCCTCCGTGTTTACAATCCACAAGGTTTTCCCTCCACCTTCCAAGGAGAAGTTTCCAATTGGGTATTTATGAAGTGGAAAAATAAATGACAAGCAGGAGGTTCAGCAGAGGAGAACCTCCTGCTCTGCAGCAGTCAGATGTTTGTGCAGCCACTGGGGTGTCCTTCAAAATACGCCCCATTTCCACCACTTTCTGCTGTCCCACTGCATCCCAAAGGTGTGAGACACATCTTCAGCCCAAACAAACTTGGGGAGCTGCAAACCTTCAACTTCCAGACACGTGCTTTTAAAAAAATAAGAAAAAAATAATTAAGTCAAACAACCACTGAGTTCTTTCTTTTTTGAGCTCTTTTGCTGCTGCTGTTTTTGACAGAGCACGAAGTGGTTGGGTTTACACGGCCAAGGGCTGTTGGTGTGGAGTGCTGGGGCCTGGGCATCCCATCCAGAGAAAGGGTTAAACCTCCCAGGATGCAGGAGCTTTGTTGTGTCTGACGAAGGCAGACTTTCATTAGGCCTTTTACCACCAGCTCTTGGAACCCTTCCACTTCATGCAAGTCAAAAAACCACAAATATTCCTCTCCTTATATCAGTACCAGAAGCTGGGAGCATGGAATGCTGCAGAATGCTTTGAACCCCGTAATTGTCTCTTGTAATAATACATTTTTTACATTCGAGCTTGGGAGTTATCAAGGAGAAAGGACGTAGCAAGTTGGTTAAAATGGAGAATTAAATTATGGCCATGGAAAAAAAAAAAAAAAAGAAAAAAAAAAAAAAGAAAATAAAGAAAACAAGAGGTACTTTCCACTGTTCTCAAACGAAAGTGATTTGGGAAAGGATGAATCAGAATGGATTTCTGGATGGTTTTGTGTTCCGTGGACAGAGGGATGGACAGAGGGAAGCTCAGGGTGGGATGGACCTGAGGGAAAGCTCTGCCTTGTCCTCTGGTGCTACAACAGCTCCTGTGGAGCAGAAAATAGGCGTTTGAGGTGTTATTGAGTGTGGGGTCTGTGCTCTGTGTCAAAGAACATGGGATCACCAATCCTGGAGCTGTTCTGTTCCTTTATCCCATCACCATCAAATCCTTGGCCACATTCCCTGCTGGCCTGGCCCTTCCCAGCCCTGCCTGACCTCAGCCTCTCTCCAACTAAAATCACTTTGTGCCTTGATTTTCTCTAAAATTTTCACCTAAAATCTCCAAAGGGAATAAAATTGGATGTTTTCCTGTAAAACTGCGAGATACAAATGTAGATCTAAGAACTCTACAGGAAAACATCCAATTTTATTCCCTTTGGAGATTTTAGGTGTGATCCCTGTGCTCGGAATAACTTCTTAGCACCTGGATTTTATTATTCTGGGCCATCTTCCTCCTCTGGATTCTACCTGAGATGTGGCATCGTTTAATCACAAAGATCTTCCCAAACCACACTTCCCAAATTCCTCTGGAGGGATACTCGAATATTTCAGCAAAGGGACCTCAGGGAAGATTCTGACCATTGGAATCCTAATCCCAAAATGTGCTGCCCTCCTGAGAAAGTCCAAAATGAAGAAGTCAGAGAGAAAAAAACAAACACAGTGGTGCAAGGAGGTAAAAAACCCCCAAACCCCAACAAAAACCTGTCTTTCAGAAGCTGGTTCAAGCCATTGTTAGTACCCTGTCATTTGTTTGTGTCCCAAATCCACAAAAGACATCAGAAAATGAAAAACAAAACCAAAAATGAAACCTAGCAATGTTATAAAAGAGTTTACAGCACAATAATTTTGTACTAAATTATAGGAGTATTTACATCTGGAAAAATGTAGATGGAAATAGAGTATTCTTTTTTTTTTTTTTCCCTAAGTTGGTTGGAGGATGATTTCTGGGTTCAGACATCAGTGTTCAAATCAAAGGAGAAGCTCTGACCCCTTTGGTTGTGAAATGAGCAGGAACAGGGGGTGCAATTCAACAGAGGAGGCCAAAAGAACTCTGTCCCTTTGCTGCTGCACAAACACCCCCAGCTGTGAATTCTGGGCAGAGCCAGAGCAGGGAATCTCAGGCTCCCCTTGGATTTCATGGCTGTGTGACCCCAAATTATCTTTTGAAAGAGAATTGGGGTCTGACCCCAAGAGACAGTTCTGTTTCACAATTCTGCTCAATTCTGGGCATAATTTTCCAGCAAAGCGATGAGAGAGAGTGGAACCTGGATGTGAGAAGGAGCTGAGGAGAAACAAGGAAGGAAAATAAGGATATGTCATGATTAGGAGGGTCGTGTCAGCATTAGAATGTTTATTTCTCATGTTAGGAATTTTATTAAAGAATCTAGAAATTATTCCAATAAAATTCACTTTAAACTGCCACAGGGCAGGGATGGATGGGATATTGGGAATGAATTGTTCCCTGGGAGGGAGGTGAGGCCCTGGAGTAGAGTGTCCAGAGAAGCTGTGGCTGCCCCTGGATCCCTTGAATGTCCAAGGCCGGGTTGGACACTGGGGGTTGGAGCAGCCTGGGACAGTGGGAGGTGTCACTGCTCGTGGAACTGGATGATTTTATGGTCCCTTCCGGCCCAAATCATTCTGGGATTCTGTGATTAACACTTGGTGAGAAATTTGTACCTTGTTTCACCCTCAGTGCCCCCTTGGGAAAAGCTGTTTGCTGAAGGGAGAATCCCAGCAGAACCTTCCTGCTGTTCCTTTGGGATGTGCACAGGCACTGGTCTGGGCTTGCTGTGGTCAGCAGCTCCTCCTGCCACCCCATGGCAGAGGGTCAGAGAGGATGCCTTGGGAAGGCTGAGCTGGAACAGAGACTGCACAGAGCTGGAGAATAAAGCAGAGATTTATTCCAAGGCTCCAGGATCCACCTGGGGCAGGACAAGAGCCTGGCCAGGGCTACAGCCAAGGGGGACCCAAAGTGGTCCCCAAATGGACAAAGGGTCCCCAGGGCTCAGCCTTGGCTCAGTTTGGCTCCATTTGCACCTTGGGGTTGAATTGTCCAAGGGCAGCTGCAGCTTGGGAGGTCCCATCCTTCTTGTTCCTCCCTGCAGCCACCCTTGGCTGTGCTTTGGGGCTGAAAGTTGTCCTTGGTGTCCATTGGGGAAAGGATTTGTTTTGTGTCCCTGCTGTGTGCAGAGAGCTGAGTGACACTGACTGTGAGCTCAGAGCTGCCCCTGGGCAGCACAGAGCCTCAAACACAGCAAAGAGAGAACCTGAGGCATGGATGGAAGGGTCAGTCCCTGCTCCTTCTCACTGCAGATTAACGAGGAACAAAAACCTTTGTTCCAGGCTGCCTCTGCTATCCAGAGCAGGGCCAGATAAGGGGAGAAAAGCCACTTCTGTGACTGTTTTATGTCAAAACTGCCTGGTTTGGCTTTTCAGTCCAGCTGGGCAATAACTCACTGCCACCCCTTATCACCCCTAATCAGCCTCGGATGGATCCACATGGCAAAAAGGAGCAGGAACAAAGTGTGCCAGGCTTTGGGATGAAAAAAGAGCCTTGTGGCACAGAAATCCATGGAAAACAAACCCAATCCGGCCCCCAGAGCCAGAGGAACATGCAAAAACCCTCCTGGAGATAAGCTCATGTCCCCTCACAACGAGCTGTGCTCCTGGTGGGATTGGCTGTGGTGGAGCAGGGACAGCAGGACACGGAGGGACAGCAGGACACAGAGGGACAGCAGGACATGGAGGGACAGCAGGACATGGAGGGACACAGATCCAGAGCATTTCCCTCCTCTCTGACCATTTATCTTCCTTAATCCCTCCCAAGTTAAACTGAAAAAAAGAAAAGAAAAGAAAAAAAAGAGGTGTGAGGACTAAAGGAACACCAGTCCCAGTCCCAGCTGTATTTCTCCAAGGATCTTCTCCCTGTGGGAACCTCCAGGGCTGGTTCCTGTTCCTGCAGGACTTCCTTGAGATGGATAGTGGAAGTTTTCTGTGCTCTACAGCATCAACAATGGGCTTGGGAACTCATAGAACCTTTCATTTCCTCCCTTTTATTTGGAAAGGACTTTCTTTTAAGAATCCTGCTATTTAATAGATGGGTTGTGATGTCAAACTCTTTAATAAGATCTCTGCTTTTTCCTCTGCAGTTTTGTTTTTATTCTAAACAAGATTTTTTTTTCCTAAACAGATACAATTTTAAGGATAAAAAAAAAAAAAAAAAAAAGCCAAACATGACCAGAAAAGACCTTATTTGTTATGGAAAAATTATAACAAAGATTTTCTGTGGTTTATTTTTCTCTTTGCTCTTCCTGTTGCTGGTAATAAAGGAATTTTTATTGTTCTTTGGTGGTAATCCTAGCTTTATGCTGAAAATCAGAAAGGACTTTTTTTCCTTTCTTTTTTCCTTTTTTTTTAATTTTTATTTTCCTTCTGTGTTTTGGGTTTGGTCCTCTTGGTTTGTAGCCTGGATGGAACTAAACCAAGCATTGAAAAATGTTGCCACACATGGTCAGGAATGGCTCAGCTCCTGAGCTGAGGATGCTGCTTCCCAAAATCCTTCCTCACATCCAGTGACTGACGGGGAATGAGGAGCATCTGCACATTTTCAAGGATAAATGGAATTTTCTGGGTTATGCAGCCGTAATTTCAGGGTAAATCCCAGAATTTGGAAGTTTGAGGCCAGGTTTGTCCCCACTGAGACCATGAGGTGGAGAACCCACTTCTACCTGGGAGGTGCCACCCAGGGATGGCTGAAAAATCTGCAGTGACCTCTCACAGACAGGAACAGCCTCTGTGGAGATTGATTTTGGAGGATTAGACTGGATTCATTCTATTTTTCCCCCTCCCACTTTTTTCTTCCCTCCTGGTGGTGGAAAGCAACAAATGGTTGGAATTTTTGTTTCTGCAAAACTGGAAAATTAAATTTGATTTTTAAGTACCAGCAGCTGAAACGTTATAATTTCAAGACTGATTTAACTGATACTCTGCCTAAGTACAATCATGTGCTGATCACGAAAACCTTTGTTTTCATTCTCCCATTGAAGTTGTCCTGCCAATATTTATGCAAAATAAGTCTAAACTTGGATCATTAAAAAAGAAAAAAAAAAATCCCGTCCTTAATTAATAAAAACACGACACAAACCAACAGCAAAACAAAGAGAAGCAAAGCAAGGAAAAAGCTTCTCCACTTTGTTAAAAATGACAAAATTCCAGTGTGGAGAGTTGGATGTGCCTGTCCTGGCTCTGCTCCACGCCAGGGATGTCCCCAAGAGTCTTTCCCACAGAGCACCCCGAGCTTTCCCCTTCCTGGGGAGCTCCCAGTGGGAATTGAGCCGTGAGGAAGATGGATCAGAGCTCTGGAAAATGCTTTTCCACTCTCCCCGTCCACGATAACGCCGAGAGGAAACAATTCCGAGCAGCGCCTCTTTATTACAACCCAGTCCACAGCTCTTTGACATGACGGCTCTGGCAAGGCTGGGAGAGACATCAGACCAATAAAACATCCTTAAATATCAGCTCTGGAGGTTAATTCATTTGGAGCCGCTCTCCTGTGCCAGCCCAGGGAACTTTCTGCCGACGTTTCAGGCGGCGGGTGGAAGGAGGCTTCTGGAAGTTATCAATATCCAATTTGCCACTTGAGCCCGCTCACTCACCCTGCAAATGAGCTGTGCAAACACGGCCTTGGTGGTGGGGGAACGGCCCAAAGAGCTGTCTGAGCACAGAGCTCTGCTCCTGCCCCGCTCCTGGGAAATCACAGAGCCTTTGCTGCCCCTCGCTGCCAGCACCAGCCCCAGGAGTGGTGCAAATAATGTTTCCATTGAAGACTGAGAGCGTATTTTTCTTGGAGCATTCTTAACCTTTGGGATCTTTTCATGTTCTCTAGCCATTGTGTTTGCTCCTTCCTTGTTTTCTTACAGGGAAAGCCGAAAGCGACTCAAAATTAAAATCTTTTTTTAACAGCTTTCTCCTGTTCCCTTGGCAAAACAAATTTTTCGAGCAGTTGGAACGATACAGAGCCGTTTACTCCCTCCTCAAATAGTTTTCCCCTCCTTCCAAAAAAAATCCTGCTCGTCTTGGATCCGATCTCTTGCTTGTGTAAGGAGGGGACACCTCCAGGTCTGGAGAGATCTGAGCCAGCTGAAAGTTGTCACTGTGAAGTCAGGGACAGTGTTATTTATGCCAGGGCAGATTCTCTGAGTGCTACTTGTTGGTTTTTCAGTGTTGCAGGGGATTGAGGGATGGTGGAGCTGGGGGTAAAATTTATTTATGCCAGGGCAGATTCTCTGAGTGCAACTTGTTTTTCACCCAGTGTTGCAGGGGATTGAGGTGGTGGAACTGGGGGCAGGATCTGGTGGAAGAAGGGAAGGTGCTGGTGTCCAGTCAGGCTGGGAGAGGAGAGAGCCTGGAACCACAAATCTGTAAAATCTGGGATTTAGGGATCTGGCTTTGCCCATCGTGGGACAGAATAGGGCTGTGACACTCCCAGGAGGGCTCTGCTGTCACCTCAGCTCCCTGTGGCACCCATGGGTCACCTGCAAGTGCTGGAGGTTTTCTGGTTCCAGCCTTGGACTCAGCATAAGTCAGCTCCAAGGAGATCCTCTGCAGAACCAGCTGGGGTGACCCCAAATCTTCGTCCCTGCAGTGTTAAATCCCTGTTAATTTTCCTCAGTGAGTGTGTTTGCTCCGAGGACAGACACATAAATCACACTAGCTGCAACCCGAGCGAGCCCATGACAAACACGGTATTTTTAAAGGTTAGTTGTTGATCTTTTTAATCAAAGAAAAGCAAGGGGATGGGGTTGGACATTTATGATGTGCAAAAGAGGTTGTAACCACAGAAAAATCTGCCTCCAAAAGCCAAATATTATTCATTTTGGTGGAATGCACTGTTAAAATAGCTCAGCCTTTAAGAAAGAGGCAGACTTATGTAAACCAGCGAGTTTACTTTCTTTTGAACACACAACCTTACAAAAATCCCATCTGTGTGTGCATGGGGTGTCTTCCTATAGGCTTATAAATGTCCCTTGAGCAGCTGTGCCCCTCAGGAGACTTGGAGAACACGTTTTAGGGGAGTTAGGCACAGAGGAAGGTGATGTTTTGATCCATGACATCTTCCTGGGGCCATTGAGCAGCACCAACAAACCCCAGTGCTTCAGCAGGAGTCACTAATTCACTCATGCACCTTCCTGGTCCATCACTGACTTCCTTTCATCAGAGCACAATCAGGGCTGAAAATTCATCCCCAACCCTCTGGACGAGCTGGGAAACACCTGCCATGAGAAGTTCATAAAAAAACCCATAAATTCTATTGAAGAGAGTGATTAAAACATTGCCACATCTTCAGAATTTAAACAGAGTTTCTTTAATCAAACTCTGGAGTTTCCCGTGGAAGTTCAACAGGCAGGACACTGAGGAGCTCAGCTCTTTTTTGTACTGAGATTTTTCAGCTTTCTAGGGATCCTTCATAGGATTAAGGACAGGTTTGAATGGATTCACCTCTCGAATTTCTCTCCCATTGGTTCCACCTGCATTTTCCCTCCCTGAACAGGCAGGATCTTCTCTCATCCCGTGGAGCCCCAAAATTCTGACATTTATTCACACCCACCGACATGGATGCTGCTGTTTCCTTCCCTTCTGCTGTCCATTTTCCCTCCCCAGCCTCAGGATGACCCAGACTCGATGTCCCATCCTTTCCACCAACCTGTTCAGGAGAAAGTTGAACTTGGTGTCGCTTTACCTGGAACTAATTGTGATTTTCCATTAATTTTACTTAATAACTTCTATTTAATGAATGCTATTTAATAAATTCTATTGGATAACTTTTATTTCATAACTGCTGAGGGAGCCAGAAAGGGGGTAATTGCGTCCTGGGGTTTTAATTATTGCTATTATAATAGGAATTATAATTATTATTAATTATAAACCCCACGATGTTGGTGGCTCTCGGGGCTCTGAACCACACAGATTGTGTTTCCAAACACGATGGGATCTTCTCTTTTCCCTTTCGGTTCTCCACACTGTTGGAAAACGGGGACAGTTCCTTAAAAAAAGAGCCCTGGACCCACCCCAGGCACGGGAGGGAGGAGACCAGAAGCAAAGGGCAGCGTTGATTTACCAAGTGCAAAGTGGGATGAGCAACCTGCTGCTTCCTGTGATTAAATGGCTCTGCAGAAAAGGGCAGGGGCATAAATTACAGAGTCCTCCTCCTTGTCTGTGTGTGGAAACGTGGAACGCTGCTGAAAACCCATTTTCCTTCTGAACCAACCTCTCGGGGGAATAGATAAACTGCAGTTTAGATTTCCTTCACAGCTTGAATCCCACAAAACACTTCAGGTATTTGAGCATGCTGCTCCAACAGAGATCTCCTGGCCTTTCCTTCACCCAAATCTGCTTTTTGTTCCCCTCTATTTTCCAGAATAAGGCTCATTTTCATAGAATCCTGGAATGCTTTGGGTGGGAAGGGATTTAAATATCATTTTATCCAACCCCTGCCATGGCAGAGACACCTCCCATTATCCCAGGGTGCTCCAAGCCCTGTCCAACCTGACTTTGGGCACTGCCAGGGATGTTTTAATTTTTTCAGGACAGTTCCTGTGTTGATGGAAGATCCCTCATTCCCATAATTAAGGTCAGGATGATGAGCTCTCCTGGATAAGGATAACGCCCTCAGGAATGACTTTGCTGCTGTTCCACCCTGCAGCCAGGAAACTGCCCTTGGAAAAGTCAGCAAGAGCAACAGGCAGATCAAACAAATTTCTGCTTTTCCTCCTTTGATTTTCATCTCCTGTAGCTGTAGGGGGTGGGGAAAGCCTGAAAATGTGATCATTTAGCTCAGTGTGTAATTTGAAAGCGTTTAGAAACGTTTGAAATACAGGAGAAACCACTCAGGGTGATGATTTTTGTGTACTTCATGTTAATTTTCATACTTCAGCTTCTCTTCTCCCACTGCTTTCTGTCCCCATCAATTGGATTCATTTTTTTTTTAATCCTGCTTAATTTTTGCTGGGAGTGGATGAAAAGCTGTGGCTGCTTTTCTTGGCCTCGGGGAAAGTTCTATGTGTGCAGTAAAACTATTCCCTGCTATTATCACCCCGGGAGTCAGACACATAAAACCCCATTTGATCCGTGGGATAAAGGGGAATCGGAAATGCTTCTGACTCAGGAAAATTGGTGAAAAATGCTGAATTCAATAGGTGATCTTCACTGGTGGAAGTGGAAGTAGAGTGAGGCTTGTGTTGATTCATATCCCTTCAGGTTTTCACCCACAGCAAGGAGGGAAAAACGTAAATTAGTCAATATTGTCCATGTGGGAAGGGAAGGGAAGGGAAGGGAAGGGAAAGGAAGGGAAGGGAAGGGAAGGGAAGGGAAGGGAAGGGAAGGGAAGGGAAGGGAAGGGAAGGGAAGGGAAGGGAAGGGAAGGGAAGGGAAGGGAAGGGAAGGGAAGGGAAGGGAAGGGAAGGGAAGGGAAGGGAAGGGAAGGGAAGGGAAGGGAAGGGAAGGGAAGGGAAGGGAAGGGAAGGGAAGGGAAGGGAAGGGAAGGGAAGGGAAGGGAAGGGAAGGGGTCACCTGGAATTATCCTGGAAGCAGAAAGTCCCAGGTCCTGCGGGTGTCCCAGATTCCCTCTGCAAGGAAGAACCTTCCCCAGGGATCAGTCGTGTTCCCCACTTTGGCTTGTGCAGCTGCTCTGCTCCGGGACATTTGCTGACAGCTTGATGCAGTTTGATGACGGGGGAAAAGGGCTTTGATAAATATCAAACCCTGTCATTTCCTCATTTTGGTGCACTCTGCATTTTTCTCAAACAAGTTCCATGGAAAAATCATGTAGGAAACCAGAACTTTCTACAAAAGAGAATCCACAGATTGATTATTTTTCTCCCCTTTTCTTAATATGGAATGCAGGGATAAAATTTCATCATTGAGAAATACATGGCAGTGAAAAAAACAGAGGGATAAAAGAAAAAATTACCCCAAACCTAACAATGTCTAAACCAATTTTTCTGGGAAAAAAATTTCCTATCTTTAAGCTCCTCTGTGCCAGAGTGCCCAGTAAAGATACTTCAGATAAAGTAAATGAAACCACTGTTCATACCAGAGTTCAATCAGTAAATCAATCAATTATTGATTACTTCCATTATTTATCTGGTCCCAGTGATGATGTTTCTTTAAATAGCAGGATATATTTATTAATTATTGTGATAATAATTTACAGGCAACTTGGGAAGTATGGCAGTAGGGTAAAGGAAGGAATAAAATCATGGAATCACAGAATTATAGAACAGTGGAAGGGTTTGGGTTGGAAGGGCCCTTAAAGCTCATCCAGTGCCACCCCTGCCATGGGCAGGGACACTTTCCACTGTCCCAGGCTGCTCCAAGCCCTGTCCAGCCTGGCCTGGGACACTTCCAGGGGCAGCTACAGCTTCTCTGGGAATTCCATCCCAGCCCCTCCTCACCCTCTCAGGGAACAATTCCTTCCTAATATTTAATATAAACCCACTCTCTGTCAGTGTGAAGCCATTCCCCCTTGTCCTGCCATCCCATGGGCTGGTAAATGCTCCCTCTCCATCTTTTCTGCTCTCTTCAGACAAGGCCACAATGGGGTCACCCCAAAGCTTCTCTTTTCCAGGCTGAACAACCCCAGTTGTCTCAGCTTTTCCTCACAGGAGGAGAGCTGCCCACCCCAAATCAGCTGGGTGACCCCTCTCTGGACTCTTTCCAACAGACCAAAGCAGACCTTGAAAATTCTCCACCAAAGCACCAGACGTGAAGTTTAAATGGGCACTTGTGGAATCACAGAATGACAGAATTGGGTTGAAAAGGGGCCTTAAAACTCACCTCATCCCAACCCCAGCCATGGGCAGGGACACCTCCCATCAGACCAGCTGCTGATACCAAATCCATATCAAGCTGTTTTCCATCTCCAGCTCACCTCAGGCCCCAGAAATGCCTGAGGATGAAGTTCAAAGCTCTGCAGTCACTCTGATGCTGGTGTCAGTGGATTTTTGTGGTGGCACTTGAGAGCGGCTCAGACACCCTCACGTATCAAGGTCAGGTTTTTGGTGGATGTGTTCTGGTCCCTCCCCTGATGAACTGTTCAACCCCAGCCCCAGCCAACCACAACACCCTGGGGTTTGATGCAGTGGAAACACAAAAATCACAACCCCAGACCTGTAACAAACACGGGTCCTTTGGTAAGAAAATGAAGGCTTTGTCATTCCTTGGTCTAGGGTTGCACAGGATCTCCATCCAGTTGGAAACAGTTCCGTGGAAAACCGTTAGAAAATACCAACTTTCCATGTGGTAATTTCCTGAGAAAAGTGTGGCTGAAATGTGTCTGAAGTTTGAGAGAGCAAACACGAGCAGCAAAATAAAGGCACCCGCTCAAAAAGCAGCCAAATGCAGGGCAGCCAAAAATGCCATTTTCTGATTCTTGCCATGACCCACCTGATTCCCATCAGGGCATTCACTGGGCTCAGGATCCTCTTGGGGATCGCCCATGGTGGGTAATTCCTCCTTGACTTGGTTCTTTCCACAGAGATCTCATGGAATAAAAAGCATCACTGAGTTCCCCCTGTCACAGAGGAGCAGCAAAGGTTCCAGAGCCCTGGAATGTTCCTTTGGAATGTTCCTTTGGAATGTTCACTTGGAATGCCATGGCTCGGCCATCCTGGTGCCTCCTGTGTCCTTCTGCCAGCTGAAATCAAACAATAGCCTGGTTTATTGAGAAGTGATTTAATAACCATCACATTATGGGCTGCCCAACCCTTCCAATTTCTTTAAATTTGCAGCTCCTGCCTTGTTTTTCTCGTCTTTACTTCCAGGTGATTTTGTTGGCATTTGTTGAGCCTGGAGCTCTGCACCAAGGTGTCCACAAGACACCTGGAGCAGTGACACTCTCCTCTCTTCACCTCTGCAGTTAAAATCAGGGGTTTGGATGTCACTTCAGCCCTCCCACAACACAGCAAATCCCTGGAAACAGATGTGTGCAGAAAGACAACAGGCAAGGGAGCCCCTGGATACCCCAGACAGTTTCACTGATGTGAATTATAGGAATTCTTGATATGGTGTCAGAAAAAAAACCGCTTTCACCTGTTTTATCCTTCGATGGGGCTTAGGAGTCAATTCAGGAATGGAAACAAGGAAAATCCCACTCCCCAATGGAATGGAAATCTGTGGCTGTGAGCAGGGGTGTCCCCCCCAAAAAAACCCCCAGGGTTTGTGGGGTTGTTCTCAAAGCTCTGGGGCTGCAGCCACCCCTCAGCTCCAGGCTCCCTGTCCAACACTGCTCCTCACAGAGCTGGAGCTGAGATTCGCCATCCAGGGGACAAGGACAACGTGGGGACTGGCTCAGTCCTCTGCTCCAATCATGGATCCTTTTGGCACAGGATCTCCAGCAGCTTTGCCACCTCCATGTAACAGGGAGAAGATCTGGAACATGTTTCATTCACTATTTAAAGGAAAAAAGGACTTGAATCTGGAGCTGCTTTTGTCTAAACAACTTCTGGTGAGCACTCAGGTTTTTAACATTTCCCTTGTTGATGTAAAAACAAGTGTCTGCCTCCCTGAAAAATTGGGAATTTTTACTGCAGACTTTGGGCAAAAAGCAAAACTATTTTGGCTCCAAACCAAAAACTTTAAGCTTAAAATGGCAAACCTCTCATTTTCAGCCAAACAATGAAAACGTTGGTTTTGGCTGGACATTTTTGGTTTTCCAAGTGAAGGGATCTTTTTCTCGGTCAAAAATTTTCCATGAGGTGAGGAATAAACATCAGGGGTAAGAAGCCTTGTGGAACTGGAAGCAAGGAGGGAAGAGAAGAAGATAAGGAATAAAAAACAGTTTATCACAACCATCATGAGGCTCCTGTTACCAAGGTCTGTGACAAGGCACGGCACCAATCCGGTAAAGAATCCCTGAAACCTATAGCCTGGGATATTTATAGCAGGACTCACGGTCACTGGATGTTCTCTAAACAAATTTATAGAAGTGTTTTTCTCCTGGTTGTTTCCTTTTTTAGAATGTTATCACCGGGAGAAGCACTCCCAGCCTCTCCTACCTGGACGGGGTTTTTGCTGCTGTCCCGATGATCTCAGTGGCTGAACAGGCAATAAAAAGCCCCAGGAGCTTGTGGGTGACTTTATAAATTCACAAAAATTCCAAGCCCTGTGCAAGCATCTGGCAGGCAGAGAAAATGCCCTGTTGCCTCTTTCCCAAGAGTCTGGAGGGAGGAGGAAAGGTGTTTGGAGGTGGAAAAGCCATTCCAGACCAGGGCATGAGCCTCAAGATGTCCCACGGGACTCTGCAGCTGCAGGTGGGCTCCTGGCATGGGAAAGCTGAGCTGGAACAGAGACTGCACAGAGCTGAGAATAAAGCAGAGATTTATTCCAAGGCTCCAGGATCCACCTGGGGCAGGACAAGAGCCTGGCCAGGGCTACAGCCAAGGGGGACCCAAAGTGGTCCCCAAATGGACAAAGGGTCCCCAGGGCTCAGCCTTGGCTCAGTTTGGCTCCATTTGCACCTTGGGCTTGAATTGTCCAAGGGCAGCTGCAGCTTGGGAGGTCCCATCCTTCTTGTTCCTCCCTGCAGCCACCCTTGGCTGTGCTTTGGGGCTGGAAGTTGTCCTTGGTGTCCATTGGGGAAAGGATTTGTTTTGTGTCCCTGCTGTGTGCAGAGAGCTGAGTGACACTGACTGTGAGCTCAGAGCTGCCCCTGGGCAGCACAGAGCCTCAAACACAGCAAAGAGAAAACTCCAGCCATCAGGGTATTCCTGCAGTTTAAATCCCACCCACGTCTCTTGCTGTAGCTTGACGTGTCTCAGGATGGGCTGCAATCAGGAATCTCTGCAACTGGAACAGGATGGGAGAAGGTGGGAGGATGTGGATGTCAGCACAGGGAGGAAGGGAAAGGGGAGCCCTGCAGTGCAGCTCTTACTGCTGCTCCACACCTGCTTTATTGATTTTTGATTTTCTGGCTAATATTTGGCTCCAGGGGGCTAAGGAGGCAGCTGGGCAGTGGTCAGGGAAGTGTTGTTCCATGTCACCAGTGCGTGTCCTCATGTTTCCCTTCCACCTGCCCACATCTCCAGGAAATGCTCCACCACTCATGGGATTGCTGCTGCTCCCAACACACGAGGAATCCTGGCTGCTTGGCAGGACAAAGGTGGACTCAGCTGTCAGGAACTGGTGCTTTCCCCTCCCAGTTTTCGTGCAGAATCCACAGGCAGAGACAATTTTTTAATCACTGTTCTAATGTTTCCCAGCATAAAGCGGCTTTCAGGACGTGACGCAAACCCGCGGTTTAAAGCCATAGATATTTCTAGTTAATCTAAAAGATTAAGCACCTCACAGCCACTGGAAAGTGCTCCTTGCAACTACAGTATTATGGCCTGGGATAAATCTGGTTTTATAATCCTGCTTAGTCTACACTGATCTGGATAAAAAGAGCCCCCACCATGGAGAACGGGGCTCAGAAAAGCGGTATTTAGGCAAGGGGAGGGAAAACAGGAGCATGTATTTTCTGCAGGGCCAGGAAGTTGGCCCAGGCTGTCAAATCGTGTTAGGGACACATCATAATCCCCAGTTACCCTTCCCAATGACACTTCCCAGAGTCACCTTCCTGTAAAGTCCCTGCTGAGAGCAAGGATGGATCAGATGGGGGAGGAAGGCTGAGGGTGATGAGCAAGGAGAGACTGGAGGTGATGCCTTGGAAGGGCTGAGCTGGAACAGAGACTGGGCAGAGCTGAGAATAAAGCAGAGATTTATTCCAAGGCTCCAGGATCCACCTGGGGCAGGACAAGAGCCTGGCCAGGGCTACAGCCAAGGGGGACCCAAAGTGGTCCCCAAATGGACAAAGGGTCCCCAGGGCTCAGCCTTGGCTCAGTTTGGCTCCATTTGCACCTTGGGGTTGAATTGTCCAAGGGCAGCTGCAGCTTGGGAGGTCCCATCCTTCTTGTTCCTCCCTGCAGCCACCCTTGGCTGTGCTTTGGGGCTGAAAGTTGTCCTTGGTGTCCCTTGGGGAAAGGATTTGTTTTGTGTCCCTGCTGTGTGCAGAGAGCTGAGTGACACTGACTGTGAGCTCAGAGCTGCCCCTGGGCAGCACAGAGCCTGAAACGCAGCAAAGAGAGAACCTCAGGCATCAGAGGTGCTCACAGACCTCCTCAGGGAGCTGGGCAGGTGTCCCCTGGATCCCACACGGATCTGGAATATCCATGAGGGCTGCTGAGCTCAAGGGCAGCCAAGGCAGCAGCTCTGAGTGGAAAAATAACTGGTGCTTATCTCCCTCCTGACCTTGGGGAAGGAGACAAGAGCAGAGGTGAACAAACACACTAGCAGTGGATTACCAGGAATCCCAGTTTGCCTTCCAGCACTGAAGTGTTTCCTTCCAGCAGGAGTTTATGTGGCAGCTCTCTGAGGAAAGGCTGAAGTGCTGTCTGCATTCTCCACCAAGAACCTCCCCATCCTACAAAATTTTCATTTGATTTTTATATTCAGCTCGAGTTTAAAGTGCATGAGCTCATTCATTACATCACCAGTTTATCTAAGGGGTTATTAAAGTGCTGATCAAATGACAAGAACTGGAAACATTTGTCACAACCAAGGACCTCAGGAAATACTTTTTTAGCACTTAACACAGCCTGTATGAATAGCTGTGAATAGTGTGAAATAAATTAGTATTAAATGTATCTCTAAATCCAGTGTTTCCTGTATTTCTGAAGGAAAATGACTCTTGCCTGGGCTTCTGAAGCGCAGTTAAAACCTAAGTTACTGAATTAATACGCAAATTACTGGGCAGAATTCCCTTGCCTGCGTTTTGCACCTCATCAGATCCGTGGGTCACAATGTGAATGGTTTTATATCCTGAGAAAGCTGTGAACAAACAAGCTGGGCTCTGCATCTGCATCTGCAAACAAACATTTCGCAGCTATCCCACAGAGAAAAGCCACTTTGAATTGCAGATCCTCCTCCTCCATAGCCTTTGTCTCTTTGGATCCACGAAGGACTTTTGGCAGCGAAGTCAGAGCCTGGAAGTGTTGAATGCACCAAACTTAGCTCCTACTCACCCTAAGTGATAATATTAAAATAATAAGCCTGCCACAAACTTTGTGGCAGCAAAATCCAGCGAGAAGAAAAAGGCAGCTTTTAGAAAACAAAGCAGCCCATGAAATTCATTACTATGAGGCACAAATTACTACTGCTATTATTATCATCCAGTGCCTTTAAGCTGCTGGGATGAATATGGACTCTTCCGCCTTGCACAAATAAAAGGATAAGAGATCATTGTCATCACAGATTTAGTGGATTAAGAAAATGATATGTGCATAATGAGTCTCTGGAAATAGAATATTGGCATGATTTTTTTAAGCTCTCTGGGAACTCCTCGTGTCACACACGGCTGGAGCTGACCACTGATTAATTTAGACTTGAAAAAAAATAATGAAAAAAGGAAGAAAATAAAAATCTCACTTATGTAACTTAAATCTGCCTTCCGTGACTGTTTGTAAAGACCTGGTGGGGTTTGCCTGGAGAACCAGGAATTGTTGTGCAGGAGCAGAATTCCCTGCTGAGCCTCAGTGGGATCTCAGGAGGTGAGAGGGGAGCAGAGATTTCCAGATTTGCAGACCGGTGGGATGTCTCCTGGAAAGGAGCACTGCCCCAGCTTCCAGCTTTTCTGGGAGCACTTTCTCTCCTGAACAAGTGTCAGTTACAAGTATAAGATCATCCCGTTGTTTTGACAGAGATGAGATTTGAATAAACAAACCACTATTTTTACCCGTGGAGATTTTGGCTCCCTCTCCCAGAGGAAGAGGCCTTTTTTTTCCATTTGTGCCTGGCAGAAAACCCCAAACCCTTAAAGGCCAGTAGACACCGAACCAAACAAAAGCAGGAGAGCTGATCCCATCCAAAGGGAACATCCCGAGGTCCACGTTCCTGATGCTAAAAAATCCAACACAGGTGAGTGTCCCCTTTGTTTTCCTCCTCTGCTGAGCTGCTCCTGGCATGGAAAAGCCTCATTTCCATGGAAACAACTGGTGGAAATCAGCAGAGGGTTGGTGCTTTTGGCTGGCAGCAGACTGAGTTCTGGTTACCTGAGCTTCTTTTTTGGGCTCACCAAACCCCAGTGGGATGGTGACAAGGAAGGAAACGCTGGATTCTGAACACACCTGTCACTAACCAACAAACCTGGTCATCGTGGGAAACCTGGAGCAAATTTCTGCCCTGAAACTACCAGAGAAGATGATTTTCAGGTAGCAGAAAACTTCGGGATGCAGCTTCTCCTTTATTCTCCTCACTGAAAAGTTGTGGCGTCTCTTCAACAAAAAAAAACAATGCCAAAGGGTGTCTCTCCTTTCTGCCCTGGCACTGTTTTCCCCCATTTCCTTGGAGGAGATCAGTGCCACTGGTGGTGTTACAGGAGTGGGATGCAGCTGAGGCCGAGGTTACACAAGCAAGGACAATTTCTGGAGTCTCCACATTTTCCCAACAACGAATGCAGAAGCTCTGCCCTGCCTGGGAAACAATGCGAGGTTGAGCGAGGACAGAGCAGAGAATGACATGTCATAAAACCCTGCAGCTCCCAGTGCCAGCACAGCCCTTCCCTTCCCTTCGGATGGGTGCTCTTGGGAAGCTCCTTGGAGAAGTTTGGAGCATTTGGTAGACAGCTGTTCTGCTCAGAGAGCCACGGCGAGGCTTTTCGAGTCAAAACCACAAAAATGAGCTGATGATGCCATTTGGAAGCCATGTCCACGGAGCTCACCTCCTCTGACTACGCTGCTGGTCTTTAGGAGCAGGGGCTCAGCTGTTTTACCCTCTCCCTTCCCCTGCTGATTTCTCTTCTGTGCTTCTCCAAGGAGCCCAATCCTGCCAGAGCTGCAGATCCAGGGCTGGAGAGGGAGGGACGTGGAGGCAGAGCAGCTCCAGCCATCCTGGGTGGTGGTGATGCCTTCTGGGGCGACCCAAAAACAGAGGGCAGACAGAATTAAGGGAATAAAAAGCAGTTCTGTTTATTGAAGGGCTTGCAGGTACATTTAGGGCAGGTGAAGCCCACCCAAAATGGACAGTGGTCACGGGTTTTCACACTTTGATCAGTTTGCTCCATTTGCAGATTGGGGGTAAATCCTCCAATTCTAGCTTCAGGTAATGAAGTCATTTACCCCGAGTTTGCTGCCCCCAACTCACTTTTGTTCCCATCCCTGGGGCCTGAGGCAGTGAGGTGTCCTTGATCCCCAGCCCTGGAGAGGAATTGTTGTGTCTGCCCCAAATGGGGCAGCAGCAGCTCACCCTGTGTGTGGGGTTTGGAGTTCTGCACTAAACAACTGCAGGAAAACAAATAGATGAGAAACAGAAAAACCAAAATCCAAAAGGCATCAGTGGAAGTGGAGGGACATGGACAGGCACACAAGTTAATCCTGTTATCCTGAAGAATCTGCTCCAGGAGCAGAGAGGAGCACGTGGAGTACACGGAATATTTTTTGGGGGTGCCACTGCCAGGAACTGAGACTTGTCCAGGAGAAGGATCAGAGTCAGAGAAGGTTTTCCCAAGGTCACCTGTGGTTAATTGTGAACCTGTTTACTGGTAAGTGTTTACTGAGCTTCCCCAGATAGGGGAGGCAAATTTACCTCAACTACCACATGCAGAGATATTCATTAAACCAAAGATCCGGGATATTTCTTTAAACTAAAAGTCCAGGATATTCATTAAACTAAAAATCCAGGATATTCATTAAACTGAAGACCCTGACTAGTGCAAGGCATGGAAGAAAAGGCTATTTTCATCAAATGGAACATGTGAGAAAAGAATTCAACTATACATCTCCTTGGGATCAATCCTCAAGTTAAACTGATTTAAAAATTTTCGTCAATGATGCTGAACTTCTTGAAAAGTCAGAGTTGAAACACAGATGCTGAAGGAGGGAAATACCAAAGGGGAAGAATTCAGCAGTCCCAAGGGACTGAGTAATGGCAGTGAGATGGAAATTTAATAACACACAGTGTCAGGGCAGAAATGGCAATAGCAAGAATTTCTGCTACATGATCAGAATATAACAGATTAAAAAAAAAAGGGAAAAGAGGAAGATGTGGTTATGAACAGAGGAAAAAGATTAATCCAGCTCTAGACTCTATCAGAGGAAATATTCCCAGACAGGAAATTATTACTGTTGTACTGCTATAAGTTACTCTTTCTAGCTGAGATAATGACTTTTTCTTTTCAAATACAATAATTAATTGAACATTCTGAATAACTCTTTTTATTCGGAGGAATGGAGCGCCAAACACGAAATCGGCACTAAAAAGTGGATGCATCAATAGTTCTTCAATCATTGATACTTTTGAAATCCCCTTTTGCCAAGACTCGGAACACAAAACTGACTTCCAAAGAAGAAAAATTCTGTTATTTCCTTCCTTTTTTTTTCTTTTTTCCTTTTCCCCTTCTATTTCTTGACTCCTTTATCCCAGCGGTGTTCAGCATGTGCCTGCTGCTTGGAGCAGGCTGGTTCCTCTGCTCCCCACTTCCTTTTCACATCACTCCTAAGGGGCCTTTGAGGCCATCCCGGGGTTATTTACGGCTCTGACATCACCCCTCGAGGTGAACTGCTCCCTGCAGCAGCGCCTGGGCTCTTTTACTGCCAACCTGCCCGCTGCTTTCTATAAAAACAGGAAAACAGCTGCAGCTTTTATAGGTGAGAACGAAGGTTTCTCTCTCCCTTGAACGTCCACATCGTCACGGGGAAGTTCAAAATGAGGTGGTTTTTTGTTTTTTTTTTTTTTTTTTTTGGGAAGGGGAAACACAAAGGCTGAGTGTGGTCTGACAGGGCTGAGTTTTATCTGCCAGTTTTATCTGTCTCCAGCTGATGTGAAATGGAAGGCAGAAAGTCGTTCCAGATGTTTTTGTTATCACTTATATGACTTACATGGATGCAAGCAAAGAGCAGAATATTAAAAAAAAAAAAAAGCGGCTTTGGCTCATAGGATCAAGTTTTTCTTTACATCTTTTTTTTTTTTTTTTTTTTTTTTTTTTTTTTTTTTTAATGTTGTTAAATTAATACCTAGTCTGTGCTATTTACTTGTTTAATAAAAAAAATAAATCCTTTAGATAACAGCCAATTTGCAAGATCTCGTTACAGGCCCAACTAAGAAAATCTGATTATGGTGATGTGTTGTGCAAACAGCATTTATGAACACTCATAAAAAGGAATTTGGCTACTAAATGTTGCCTCTTCACGGCAGGTAAATAGAATTTACATTTTTAGATGTGAGAGAGCTCCAGGCCTGGCCACAGTTGTGTGAAACCTGGAGCTGACCCCGGGCTTCATTTTCAGCTCTGTGCAGGAAAGGAATTTACTAATTTATTTAGTATTTAGGTATTTCCAAAGAATTGGAAAAATGAAAATCAGGCAGGTGAAAGCGAAAGGAAACATCTCAACAGCTATTTGTGAAGGGGTGAATTCAGTATTTAGCAGGGAAAACTTTTCAGATTATTCATTAGGCTTCAAGAGTGTGCACAATGTCCTTGTTGAGTGAAAATAAATCCAGAAAGAAATACAGTGAAATTAAGAAATAAGCAAGTGGCTGCTAAGGTTGGAGGTCCAGAGAGACCTGCTCTCATTAATATCGATGTTAATTTGCCTAATGAGCTTCAAATCACATTCAACCTGGCCAAAATGTAGGGACTAATATTTCAAATACAGAAGCAGGTGCCAACAGGTTTTCAGTTTGGGAAGTGTTCAGGTTCCTTTGGGATTTCTGGGATGTGGATGTAATGGGAGAGGAAGGATGAAGAACTTTGGGTTTTGGTCTAAAACTCTGCTCAATTTGGGAATGACTCTCTAAATTACACTCTTAGATCAGGTGCAGGCAGCTGCTGAGAGGGTGAAACTGAAATTGGGTGGCAGGAAAAACATCCAGATGTGGATATCTGGAGAGGTGAACTAGAGCAGGAACAATGAGTAAAAAACGGAATTAAAAATATCAACAAATCACAGGCTTTGGGAGTTTTTTTATTACAGGGGCAGAGCAGGCTCAGGAGGTTTATTAGATCTCCACTTGTCACTCCCAGAACTCATTTGGTAAAGAGAACTTGCAAACATCATGCCAAGAGCATCTAATTAGAAACAAAATTAGCTTTAATTACTCTGAGGTGTTTTGTCGGTTGGGGTTTTTTCCCCTGTTTTTTTTTTAAATTGCAGTTTTAAAAGAAACTGTTTCTATTATTTACACTTTTAACTGGTTTGAACAAGGTGATATCACAGAGTACAAACCCCACCTTTGCCTCCAGCCCTTCCTGCACTTCACCCAAGGCTGGAAGATCTGAATGTCTGGGTAGGTCACACTGAAAATTCTGAGTGTTGTCACTTCTACGATGTGTCTTTGTGTTGGCAAATAATTAATTAAAGAAGAATTAATTAAACCCTTTTGCTCATGCACGGGAGGGCTCCAGGTGCTGATCCATACAGGGAAGTTTGTCTTCCAAACCTTTACATGGGGAGGGGGAAATCCAGTGTAAAACCCAAACTCAGCTCTGTTCTGATGGGAAATATCCCCTTGTTTCCAGCTCCAGTGTTCCTAAATGGAGATAAACTTGGTTCCTAAACCAAAATGATCTTTACCTACAGACTGCAGTTCGTGCAGGTGTTTCTGCCTCCATGGATTGATGCCAAACCTCCCAAATCTTGCCCCGAATTCTGGGCATGACGTTTGCCACACCCTGGGCACCTCTAGACACCTGGATTTTAGGCCCCTGAGTGTTTCTGACTCGATTTCTCCTCTCAAAATGGATAATTTGCTGTGCCAGAGGAGTCTGGAGCTGCTGCAGGCTCCAGCAGCAACGAGAGGCTTTATTTGTCTGCATGAGTGGGTCCAACATTATTCCTGGGACTCAGAGCAGCTTTTCCTCTGAGTGTTCCCCACCAGCCGATGGGGATGTGTGAGCACAGATCTGTTTAAATAAAGACAATCCGTGGAAAACATTCCCAGGGGCACTGCTGCTTCTCCTGAGCAGGGATCTTGCTGATGTGCGCAGCCTGATCCTGCCACCACAACTCCCTCAGAACTTTAGAATTTGCTCTCTCCTTTTTTTCTCTTTTTCTTTTCTATTGCTTTCTTTTTTATTTTTTTCCACTGTCAACCGGCCAAATATTTCAAACATTTTCCTCTAACAAACGTGTCCTTGTGGGGAAAAGTCCATTAGTAACAGAGTAGTTGCATCTTGTCAGGACCAGGCTTTAATGGCTGTTTGAATTTTAACTACTATTTGCTAACTATTTCTGTTCGAGCCAACTAAGACCATCATAAAAGCCATTAAATCCCAAGTCAGTGGCCCCAGTGTAGCTGCAGGGTATAACACCGAGTCTGATCTGAATTTATCCACTGCAAAGCAAAGCCTGTGACCCTCACAGACTTTTGGGAGCTGGAAACTTTTCTGTTTTCCAGCAAGGATTGCCTAGAAGAATAAAAGTTCTCTTCTTTGGCCCGGGGAAGGCCCAGCAGGTAACACGACACACACTGAAATCCATTTTCCTATTCGCAGCATGAATGAAGACACTGTCAAATGTCTGGCACTGAATTTCTAAAATGTGTGGGACAATGCAAGGCAGTGTTTGGATGAGTGCAAAGGTTCCCTGTGCAGAGGGACAGAAAACACAAAGCTGAGCGTGGCTCGTGGTGAGCAGGGCAGGTGAGGCAGACTGACTCTGGCATTTTTTTGAGACTTTTTATCCAGTTGCTGGTCCCTCATGGCACCATCCTGGAAAGTGCTGCCCAGTGGAACAGCAGGAATGGGCAGGGAAGGGACAGGACTGGAGGTGGACACCCAGGGCGAGGTGGAAAATCCACCTGCAGGAGCCTTCCCAAAGCTCTCCCATGGATCAGGGATGGTGGATGTTGCTCCTCAGCTCCTCAAAAAGGAGAGCACAGACCCTCCTCAAGCACAGCCCTGCCCTCCTCCATCCTGAAGCAGGAATAACAGGGGGAATGTGAATCTCCTGAGCCAGGGGAAATAAAACCCAGCCCTGGAGAGATTTATCCTCCACATTCCTGTTCCCTGCAAAGGCGTGGGGACAAGAATTAACTCTGCCAGCATTTGCACTTACTCAACAAATCTGAGCCATTGAAGGTGGTTGGAACTAATAAATCAAAATCGGTGAAAGTTAAAAAGAGAAAAAAAATCCGAGGCATGGCTGTTAACTGAAAGAGGTTTTATCTTTAAATAGGTGTGAGGTAACAAATGAAGTAACGCAGTCAGTGCAGGAAAGGAGAAAGGTAGAACAAAGGTTAAAACAACTCAGATTTCCTGGTTGTTTACTTGTGGCCCAATCAAAGTCTGTTGAAGGGAGGAGAAAGCCTCAGTGGGCTTTGGAATGGGCTGTTAAGACATTCACACGTCCTAAATGATCTCTGGATGTAACCAGTGCCTGGAGTGGAGAATGGAGAATTAAAAATAAGCTCCAGCGGGAGCAGAGAGCTCACCAAGCCATTTTCCATGCCCAGCCCTTTCTCTCCCAAAAACAGCAACAGGAAAAAAAAAAAAAAAAAAAAAAAAAAGCCCCAAACAAACCCCAGCCCTCACAAGTGATGTTCAAAACAATGCTTGGCGAGGAAGGAGAGCTCTGCTCCACATTCCGAGTGCCACAGCTGGAGACACGGATCCAAAAAATGCTCCCTGAGTGGATGGATCAAGGAGAAATGGATTATTCCCTGGGGAACAGAGACACAGTAATTGTGGGAGCCCTGGGCACTGAGAATTTCAGCCTTTCTGTGCTCACAGGCACCGACCCCCAGGCAAACTCTGCAGTGACCTGAGGCCGTGGAAAAGGCTCCCAAAATTCAATAACAGAAGGAGAATTGTGGGTGTGGGGTTTGGATAGAAGTGTGTGATGTCACAGGGGGGGAAACTCAGAGTTTAAGGGTTTAGAATCCAGTAATATAGAGATAAAGCAAGATGGAGGTTTTAGGGCATTAAGTCCTTCTTTTTCACCTTCTCCTTCATGGCTCTGGGTGGGATTTTGTAACTGGGTAGAAAAATCCACATTGCAGGCCACAGATGGTTGGTTATTGGGTTAAAAGTTAAAATAATTTAGGTGTCATCTTTTAATTGGACAATTCGTGCCTGAAAGACTTTGTAGAGAGAGACAGAGCCATTTTCCACTTTGTTAGCTTGAGCTCACAGCTTGTGAGACTGTAACACAGATAAGAATTAATAAACATCTGAGTCCCAACACAAACTGCATCCAGCCCTGCCCTCTGTCACTCTGATGCCATTCCCTGTGTCCTGTCCCTTGTCCAGAGTCTCTCTCCATCTTTCCTGTAGCTCCTTCAGGCCCTGCAAGGCCACCACGAGGTCACCCCCAAGCTTCTCCTCTCCAGGCTGGACAGTCCCAATTCTCTCAGCCTTCCTCCATCCCTCTGATCATCCTGCTGCCTCCTCTGGAATTTCTCCAACATCTCCACGTCCTTCCCGTGCTGGGTACCCCTCACAGCACCCAGGGGAGGCAGGCAGAGCTCCCTTCCCTGGACCAGCCTGTTCAGAATTCCCTCTTTCCCCAAACCCCACGGTGGTCTGTCATTTCCCAGCACTGAGAAGCCCCCACCCCAATTTACACCACGACCTGAGCTGGCTGTGGAGAGCCCAGGCCACCCCTGTGCTTGGCTTTCCTGTGGCTGGTGTCACTCAGCAGCCCCAAATCCCATCTGCCCAGTGGTGGTTTCACAGAATGATCCTGGGCTGCTTCACTCACGAGGCTAATTTGTTTCTAAACATGTTCTTTTTATTATTATTATTATTATTTTATTTTATTAGGATCAGCTCAAGGGTTTGCCTGGTCTCAGCGCTCTTTAATGGGGATTAGTTTGAAGGGAAAATGTGTTTTCCATTTGTCAGAGAAAGACACACCAGGGAGCAGAGCCCTGGGGATTACTGAGAGCTTTGGGTGGGTCTGGGAGGCCAAAGGCCAAGCGACTCCAGCTCTCAGTGGAGTGTAATAATCCCCTGGAAAAGCAGGGCCTGGGGTGTCTCCTTGTGCAATTATGGGATGGAAATGGCAGTGCCTGGCCGACCTGGGGACGACTGGCTGAGTGTCACTAATGCAGCTCCACCAGGGTCCTTGTTAGGATGGTCACAACACAGAGAGACACAGTAAAAGTTCAGAAGGCTTCTTTTTATTTTGGCCTCATGCTGCCTTCTACACGGTTTTTACAAATCTCGAAGGTAGCTTCTAATTGATTAACAGCTTTCTTGTTAATTATTCTATTGGCCAGTAAAAGACATTTTACTTGTCTGTCAAATCTACCTGTTCTTGGATTGTTTATGTATTTTCTTTACTGATTCTCATGGGATAAATCCCTTGTTATTACAGGTGCACTTATTTTTTAACTTCAGAATATATTGTTGTGTTAAAGGAACTTCTCATCCTCAAAACAGCTTCACGTGGGAACTCACAGATTCCTTGTTTGCTGCACTTAGGAGAAATGACGGGATTTTTACCCTATTCCTGCACACCAGGATCAGGAGCCAGGGAATGCTCTGCACTCCCTTCTCCTGCTCCCTTGGGATGCCCCTCACTCCCCAGAACAGGAGTTCAGCTCCAGAGGTGATCCCCTCTTTCCTGGATAATGTCATTTCACCCACCTCAGGGTTCTTAAACAGTGGCACAGATTAATTAGTGTCGCACAGATTAATCAGTGGCACACAGAATTCCTGTTTCTGGGCTCGGGAAGGTCACACTGCACAGTGTTGGTCTCCTCATGCCTGTGATGTACGGGAGATTGAAATCTTTGTAATAATTAAATGATTTGCCAGCAGAGGAACTCACTGCCTTGTCTCATCTCTTTATTTATTCACTCTGTGGTTGCTAAGCCTTTTCCCTGCCTGCAGGGCACCTCTCTCTGCTGTGGCTGAGGCACATGAAGGACGCTGAGGAGCTCGGGGCTTCTGCCCCTTGAAACATTTCTAAAATCACACACACCATGTGAGACAAATATGAATTTTTCTGGAGAACCTTCCCACCTCAGTCCCCTGAAGGAAAGGATTGGGTTTTGCTGGGGCTGCAGCATCCCTGTGATCCTCCATCACCCCTTGGATATTTGCAGTTGGAGTCCCAGCCTGCTTTCTCCCCGGGGTGAGGGATTCAATGATATTGTTCCTGTTGTTCCTCTGCTGGATCCCAGCTCTTGGCCACAGGTCTGAGTGCTGTCGGTGACCTTGTGAAAACACCATCTTGATTATGAAAAGCAGGTCAGAAATCCCCCCTGGGCACAGTGAAATGCCTCACCTGCAATTCCTCAAATACTTTCCACTGCTGTTAATCCCTTTAGGTGCACGAGGCCCCCGCACACACAGGGCTGCTCACTAAATAGATATCATCTGGAGGGAGCTGGACACGACATTTTGGCACCAAACAGCCTGGATAGAGAACACCTAGAAGAATTATTTGTGGGTTTATCAACACCCCCAGTGATTTCCTGGGATGGCTCCTCTGCAGGGAGCAAACCCAGAACTTTGGGGAAGTTCACCAGTGGTTCATCAGCTCCTTGTGGAGGCAGATGTTGAATTCCCATCAAGAGCTGTATTTTGGGAAGGCTGAAGAGGTTTTTGGGAGCTGTGGTTTTGGCCTAGCTCAGTCTTGAATCACAAATTACCTCCCTGGGCAAGAGCCCTCAAAGCCGTGGGGAATGTGCATGGAATGGGATGTGTGAATAAAGCTCAGGTCACCTTTATTCCCAGGATCTGGGTGAATAATCTCCTCCAGTTCACAAGAAAACCGTTTCCCCACACCTGTGTCAGTTTTTACAGCCCTGGAGGTGTGTTTAGTTCTGATAAGGAAAACTGTTGGGCTGGGGTTGTCGAGAGGAGTGTGGAGTTCCCAAGAAAAATGAAAACCAGGACTTTTCCACTTTGTCAGTCATGGCCTCTTCTAAAGCAGCAGTCACTATAAATTAAATGTTATAAATATGCCCTTCAGACAATATTTTGTGCAGTTTTTAATGACTTTTATTAGAAATGCAACGACTAAAGTGATGTTGAGTTTAAAAACCAGCCTCTTCACAAAATTCTTGCACATTCATTCAGTGACACCAGTTTGGGGTTTTGTATCCTGCTCTCAAAGGTCTGAAAAAGTCCTAACGAACTGTTTTTGTGAAACAGCTGGATATCAAGCCTGGCCTGGGATAAACTGTGTCAGATATCCCTGAAAAATGTGGATTTATGTGGTCTCACTTAAGTTTTCTCCTGGGAAAGGTATCTGAGCTCCTTGCACAGAGCCAGGAATTCCCTATGGAGAAAGGCACCAAAAGGGGGCTTTTGAAAGGAAAATAAAAAGCTTGTGAAGAGGTGGCAGGAAAGTTGCTGGTCTGTGCCATTTACTTGTTTAATAAAAAATAAATCCTTTAGATAACAGCCAATTTGCAAGATCTCATTACAGGCCCAACTGAAAACATCTGATTATGGTGATGTGTTGTGCAAACAGCATTTATGAACACTCATAAAAAGGAATTTGGCTACTAAATGTTGCCTTTTCATGGCAGGTAAATAGAATTTGCATTTTTAGATGTGGGAGAGCTCCAGGCCTGGCCACAGCTGTGTGAAACCTGGAGCTGACCCCGGGCTCCATTTTCAGCTCTGTGCAGGAAAGGAATTTACTAATTTATAACATTTTCCACCCACTAGATATGTCCAAAGAATTGGAAAAATGAAAATCAGGCAGGTGAAAGGGAAAGGAAACATCTCAACAGCTATTTGTGAAGGGATGAATTTAGTATTTAAGCAAGGAAAACTTTTCAAACTATTTCTCAGGCTGCAAGAGTGTGCAGAGTGAAACTAGAGGGGTCACATCTCCCAGGATATTTGGAAGTTTGACCAAAGCATCAGAAAATGCAGCCCAGAGCCCAGGGCAGCAGTTGATGGGTTCAGAGCTGTTTTTGAGTCCTGATGGATGAACAACTCTCTTTTATTTTACAGCTGTCAATGGAGGAGAAGAAAGAGTTTCCTGCGGGGTGAAATCTTCCTCCCAAGGTGAGGAATCCACTGGAGACAAACGCCAATGTCACATTCCAGAGCTTCTCTCCTTATTGTGCTTGGCCTGGGGCTTCCTCCACCCAAGGCTGCCATTGGGCCAGCCCGGGATAGAACCAGCCTGTTCTGTCTAATAAAACTTTATTGTGCTGCTTTTCCAAATAACAATTCCTCTCCCTGCCCTTTGAAAGCCAGGAAGGCACAGAGGCAGGAAAACACAGACCTCCAACTCGTCAGGGATTACTGCAGGAGTGGCACGAAAGGATCTGACAATGCAGATCCTTGGCATTCCAGTTTCATTCCATCAACTGCTCTTTTTTGTTGTTATTATTATTATTTAATGGAGAACTCTCACCCCAAAACGAACTGTTTCCACAAGAAAGCAGAGGGATTAAATTGGAAATAAGAAAATCATTGAAGTCTCAGTATCTGTGGAGTCACGCCAACGTTGTTTGTTTGTTTTTCCTGATGTCTTTCTAAAATTCCTTTTCCTGTCAAGTTGTACTGTCTTAAACCCCAGAATCACAGGAGGATGTCTGGAGGATCCCATGGATCCTGTGCTCCAGGGGGATCTGACTGTCCTGGAGGTGCTGGGACACAAAGGCACTGAGGGATCACGTTTTCCGAGCTTATTCCTTCATTCAAAGCAATAAAAAGCTGCCACATCCTTTTTCTGCTCTCCCTTTGCCTTAAAAACCCAGACAGAGAACCGGAATGGGACAGAATCATTCTAAGGTGGTGGCAAACAAACCCTTTAATGTGAAAAAAAGAGAGGAGCTGAGGATGAAATTCTGTTTTGTGGAGATCTGTGGGATAAGTGAAACTGTAACAGCAAAAGTGTCGATGAAGAGTACAAAAACCATAAATAAAGGTGTAAATACTCTCATTTACACAGAAATATGGTATTATTTTAGATGTGTAAATACTCTCACCTCCACAGAAACATTGCATTGTTTTAGATGTGTTTAGATGTGATTTCAGAGTTTTATCCCTCTGCAGGCAGAGGGGCTGTTGTGTTGTCTGCTCTGAGATGATCTTGGTGTCATTTTTATGATTTTTGTGTCCTCTCCTGCTTTGGAGTGCTCCAGACTTGTCTTGGCTATGAGCAGGAGGCTGCCCTGTGGTAATTAAGCCCTTTCAAAATCCTCACTAGTTGAATTACGACTTGTTTTATTGCCCAAAGCAGAGATGCAGCCTGGCATTCCACGTGGGACTGGAGTAAGGGCCGAGCCATCCCACCAGAACCCCAAATATGAATCCATTAATTAATTAAACCGTTGATTTGTTTGGAGCTTTGCAAACTTGAGGTGGGCACGAATCGAGACGAAGAAGGGTGAAAAAAAAATTCCCTCCATATGTCAGGAAGTCCAAAATGAGTGACAAAAAGTGGTGGCTGCAAGAGAAAATGCTTCAAAGGGTTTGTTTGGGGTTTCTGTAATGTTTGAGTGGCCCTGGATTAGTTTTCCACAAAAAAAAAAAAAAAAATCGTGAATTTTAGTCGGATTCCCTCCTGGATTGTGGAGGTCTCAGGTTCTGGCTTACACAACAGCAGAGCCTCAACACAGGGCAGTTTTTCATCCCTGAAATGGGAGTTAAATAAGGTTTGCCCCGAGTAGACAAAACAAGAAGATCCGTAGACTAACTGGAAACGTCGAGATTTGAAAATTACCTGATAGGAAAAGGGAGGGGAGAGGGATCAAAGGCGTCCCAGGGAATGAAAAATTCCTTCACAGCGCTTCCTGTTCTCTCTGTTATGTTAACCAAGGTAGGATTAGGTTTCAGCTGCCAAAAGAAATAACATTTGGGGATTTTTTTTTTTTTTTTTTGGTCTGGGGAAGTGGGATAGAAAGATTTAAGACAGCTTTTTCCGAACTATTTGCTTTTTGTCAAGCAGTCAAGTCTAGTTATTGTTACTAATTTGTATTACGGAGCTACCAAAGTGGGGCTGGATTTCCAGGGTAGCTGGGGCTGTGGAAATGCCCAGGCAGGGACTGGTGTCACCTCACAGCACCTGGAGTGGCACCAGAGCAACAGAAAAGGGAATTTTGCCCTGAGCTGGGGAGTTGTGCTCCTCTCCCCTGGGTCAGGGCAGTGCTGGAGAGCTGAGCTGGCATTAAAAGAGTCAAAACTGCCTTTTTATTTTTTAAATCTAAATACAAACCCACCTCGGATTTAGAGACATTTCACCTTGGAGAAACTCATTCCTGTTCAATCCTCTAGATTCAGGGTTCTCTTCTCATTTCATATCCAGGCTTCAGTGGTCCCTGTGCAGGGATTGCAGGAACCATACCCAGAAATCCAAATGGTTTAAATTCATCTTCAAGAGCCTGCATGAACTGAACTAAATTGAATTCAATGGAATTAATCTTCAATAAACAGCCTGGACACGATGTGAAAAGGGAAAATTGTGAAAGGTCCCAGTGCTGCAGAGCTCCTCAGGAGGGATGTGCTCCACCTTCACCTTTTTCCAGGTGTCTTTTCCTCCCTGTGGAGAGGAAGGGCTCTGGGAAGTTGTGTGTTTACACCAGTCCTTTCACTGAGCTCACCCAGTCCTGCTGTACCACTTGAATTCTTCCTGCACCTTTGATATATTTTTTTTTCTCTCTGCTCTTGGTTGAAGTGAATTCCAGAAGAAAACTTCTTGCTGAGGCAAATCCCATCAGCACAAAAAAAAACAAAACAAAACAAAAAACCAAACAAACCACGGCCTGTGACTTCACCAGAAAATGAGATTGCACTTCTTGTGTAGGCTGGAAGTCCTTACCTTAACCACATTCTAATCTAGAAACAAAAGACTTCTTACAGGGGAAAAAAAAATAAAATAGCCTCTCCTGTAAACCTGAACATGTTTATTCTAAAGTTGTCTTTCAGTGGCTGACTCCAAACCCAATCTCATGGGTAAATATTTGCAGAACCATTTGAGTGATGAAGGGCTTTCATTACCTGGGGGAATTTCCTGCTCCTCACCTTTGAGAGGCTCACCTGGCTGTGCAGGGTGGCCCCAGGTCCCTGCCCTGGCTGTCCCAGCTGGGGAAGAGCTGCTGAGGACCAGGCTGGATGTCCCCTTCCTCGGGATGGAGCCAGGCAGACCCTCGGAGCTCAGCCCCAAGAACCAGGGTCAATGTTTAACCCGAGTCTCTGGAGCTCTCAGCTCTTGCCTTCCTTTATTATTAACCCAGCCCCTGTTTTTCTGCCCAGCTGCAGAGCTGCAGACACACAGAGGAGACTTCAAAGAACTTCCTGATGGCAGCCTGAGCAAAGGTAATGCTCCTTTTGTGTCCTTTCCATTCCTGCACGGGGAAAAGCTGCACATTCCTGGGCTCTGCTCTTCTGCTGGGGCAGAACAACCTGGCAGCAGCCAGCTTGGCTTAACTGAGCCTTTTTTAATTAAATCACTGCATAAACCCAGCTGATTCCATCCTGGTTTGACCCGAACTGAAGTGTCTGTATCCTTAGTTGAAAAGTATGCACTTTAGAGAATTTAGAGAAATAAGAGAATTTATTTATTCCCTGGTGCATTCTTTTCCACTGCCTTTTTTTTTTCTTTTTTTCTTTTTTTCTTTTTTTCTCTACACCAACAGCTTTGTCTCTGTAACTGTTTTGTTTTGGGGTTTTTTTTGGTTTTTTTTTTTTTTTTTTTTTTTTTTTGTTTTTGTTTTTGTTTTTTTTTGGTTTTTTTCTCTCCTAATGATTTTTGTATTTTCATGTTTCATGCTCAAGTCTGTGAAGATTTGTGTCTTTTTCTCCCTGTGGAGACACACTAGAGAAAATGTACATTTACATCAGTTCTTTCTCTGAGCTCACCCAGTCCTGCTGTACCATTTACATTCATCCCGCACCTTTGATTTTTTCCCCTCTGCTCTTGGGTAAAGTGAATTCTACAAGAAAACTTCTTGCTGAGGCAAATGCCCTCAGCACAGCACAGAAAAGGACAGGGACATTCATCTCGTTTGTTCTGGTTGCTGTGTCAATGTGCTGGGAATTCTTCGTTTTTTACATCTTGAGTATTTGTTTCTAAACTATGAATATTTGCTTTTAAATATGTTTTTAAATTTGTTTTAATGTGTGTGCTATGTGGTGGCTCAAAACTGGTCTGCAGAGGGAGGGATTCACTTGCTCAAATATATATATTTTTCATTTTTTTATTTGTTGTGACATAAATTGACATGAGAAAGAGTAGAATGGAACTTTGGCTGAGGTGGAGCAAGGAAGGAAATTGGAATGATGATTGAGAATGAAAGTTTAAGCAGGTACTTTCAGACATCCAGAAAGCAGCTGATCATTGTGCTGTGTATCAGACAAATACTATGTTTTTGGAAAGCAAAACCATTTTAATAGAAACGGGGTTTGAAAAATCAAATCAATCAAAATCAAGTTTGTGGAAGAACCAAATCCTCCCTGTCACCAGCTGCTCTGGATTCCTTTTTGCTCCGTGAGGAAATCCTGTAGCACAGGTGTGATCCCCAACATCTCAGCCCCAGCTCATCCTTTAGGGAGACCTGGGAGAATTCTCCTCTCTGTCCTCTGCCTGGCAGGAAAACTCTGATATTCCATGCTCCAGCTGTTGATTTAGGGGATCATTGGCAAGGGATGACAACGTGGCCAATGGATATTTCCAAACCTTCCACCACGTCTGGAGAGGTTCAGTCGTTGCTCCCCACTGAGGAATCCTGGAGTGAAAGGGAATATTGGTGGTGTAAATGAGCATTTATTGGGATACTGTCAGTACAGGTCCAAGTGACCCCGAAAATCTAAATCATAACACAGAAAAAAATAAATGAAGAGTTGCCTGATTTGAGGAAATGGAAACTTTGGCTATGAATTAAAAGAGAAGCTTTGAACCCCTTTCTACAATGGCCAGATTCAGATGCAGCAATTTACCCAAAGATTAAGAGATAAACAAGCAAAGAAAACAGAATCAAACACAAACCTGGCCTCTAAAAGAACGGGGGAATTGGCAAAGATTGAAAAAGGACCCTGTGTCTGTTCAAAGGTGACCTGGGTCAGCAGAGGATGAATTTGTCATCGTTTTTTATCAGGAGTTTAATGTTTGTTAAGAGTCCAGAGATTTCTCCATTTCCTGAGCAGTTTTTTTTTCCCCTCAATCTGGCAATTCTACAAAGCATAAATTAGACTTTAAAGGAATTTGCCTGGCTTGTGGTGAGTGCCACGAAATGCAAATACAGACGATGGCATCAAAAGGGGCAGGAGAGCTTTGAAGATGCAGATTTTGTCAAGGGGCCAATGGAGCAGGGAGAACTTGGATCCTCAGGAGAGGACACTGCCTGCTGGGGACAGCAAATGCACCTCGGGGAGGGAACAGGGACAACTTCATGGATTTCCCTTGGGTAATCCCTCAGCTGCCTCATGCCAGCCTCAGAGCTGAAGTGGTTAAGGACAAAAAAAAAAAAAAAAAAAAAAAAAAAAGAGTTTCCCTCATGGATCTTCTGGAGAAAAAAGAGGGAAAGGAGAAGTGGCTGAATTCTATTTTGCTCCTATTAAAAGCAGACAAAGTCTTTGTGCCTGAGCTGATTTCTGGCTCTGCTGGTGTGGGAGCCAGCAGTGAAATTCCCAGTCCAACAGGACCTGGAGCTGTGGATGGGTTTTGGTTCATTTGTTGGTTGGGGTTTAGTTGGGGGTTTGGGATTTTTCGAGTTGTTTTTTTTGGAAGCCAGTCCCCGAACCACGGTGCTGATACTGAATGATAGAATACATTGGATGTCACCTTCTTTTCCTCCATGGACACAGGAACAGAGAGCAGAAAAACCTCATTTTCCAGCACCACTTCCCCATCAAAGCTCGGTGCCATTATCCTGAAAATAAACATCTCAGACTTTCTTGGGGCAAAAAGGCAAAGTAGGGACGGGTTTTTATTCCTCACTCCAGCTTCTTATTTCCCACATCACTCCCCAGCACTAGACTCCATTGTGTGCCAGCCATCAAGTCTTAAAACTCACAGATAATAACAGAAATCCATCCCATGATATGATCAGGGTTTCTTTAGCAGCATCTAATGATGTTAAAATAAATGGAATTATGTTGCTTTTCCTTTTTTTTTTTAAGTCGGTAAATTCCCAAAGAGGATTTTCCCCATTTCTACAATGTGCTTAAGGACTTAGAGCTCACTATCAAATGCAGATTTATTATGGGCATGAGGGCTGCCATGTGGCAGCCTCTGCTCAGAGCTGCTCAGGCCCTTTTTGTTCTGCTCCAGGAGGGTTTTTTTTTCCCATCTTCATCCTGATTCCTGAGGCCAGATGTGGCCTTTTGCGGGTTTTTGTTTTTAATGATTTAGAAAAAAAAGTGATAAACACTTTAAAACAAAGAGCAGGGAAAGGTGGGGTTGTGGACAGGAGCTGGAAAATATCACTCTAGTGGGACTAGAAAAAAATATCCTTTTTTTGAGGATATTCCCACGGAGTTGAGTGGATGCTGGATGCAATCTCAGCCCCTCTGCTCTGCACAGGAGCTCCCAGCTCTGCCAAAAAAATCTCTGCAGGATCCCAGAGCGAGGAACACTCCCAGTGCAATGAGGCACCCGAGACAGCCCTGGGGTGGTGGAAAGCAGGAAAATTGGGTGTATTTAGGGAGGGACTGTGCCGTCTGAGGTGTGCCTCTCTTTGCTTTTATGGCTGTGGGACCAAGGACAGGCCGTGGCTGAGAAGAGCTGGGTGTTTGTTGGGTTGATCAGGAAGGGCACCTGAGCCTTTTACAGCACCTCTTTTGATAACCCAAATCAGATCCCATCGCTGAACCAACAAAGCGTTAAATTATTCTCATATTTTGCAACGCAAAATAAATAAAATAGGAACTGTCAGCGCAGATAAGATTTGAAAGCCACTGCAGTGCTCAGAATACACAACTCTGGCCTGTCACTGGAATATCATTAAGAGATCTTAAAAATAAGGATTTTTAAAGAGCACCAAGATGGGATTGGATTAGTGAAGTGTTGAGGTTTTGTGCACAATATGTGAGGGTGCTTTGTCTGGCAAGGACATTTTCCTGCTCCTGTTTCTCAGCCCTTCTTGATGGAGACTTTAAAAAAAAAAAAAAAAAATTCTTGATTTACTCTGCACAATTCTTTGTTTTGTTCAGCACAAAGACTTGAAAGTTGCCAAAAGTAAATGACAAACTATTGGAGAAAGAGAAATCCAGTCCTTTAAGCAAAGTTTTCCACTGGTGTTTAGATATTCCCTGTCCCCATAGGATGAACTTAAAAAAAGTTCAAACCATTCCATGGTTTTATGAAACAGTCTCAGCCAAAAATTAATTATTAATGTTCAAGAGATATGTCTTGGACCAATTAATTCTAGCCTTCATGAAACCAAACAATGGTTTTATTAAATTACCAGATCAGATGCACAGATTTAGCGGCTGCTAAGTTTTTTTTTCTGATAGAATTCTATGAACAGAAACTTTCTGAGAAGAGCAGAAAGCACAACCAATATTTTACTGAAAATCATTTCCAGGTAATCTTTTCTGCAGGAAAAAAAAAAAAAATCACCTTTTCTCTGTATTCTTTCAGTGCTGATGAAAGGGCTTAGAAAGAGCCTTCAGAGAAAGGATTTGCCAGCCGAGGCCTTGGGCACATTTTCAAAACTCAGACACTTCCACCTTGTCTTTTGTTCCCGGCTCGAATTCCCCAAATCCTCTTAGGTTAATTTGTTTTCCAGCACAAACCCATACGAAACCTAAACCGCCAGAAGGGCATTTGCTTTTTTATTATTATTTTATATTTTTTTTATTTCGCTGGATAAAAATATGTGCGGTGGAGGGTTGAGCTCACCCCGCTGGGCCGGGGGATGTCGGGGGATGTCGGGGGATGTCGGGGAATGTCGGGGGATGTCGGAGGGTGTCGGGGGATGTCGGGGGATGTCTGGGGATGTCAGGGGATGTCGGGGGATATCGAGGGATGTCGGGGGATGTCGGGGGATGTCGGGGGATGTCGGGAGGTGTCGGGAGGTGTCGGGGGATGTCGGGGGATGTCGGGGCTTTCCGTTCGGCGCTGCCGGAGCCGCTCCCGCTCGGGAGCCGCCGTGGTGCTGAAGGGATAGCGCCGGACCGCGCCGCGCCCGCCCCGCGTCCTGCCCGTGTCCTGTCCGTGTCCCATCTGTGTCCTGTCCGTGTCCTGTCCGCGTCCTGTCCGTGTCCCATCTGTGTCCTGTCCGTGTCCTGTCCGCGTCCTGTCCGTGTCCCATCTGTGTCCTGTCCGTGTCCTGTCCGTGTCCTGTCCGCGTCCTGTCCGTGTCCCGTCCGTGTCCCATCCCTGTCCCATCTGTGTCCTGTCTGTGTCTCATCCGTGTCCCATCCCTGTCCCATTCCTCTCCTGTCCGTGTCCCATCCGTGTCCTTTCTGTGTCCCATCCGTGTCCCACCTCGTGTCTTGTCTGTCCCATCCCTGTCCCATCCGTGTCCCATCCGTATCCCATCTGTGTCCTATCCCTGTCCTATCCATCTCCCATCCCTGTCCCATCCCGTGTCCATCCCATGCCCATCTCGTGTCCAACTCCCCCCTGACCCCCACCCCGCTCCTGCTCCCTATTTTCCAGTCATTTTCCACAAAGGAAAGCAGTGTCCAAATGCTCCAGCAGGGCTTTCTGGAAGAAAAGTTGTTCAAAACAACATTCCTGCCCCAAAGCTGGTTTTAGGACGGAGTTATGGAAGTGCTGAGGTTGGAAAAGACCTCTGAACTCGCTGAGTCCAACCATGGACCCAACATGGCCAAATCCACTGCCCCATGTCCCCAAGTGCCACGTCTACACCACTTTTAAATCCCCCCAGGAATGGGGATTCCACCACTGCCCTTTTCTGGGAAAAGGGCAAGTTTTTGATGTCCAAACTTAAACCTCAAACTGATGTCCAACTTGAACGTCCACTGGCACATCCTGAGGCTGCTCCCTCTTGTCTTATCCCTTGTTTCCTGGGAGAAGGGACAGACCCCACCTCTCTCCGTGCTGAGCAAGGACATCCCCCCAGAGCCTCCTTCTCTCCAGGCTGAGCTCCCTCAGCCCCTCCTGGTTCTCCAGACCCTTCCCTACCTCAGCTGTTCTTCTTTGGGGTCACTACAGCACGTCAGTGTCCAAGGACAACATCCAATGTGTTCCATGGAACTCCCAATGTCCAAGGACAACCTCCACCATGTTCCATGGAACTCCCAATGTCCAAGGACAACCTCCACCGTGTCCCACAGAACTCAGTTTCCCCACCCTTGTGAAAAATGCTGAGATTTTAAACGCCAGCAGTGCTTCATGCCCCCAGTTCTGGGCTCTTGTGCTGCTTTGCCAGCACGGGGCCAGGAATTCCTCTCCAGCCTGAATTGCCTCAGGCTAATGAGGTGGGACACGCGTTATTCCTGGTGCTAAACTGCTGTTGTTGAACAGCTGCTGGATCCTGCCCCAGAGGGAAATCCATTCCCGGGTTGTATTTGGGGTTGTAAAGTTTGCAGCAGTGCTGGGGAAACAGCCGAGCCACGGAGCCGTCCTGAATTGTTCACAATGTTCAGTCACACAGAACAAGGGCCATAAACAGAGGGGTCAGGTGCTGGCTGGCCCCAGGCTGGGCAGGGACAGCGAGCACGGGTCACCCTCAGGGCAGGGGTGACCTGAGCACCGACAGCTCCGTGGGCACAGCCCATTAGCAATTGCCCTCTGGCCTGTGGGACTGGCTGCATCCAGGCAGCTCAAAAATAATGTAACCCCACTGGAGAGGCCGTGCACAGGCACTTCTGGGAGAGATCTGCAAGGAGCACAGGACCTGGAGTTAGGAATATCTGTGAAAATTCAGTTTTTCTTACTCAAACACTTCTGAAAAAACCCAACTTTCTGTTCCTCAGTGGCACCTGTAGGACCAAGGGGTCATCTCTGAGGTTGGCAAGGGTTAGGCTATTTCTGTTTATCCAATATCCCACCTGAATCCCTCTGCTGAGGGCTGAATATTGAGGATTTCCATGGCAGCATATTTGTCTGTGAAAATTCAGAGGTTTTTCTTACTCAAACGCTTTTGAAAATCCCCCAGATTTCCATTCCTCAGTAAAACCTGTAGGACCAGGGGATCAGCTCCAAGGTTGGCTATTTCTGGGCTATTTATATTGAGGTTGGCTGAGGGCTGGGCTATTTCTGTTTCTCAGATATCCCACCTGAATCCCTCTGCTGAGGGCTGAATAATTAGGACTTCCATGGCAGCATATTTGTCGGTGAAAATTCAGAAATTTTTTTTACTCACAAACTCTTGGAAAAAAACCCCAACTTTCTGATTCTTGGTACCACCTGTGGGACCAAAGGGGTCATCTCTGAGGTTGGCAAGGGCTGGGCTATTTCTGTTTATCCAATATCCCACCTGAACCCCCTTGCTGAGGGCTGAATATTTAGGATTTCCACGGAAACCTGTTTCTGAGCCACTCTTCCAGCCAGGCTGATGCTTGCCAGCTGATCCAGGGGTGCTGGAGGTGGCGGCTGAATTTATTCAAGCAATCACATTCTCTCTGCCAAGGCTAATGCCCATGAATACGGAGTTAGCAGAGCGAACTGACAGGGATTCCATCCCCATGAACATGGATAATGTTCCAGCCCTGGAGAGCAGCATTTAATTGATGAGTGAGGATTATATTTACACAGCAATTATAACAAAGTCAAGGTTGGCTTTCTGGGGAAAGCTGTTTGCTTTGTCCTCGCTGCCTGGTTGTCCAGGAAAGCTTTTCCTTTATGGACTGACAAAGAAAAAAATATTTTAAAAAAAGAAAATATAAATAAATGAGAACAGATGCACTCAGCTCTTTTCACAGGCTGCAAATAGCCCATGAAGCCAACTCAGGAGCCACACTGGGGTTGCCTTGGCTACCTCCATTAATTTACTCCATTCTGACTGGGATGCTGATTGTTTACCTGCTGAGGAATTAGCAGTCAGTCCCTGCTATCCTCAGATGGCTGCTCGGGGCCAATGTAAAATGGATGAGGGCTCATTGTAAATCCCACATGAGTCAATGGGCATCTCTGGCCCCGTTCCCTTCGGAGCTGGAATTAGCTGGCCCCGCTGCCGTGCCCTGAAATATGGATTTGTTTTGTCCTCAAGGCACCTCTGCAAGGTAAGGTAAAGCCACGGGCTCAGGTCAGGGATGGAAAGCTGGGGCTGGAGAGGCGACCTCAGAATCACCCAGAAGTCCTGGACCTCACTGTCCCTCCAGTCTGGATTTCTTTCCATTGGTAGGGAGAGAGGAAAGGAGCCTGAGGTTTGTCCAACTTGCTGGAGTTGGAAACTGGGAGGTAATTTCACATCTTGTGTAGTCAGAGAGAGCAGCAGCTGCATTCAGGTGCATTTTTATGGGGCCTTGTGGGGATTCTTACAATCTTCTCTTGTGTTAGAGCTGAGATTAATGCACGGGACGCAGTTTTCTTGTTGGGACTCAGATGTTTATTAATTCTTATCTAAAGCACAGTCTCTTTACAGGGCTGTGAGTTCCAGTTAACAAGGTAGAAATGGTGAGATGGAGATGCCTCTAACTCTTTCCAAGGTCTCTTAAGTGATAATTACCCAATAACAAGCTGACACCTATATTATTTATACTTTAAACCAAATAATTGACTGCCCAAGGTCTGCAATGTGGACCCTTTCACACAATAAGAAAAAAAAAAACACCTGAAACCATGAAAAAGAAAGAAAAAGAAGGACTTAGACAATGCCTCAAATCCTCCATATTGCTTCATTTATATTACTATACACCAAAATCTCAACATCTAAGTTTCCAGAATTCCACCAGAGCCTAGCTGGAATGAAGGAATGGAATTAAAAGCTGATGGATTTGGAAACAGGAGGGTGGTGAGGAGCTCAAAGCACCTCTGACCCCTGGCAAGGCAAGCAGAAATGAGCAGGAGATGCCCAGAGAGCACCTGCAGACCCTGGGGGGAAGAAGAGCTGTGGTCAGCACCAAACTCCAATGCCACACTCATCCTTCCTCATGGACAGACAGGGACCAGCACCTGGAATCCTGACATTCCGAAATGGTCAGAAACATCTGTCCTCCTCCTGAAGTCTGAATTCAGTGAGGTTTAGGTCCATCTTTAGTTACTGCAGAAGTGGAATATCCCCACATGGCTTTTCCAAGGATATCCTGTGCCAAAGACAGGGAAAATCAACTTGGGAGTCTTGAGCTTTTTACCACAAAAGGAGCTTTTTGTTTCCTCTCAGCCCAAGCTAGGTCCTGACAGGGAAATTTTCTCCTCAGTTGACATTAGAATTAACTTGTTGACATCGTTAGCAGAGCACATAATAGATAGCTGAAGTGCTCTGATATTTATCTTTAGGTCAACAGCCCTTGAGACTCCAGAGACAAATTAGAAAAAAAGCACAGACTCTTTATTAGTAGAACCTAATTTAACTGTATTCAAACTTCATTGAGGAGTGAAAAAAAAAATGGCCTTTCACAATGCACCCTTGCTTTATGAAGTATGGAATAAGAATATCAGATTAGTTTGATGCTGGTTCCTATTAGGCACCACAGCAGATGAGAACGCACAAATCCCCTCCCTGAGTCAGGACTCTTGGATGTCAAATCAAAGCCCAGGTGCTCCACAACCCATTTCCTTTCCTCGGTGTTTTATGTTTCCTAGAGCTGTAATTCTCCCCAGGAAACCAGCAGAAATCTTAATTTCTTACCCCCCTCCCTGCCCCGAGTAACAGCTCTGGTGATTTAAGCAGCCCAGCACATGTTCCTGCACTGTCTGCACCTCCTGCTCGCCAGGAACGGGGATGTGGGGAGGAAAAACCGTGGAGGAGAGGAAAGGAAATGACATTAACCTCTCCCATCTGATAAATAAGGGCTCCATTCAGCTGCAGTAATCCACATCCTTCCCTGGAGATCCAGTTAATGTAATACCTAAGGGCTCGGTTAATTTCGAATTATTTCCACGCTGGCCAGCTGATTTCTTGGTGATTTATTCATTCACCGTGCACTTGGAACAGGGCTGGAGCCCTCCTGTCATTCCCAACACCCTGAACAACCCCTCAGATGTGCCAGAGGCTCTGGGACACCCCCAGGGCTTTTCTGTGCCCCCACAAAGGGACTTTTGTGCTGATTTTTCATGGGAACACCACCCTGTGAGCACTGAGGGTCCACGAGCTGCTCCTCTCTGCAGGGACCTCCTCCCTGCCCGATCAAACACTCAGCACCTGCAGCTTTTATGGAATTAAAAGAGAGTTTGAGCCTGGAATGGGGAGAAATTTAGAGCAGCAGCCTCAGCCAGGCTGCAGGAAGGGTCCTGCACGTGTTTTCTGGGGTTTGAGGTGATGGATTGGGATCAGTGGCTGCTGCAGGGTGAGTGGAGGGATGAAAGGATGAGGATTGAAATGGGTTTTTTCCCCTTTCCCCCTTTGCCATACACGGATGGCTCCAGGGTCTGCTCAGCTGGAGGAACCTGTGGGGACAAGGGAAACCTGCAGGCATCGAGGGAGGGCTTTCCAGGGAATCAGGGAACACAGGAACACTTGGAAATCAGTGGGAAACACCAGTCTGACGGGAAAACACGGGACTCCTCTTAGTGTCAGGAAAATGAACCCACAAACACCAGAGGTTTGTGTCCAAAAAGGAGACAGAGAGTCCTGGAACTTTATCTGAATAAAGGGAGAGGCCATTGGACATTCCCCAAGGGATCTCTCAAGATTTTTAGAGGATGCAGCCTCCTTTTTATCCCAGTTTCCCTCTCTCCTTCCCCATGGGCTGAGGTACTTGAGAGGTACAGATCCCCCAAAATTCCCAATACCCCCCCAATACAGGAGCTGACTTTTTTATTCCCTTTGTTACTTGTTTTGCTATTTTTCTATTGCAAACATCTATTTGCATCCCCCTCGATCACATTGTGGAATAAGTTGCACTAAGCAAGGGATCATGCATGGTAAAAAATTAGAATTTCTATAGCACATAAGAGGGAAAAAAAAGCATTTTTTAACCCCAGTCCATTAGATACTCACCAAAACTTGTCCCATTCTCATCTTTTCCATGTTTGGACCATTACACGGGCTAACTATTTTATTCCCTTTGTTATTCCTTTTGCTCTTTTTCTATTGCAAACATCTATTTGCAAACAGCACTTTGAGTAATTTAATTTTCCCACACGTCAGTATTAATCCACAAACCCCTGGAACCACGGGAATCTTGTCACTGGCATCGAGGCATTTGGCATTAAGTTCCTACATTTTGAGACACGTTCCTTCCTCTTTGATTTTTTTTTTTTTTTCCCTTTAGGGAGTGTAACTACCAGAACATAACAACCCAAAGTTGGGTGCAATTTTGCAACTTTTCTGATGCTGTAAGGAGCTGTGCTCCCAGGGTTCATTATGAGGCTGTCTTGAGGCTTGCTGGTGAAACAGGAAAAACAAGAAACACAACCTCACTGCGGTGCTTAATTGAAGTGCATTTATTGACTGTTTTTAAGTTCTTATAGCAACTGTGTTTGCTGAGAACTGAGGGCTCTTGGCTTTAATTCACCCTGAGCAGACAAAAAACTTGACAAAAACCTGTCCCACTCCAGGGCTGGACTGGGGTTGGGCTGGAAGCTGCAGCTGGAGATTGGAGGTTTCCCTCTCCTTGTGGAGATCTCCCTCTCCTTGTGGAGATCTCCTGCTCCTTGTGGAGATCTCCCTCTCCTTGTGGAGATCTCCTGCTCCTTGTGATGCTGTTCAGCTTCTCTCCCTCTCCAGGACCCTCGTGTGGGGATGAAAATGCCAGAGGTAAATCAGGAGCATCATGCTGGGCACGTTTTTTGGTGATTTCTTGGTGCCAGGGCAAGTGACCTGAATCACCAAAGAGAATAAACCCCTTGGCTGAAGAGATCTTAAAGATTCTTCAAGCTGCAAATCTTTTGAAGACCCAGCATTCTCTGGATCGTACCGCTGAGGAGGGAGGACTGAGAGAAATCCAAATCAGTGCCAGAGGATGGATTTCTGCTGGGAAATGCACCTTTGGTACAGCAGTGCTGATCCTGGTGGGTACTGAATGCTGCTGAATTCTTGTCCTCGTGCATCTGCATTGGAAATTCAGGCAGAAAGCTGCTGAATTCTTATCCCCATGTATCTGCACTGGAAATTCAAGCAGGAAGCTGCTGAATTCTTGTTCTTGTGCATCTGCATTGAAAATATGGGCAGAAAGGTGCTAAATTCCTATCCCCCTGCAGCTGCAGTGGCAATTCAGGCCGAAAGCAGCAGCCTGTGACCGTGCTGCAGCCTGCAGAGCAGCTCCTGGCTTCCCTCAGTGGGCAGTGGTGCCTCCAGCTGCGGTCTGCTGAACTCTGCCCAGTTTTTGTCTGGATTCAGGGAACTTGTTCCATTGGCAGGAAGGAGTTTGGAGCTTTCTGCCTTATCTCCCCATCGATCTGAAGTGGGGAGAGGAGCAGCAGGATTGAGAGCAGCCGCCTGATGAGAGGGACAGGGTGGGAATGCAGAGGGCAGGAGGGGTGGAAATCAGCCCTGGAATGGATGGAATAGGTGAATAGATGGAGTAGATGGAATAGTCGGAGTAGATGGAGTAGGTGGAGTAGATGGATGTGGCCCTGCCCTGGTGCAGGAGATAAAGCTGAGCTGGCAAGGAGCAGTGAGACATTTTTGGATGTGATGTCACACTGGTTTCACCTCTAACCTAATGTTAAATTAAACTGGCTTAAACGTGGGGGGTTTTATTTGTATTTTGTTTGGGGTTTTTTGTTGTTGTTGGGGTTTTTTTGGTTGGTTTGATTTGGGTTTTTGGGGGGGGGTTGGCGAGGTTTTTTTGTTTTTTTGTTTGTTTGTTTTTGTTTTTTTTGTTTTGTTTATTTTTTCGTGTTTTTTTTTGTTTGTTTGTTTGGTTTGGTTTGATTTAGATTGGATTTTTTGGTTTGGTTTGGTTTTATTGTCATTTGTTTCGCGGTTTGTTTTTTTTTTCCCCAAAACTTTTGGAACCCTTTTGGCTTTTCAGAGCTGCTGGCGCTCAGCTCAGAGCAACACCAGCACCAGCAAGGCAGGTAAAGGAAACCTCTGGATCCTCACTGTTCCAACTCAGGTGCAAATCTGGAGGAGATGAGGTTCTATTCGAGGAGCCTGTGATGCAAATTTATGCAGATGACAGTCATTAGCCTCCATATGTTTGTTTTTCTGCTGGCTGGGTAAGGAAGAGGAGAACTGGCCTGGAAATTGCAGATTTGTGCCCAAACTGCCAACTTAAAAAAGCTTTAGAGGCTGAAAGAGACTGAGTGTCGGTTCTTTGGGGATGGCAGAGGAGTGGGAGGGTGGAAGTTGTTTCATCACCGGCCACCAACCTCCTGGCTGCTTTTCCCTGGCATTTTTTAGCAGATCCTTGTGCCATGGGCTGCCAGGAGCAAAGCCCAGGAGGGCACAGGCAGCAGCAGCAATTTGACACAACCCTAATTAAGAATTGATTGTTCTTCATTAATAATTTAATGAAGGGTAAAATCAGTGTCTGCATCTTGGTTCTACGCTGTAGCAGAGCATCCCCAGGGATGGGTTTTGTCCACCTGAGCCAGAGCACCTGGAAGGGCCTGTGCAAGTGGGAGATTTTTATACTCACCTCATTTTTGTGGTCACTGTGACCTGTTAAATACCTGCCCCAGCTCTTTGGGGTCCTCTCCCCTCTCAGGTGACAGGGACAGAAGCTGAGCTGATCTCTGCTCAACCAGTTCAGAGCGTGGAGTGAAGCAGGAATTGAAAATAAGCTGCCCTCACAGCAGGTTATTTCAAAACAATCAGGTCTTCAGCCGTGTCTTGGTGACATTTATTGCACAGGCAGGTGCTGGGCTGCCAGGATAAAATCCAAGGCCCAAAGCCATCTGTGCTGCCTGCAAAAAGCCCTTTCCACTTTTTCAGCAGCCCTCTGGTCAAGGCTGCAGGGAAGGGGCTGCAATAACCTCTGGATCAGTTATCAGGGAAATGGGGAAGGTTTGGGGCCAAGTCGGTTCCTGGTGTAAATCCCTTGGTTGCTTCACACTCATTGCAAAGCAGACTTTGAGCCTTTTCTTGAGGAAAAAAAAACAATTGGGAAAAACTGCTGGGCTCCCTAAAGCAGCGTTTTTCCCACCAGTCTGAATGTGCTGAAAGGACGGGATTTTCTGTGAACTTTTCCCAAACTTTTCTTGCCTTTTTTTTTTTTTTTTTTTCTTCCCTTCTCTTTGAGAAGGGGAGGAGTTGTGTCTAAAAAAACCAAACCCAACCTGTCGTCCTCAGCCCTGCCAACCTGTCAGTCCAGCCATGCAAGAAGAGAGGGAGAGACACAGAGCCAAAGAAAGGAGGGAGTGAAGCAGAGATTCCTTCAAACCTCAGCAGGACATTAAGGTAAAACTCATTTCTCACTCCCTTAATTACCCTTTCCCCTTGTGTTTGTACATGTAAACAGAAATTCTGTTGCCTTAGAGAGCTTTAAACTCACTGAACTCCGCGGGTGGGAATAACCTGCTGCTGGTCCAGCCGGAGGGGCTGTTCGGAGGCAGCCCTGGCAGCTCTGCTGGTTGTTGTTTGGAAACACGATTTGTGCGCCCGGAATCCCTGTTCATTTGAATATTAAAGGGAGGCAGAGCTTGTTCGAGCCCATGTTGTTAGGGAGGGTGCAAAGCGCGGTAATTGCAGGGCTGAGCCCGGCTCTAATTACCGCAGATCAGGGCGAGAACTTGGTCAGAGAGGAGGGAAATCCTCCCGGAGCTGCCGAGCTCAGGGCTCTGCCACCTTCTCCTGGGCTCCTGGTGGCCCTGTCACCTTCTCCCAGGCTCCTGGTGGCTTTGTCACCTTCTCCTGGGCTCCTGGTGACCCTGTCACCTTCTCCTGGGCTCCTGGTGGCCCTGTCACCTTTTCCTGGAGCACCTGGCTGGGCTCCTGGTGGCTTTGTCACCTTCTTCTGGACTCCTGGTGGCCCTATCACCTTCTCCTGGGCTCCTGGTGACTTTGTCACCTTCTCCTGGGCTCCTGGTGATCCTGTCACCTTCTCCTGGAGCACCTGGCTGGGCTCCTGGTGGCTTTGTCACCTTCTTCTGGACTCCTGGTGGCCCTATCACCTTCTCCTGGGCTCCTGGTGACTTTGTCACCTTCTCCTGGGCTCCTGGTGATCCTGTCACCTTCTCCCGGAGCACCTGGCATGGTCTCTGGGCTGTGGGACCACCCAGACCATGGGCATGAGCCACTTTGGCTCCTTTTTGTCCTCTCTGTCTGCTGCTGGAGGAGCTCAGCACTCTCTGAGAGATTCCTGAGGGTTCCCTGGGGTTCCTGAGGGTTCCCTGAGTTTCCTGAGGGTTCCCTGAGTTCCCTGGGGTTCCTGAGGGTTCCCTGAGTTTCCTGAGGGTTCCCTGGGGTTCCTGAGGGTTCCCTGAGTTTCCTGAGGGTTCCCTGGGGTTCCTGAGGGTTCCCTGGGGTTCCTGAGCCAGAAGGGCAGAGCTCTCAGTGGAGCCCGAGGACACTGAGGAGTGTGAGAACTGGTGTTTGGGATGAGTCAGAGGGTGGCTCTGCCCCGGGAGCCTGCGCTGGGTTTGTTGGGACAGCTGGAGGAGTTGTCCCGAGGCTGAGGAACAGGAACAGATAATTTATTTGGTCTCAGCTGTCTGTGTGTCACCCCGGCCCTGAGCACTAATGTGTCAGGAGCCTGCTGAGAGGTTTTGTCCCTATGCCATGAAAATCCACCAAAAAAAAAAAAAGGTGATAGAGAAAGAATCCTGCTCACTCCCCTTAGAAATCCTTCTATTCCCGTAGTTCTAAACCCTGAGCAAACGTTTTAAGCTACCCTGAAAACCTTGTAGTACGTTTCTGAGCAGGCTGAGGGTGTGGGGAGGCCACACCAGAGGCAGGGAGGGGACAGGATTTCCTCTCCTCGCTGCCTCTTGGGGGTTTTCACTCCCTCACCTGTCCAGAGCAGCTCACCTGGCACACAGAGGGAGCTGAAAGGTGGCAGTGGGACAATGCAGCTGTCACTGGAAGGCTTGGGACACCTTTGCCAGGGCTGTGGTTGCACATTCCTGGCTTCTGCATCTTCCCTGGTAGTCAAACTTCCTCAAATCCTCGTGCCTGTGCTGTGGATCAGAGATCTTTTCCAGGCAGTAGCCACCATGAGCCTGGAAATCCAGAGGGGCTCCGGGCTGTGAGGGCTCCTCTGTGCAGGAAAAAACCTTTGCAAAGTCCTGGTGTTCCATCCTTTCCCTTTCTTCTGGGATTGTGTCCTCCTGGGAGCCCTGACTCGTTCCCTGTGGGGATGGTGATGCAGTGTGATTACAATAAATTTAATAAGCATTTAATAAACAGAAAACCCCCTTTTTTTAGTGTTTTCTGTAGTATTGTTGTGAGCTTTCTTGCCAGAGCTGGAACTGAGAGGGAAGTGAATGTAGTGGGTGGAGAAGAGGAAGTGAATATTTAAGTTTTGGTGGAGATAAGTTTTACTCCTTTTTACAGTAACAGAAATTAGTCACTGAAAGAAGGAAAGGAGGAAAATCAACTTTCCTGATCTGCAAATATTTCACTAATGAACCTCACAGCTCCTCTCCTCTCCTCTCCTCTCCTCTCCTCCCCTCCCCTCCCCTCCCCTCCCCTCCCCTCCCCGGGTTTTTCTGAAGCCAGAACAGACATTCTGGTGCACTCTCCTAATTCCTGCTCCGGACAAGGTGTGAAAGCAGTTGAGATAATGAGATCGGTGCTGCTAAATCAGCCGAGCCCCGCAGAGCTGAGACAGCAGATCCATTCCTGACAAAACCAGGATTTCACAGCACTTGTGGATGGATGGTTTGGCAGAGGCTGGCCAATGTCAGCTGATCAATCAGAGTTAACCAGCTGCAAACTGGCTAAATTCGGGTAGTAATACCCGGGCAATCCATATTTTAGGTGGGTTTCATTAGTGTGGCAACAACTCCGTGCTACAAGAGTGGGAATTACCAGCCAAGTCCTCCCCAGGATTTGTTCCTGTCACTGCCCAGGCAGGGACTGATGGATCAGTTGGAGGAGTTTCTCCTAAAGAACCAAAACTTGAGCAAAGGACTTGTTCCCAGACAAAAAAAGGTTGAAATCTGAGTCTCCCCTCTGCCAGCAGAGGTTCTGAACAGCTGGTGGAAAGGTCAGGTGGAAAACACTTCACTCGGAGAGAGTTTCTGCCTTTCACCAGGACGCTGCTCCCTCACCTCAGTTTTCAAGAGTTAGACACGGTTAAGGGATAAAAGGCTTTTATTTCAAGTGTTTGATAGGGATTTTTATGGCGCAGCATTCTGTTAAGGTGGGATACTCTGAAATCCACATATATGGTCAACTGATATATAATTTTATGGACCTCGTAAATGAGCATATTTAACAAAGGTGCTCTAATGAGAGCCTTGAATGAATAGCGTGACATCTTTTTATCTCGAAGTATTTTCTCTTAGTTTGAGTTTATAGGATATGTTTTAGGAGGGCTTTTGGTTTTTTAAGACAGCAAAAGCCTTTCACCGGGATGCTGCTCCCTCACCTCGGCATTCCCTGGCGTGACTGGAATTCTGGAGAGTGGCTGATGATGCTCTGCCCCTTTTGCTGTTATTAGTCACCTTTTCTTGCCCAATATTCTCACCCCCGGCTTTTGGTGAGAAGGTTTGCTGACAGAACGCCCCTTTCCAGTAATTCATTGTGCAATTAAACCGCTGTGTGATAAACACAGAGGAGCCCAACAAGCGAACAGCGCCTCACATTTCTGCTTTTAGACCAGGAAAAGGGCTCGATTTGATTCTTCACCTTCTCATCTCCAGTTGTAAAAGAGGACTTGTCTGTCCTGTCTGGCAGGAGGCAGAGCTGGAGCTCAAGTGGCCGTGCTGCATTTCACAAGGGACTGTTCATTTCTTGTTTTTCAGTCATGATTCCATCTCTGGTTCCCCTTTTTAAAGCAGATAAATTCATGTTCTGAAGGGAGGATAATCTTCAGCGCCTCAGCAGCTCATTGTGGTGAGAGGTTGGGCTGGAGAATCGGGAGATTGGAGAGGGTTTCAGCCCTTAATTTCCTGTGGGAAGGTTCAGGAGAGGAGCCATTGAATTTTGGGGTTCTCCTTGCTGTCGTGGTACAGGAGGGTGGCTCAGCACTTCCCAGAGGAGATCTAAGGACTGGCATTGGATAAAAATCAACAGATTGGCAAACAAACTAAAAAAAAAAAAAAGGGGTAATTTTAGTGAACAACCAGTTTTTCAGACACGTTTTCTTCAAGGGAAAATCAAGATGTTCTCACAGATCTGTGCAAAAGGACTGACTTGGATAAAAGAGGAAAATTTTACTGGAAAAGAGCTGGAAAATTTCTGTGTTTAACAAAGGCATCTCCATTCCTGAGACAACTTCACAAAGCATCTCCAGTTCCTTTGGAAAATTCTCTGACAAACTGGTTTCAAATTGTCCCCAAATTTTGTGCTCATCAGCATCAGGGCACTGTTTTGGAGTGGCAGAGCCTGCACCAGCTGGCCCTGCTCACTCCTGACTTTACAGAGCCCGTTTTGGATGGTCAAGTGGCCCCTTTTGCTCTCCAGGAAATGCTGATCCCCAGCAGCCCTGGGAGAAAGAGCCATTTCCTCGCTGGCTTTGTCCCACTCAGGGATAGATGAGGACAAATCCGAGCCACGGAGATGATGTTCACTTCATAAAAGTGGAGGCCATAAAACACAGGCCACTTTCCACCGGAAATCTCAGCAGGGAAATTGAAATATTTCTATTTCCACTCACAAGCCTTCAGCAGCTGTTTGACTGTTCATGAAAATCCTTTCAGTTTTCCACAACTAAATGAGGAAAACGCTTTCCAGGAGCGGCCTGTGGTGAGATTTCCAGTGCACTCTTGCTCTGGATAGACTCAGAATATTAATCTTTTCATGGTATTTTGTCACCACAACCAGTTATTCCACGAAATAATGAGGCAATTGGTGCCTCATGCAAAAAGAAAAAAAAAAACCCTCCGACAATTCCTGCGAGTTTCTGTCGTTCAGGCCTCGGAAAGGTTTGATTTGGATGTTTTTCAGTGGGAATAAAGTAATTAGTGCTTTGCTTTATCTCCAGACTGCTCAAACATGGTTCAGTGGTTGGTGAGGCAGTTTTGGATGGAGGTGCAGTTGCCCTGGCAACAATCGGGAGTGAAATCAGAACCTCTGGAGCAGGCGGTGGAATGCGGTTCCACTCGGGTGACGATGGGTCAGAGCGCTTTAATGGGCAGAACTCAATCCCCTACAAAGGGATTTATTGCCGCTGTGACATCAGACCCACACTTATTTATCGCCGCAAATTCCTCAGCTTGTGACAGACCTCGGCTGAAATCTGCTTGGTGGGAGAAAAAAAAAAACCAACCTCGGGGAAATGCCAGTTCATCATTTTGTTTTCCAAACCAACAAGAGCCTGTGTGTCCCAGGGATTTGGGAGGAATATCTTCCAAAGGAGCGAAATCCAGAGTTAATGAGTGGCTGTCCTGGACACCAGGAATGGTTCTGAGAACCTCAAAGCTCCTCTCTGCAGGGTTCTGAGTGTGCTGGCCCGAATCTGCTGGAGAACTTCTGCACTTGCCGGGTTTTACATCACCAAAACAATTCCCAGCGATTTCCAGGATGGTAATTTGGGCTCTTAAACCTTGATTGCATTCGCTGACAGACGAGACCTTGCAGGAGCAGGTCCTAAAGCAAGGCTGGAAGAAAAGGTTCCCTGTTCGGTGTGGAGGGGCAATATTTTATCCCTCCTGCCTGGAGGTTTTTCCAACTCCTGCCATAAGGATCCTTTTATTCTGCAAGATCCCAGAATTCTTTCTAAATAGATACAATGGCCAGGTCTGGGACAGGAGAATGTGCTGCCTGCAGCTTTAAGCGAATGCAGGTTAGGATGCCAAAATCTGTCCCTCTACCCTAAACCAAAAGAACACAAAGGTTGGCATCCCTTGGGATGTCCCTACAGACCTCTGTCACACATAGAAATCCTGTTTTGGTGGCATCAGAAATGACCCTTGGCACTCATTTTAAGTAGATGGCCCTTGAACCTTTCACCAGTTTTCCTTTTGAATCAATGGAGGTGGTTCCCATTCATCTTTTAATTTGAAAAGCAGATTTTTTTTTTTTTCTCAGTCACGGCTGGTACCCTGCACATCCTTTCATTGTTGATAGGAGGCTTTTACAACAATCAAAGCCCCGAGCTGGTGAGCTGTTCCTCTCCTTGGAATCAATCCTGGAGAACAATTGAGCCAGACAATGACACAACCTGGTTCTTGTCTTCCTCAGTGGGAAATGGGCTCAGAGCTTTGCATCCATAAACAGCCAAGGCTGAGGAGTGACCTCAAAGCCGAGTTTTACACTGCAGAACAAAGAGATTCCCGAGCCTGATTGGAAAAACAGTCCCAGAGCAAATCGATGGCACAAGATCATGATTATCAGCACACGTCACGGTGTGATGTCCTGGGAAGGCTGAGCTGGAACAGAGACTGCACAGAGCTGAGAATAAAGCAGAGATTTATTCCAAGGCTCCAGGATCCACCTGGGGCAGGACAAGAGCCTGGCCAGGGCTACAGCCAAGGGGGACCCAAAGTGGTCCCCAAATGGACAAAGGGTCACCAGGGCTCAGCCTTGGCTCAGTTTGGCTCCATTTGCACCTTGGGGTTGAATTGTCCAAGGACAGCTGCAGCTTGGGAGGTCCCATCCTTCTTGTTCCTCCCTGCAGCCACCCTTGGCTGTGCTTTGGGGCTGGAAGTTGGTTTTTTTTTGGTTCTTTCTTTGCTTGTTTTGGTTTGTTTGTTTGGGGGGAGTTGGGGTGTTTTTCCTTGGGAAACACCACTCTGTATCCTTCAAAGTCTTCCCTTCCCGAAGATCTGTCTCATGCTGAGGTGAAGCAGCTTGGCACCACCTGGAATGTTCCTGAGGAGGAATGCCACCAACCTGAGCTCGTGATTTGGGGCTGGGCAGGCCTTGGCAGTGATTTGGGGTTTTGTTAATCACCTTTGGATTTGTGTGAATCTGGAAGGACTCTGGTTCTGAGCGAGATCAAGTGATGCCATAATTCCATTTTACTCCATGAAAACAGGAGTGAAAACGACCCAGGAAAAATACAGCACACAAAATAGGATAAATCTCCCACTGAGGCTGTGTACATCACTCCTGAATTTAATTTAATTTGGATCACCCATCATTTATCCAGCCCCCAGCTAGTCTGGAGTGAATCAGGGGACAGTGACAGTAAATTTCAAACCAGAGGGTGAAATTCTCTCTGGCCACGCTCTTGTCTTTGGTGACAGCAGCCCTGTGAAGGTAATGTGGAATAAATGAGAGAGACATTTATTTCACAGGCCCACAGCACCTGCGAGGCCAAACAGAAAAGTTGTCTCTCAAAACAATCTTTGGGAATTGCTTTGGCAATAAAATCAAGCCTACTGCAGTTTAGATATCGTTTTTGTGTGTGTGTGGAGTGTTGACATTTGCGATGTAGCAGGTTTTTATTTGATGTATTTTTGTTAACACGGGCTCTGATAAGATCTGCTCCTTCGCGCTGTTTGCCCGGAGAAGTGAAACAGGAAAAACGGGGCTGTCTGAGCAGCTCCATCGCAAAACAGCTTGGAATGGGCTGAGTTCCCATCCAGGAGCTCCTTCACTCAGCAGTGCTGGGGGAAGAACTTCCACACAAAGGGCAAAATGCAAATTTCCAGTGCTGGGCTTCCAAGGGCATGTATCAGCCTCTGTGCAAGTCACAGGGAGGCAAAAATCCCATTTAAAATAATCCCTACATTTAATTCTTTTATTAAAGGCATCTTCTAGATAGATACATTCCTCACATCCACAGACCTGAATAAGGGGCACAGGAATGTTGGAAGATCCCTCTGGCATAAGAATGTTGGAATATCTCTGGATAATTGGCACAGGAATGTTGGAATATCCCTAAATATGGGGAACAGGAATAATGGAATATCTCTGGATAAGGGACACAGGAATACTGGAATATCCCTGGATGTAGGACATAGGAATATTGGAATATCCCTGAACCAGACACTCAGGAATATTGGAATATCTCTGGATAAGGGGCACAGGAATGTTGGAAATTCTCTGGATAGAGGGCATGGGAATACTGAAATATCCCTGGGAAAGGGGCACAGGAACACCGGAATATTCCTGGCACAAGAATGTTGGACTATCTCAGAATAAGGAGCACAGGAATGTTGGAATATCCCTGTATAAGGAGCACAGGAATGTTGGAATATCCCAGGAAAAGGGTCCCAGCTGGCAGCACAGTGTCCCCAGGCCGTGCTGTCCCGGTGGCCTCTCCTGGTGTGCAGCAAACAGGAAGGAGAGGAGCTGCTGCCTGCCTCAGGAAGCTGACGTTAAGGAAGCTGTCCCCAAGCCTGGAAGAACCCTTTTGGAATATCAGCTCCTGCCCGCCCCCAGTTTCCCAGATTATTAATAACCTGCTGTGTTTTGGGAAGGGGCAGAGCAGAGCTGAGGGTGTTGGCTCCGTGGAATGAGTGCTCAGCACTCTCTGATCTCATTCTGTCATTGTTCCTGCCCCGCCACTCACCTACTGCTGATTACATTAATTCATTAATTACATCATGGCTATTCACTGCTGCAACAAACTGTTCTGCTGCTCGTGGCCAACCAGGGCCAGGGGACGAAAAGTTCCTCGAGGAATTTTGCTGGGGCTCTGAAGGCTGAGGGAAATCCATGACATGAATTGTGGGATGGAATCTGCAGAAGGGTGGGAAAGAAACTTACCTGGGCATCAGTGATGTCTTGGGAAGGCTGGAACAGAGGCTGCACAGAGCTGAGAATAAAGCAGAGATTTATTCCAAGGCTCCAGGATCCACCTGGGGCAGGACAAGAGCCTGGCCAGGGCTACAGCCAAGGGGGACCCAAGGTGGTCCCCAAATGGACAAAGGGTCCCCAGGGCTCAGCCTTGGCTCAGTTTGGCTCCATTTGCACCTTGGGGTTGAATTGTCCAAGGGCAGCTGCAGCTTGGGAGGTCCCATCCTTCTTGTTCCTCCCTGCAGCCACCCTTGGCTGTGCTTTGGGGCTGAAAGTTGTCCTTGGTGTCCATTGGGGAAAGGATTTGTTTTGTGTCCCTGCTGTGTGCAGAGAGCTGAGTGACACTGACTGTGAGCTCAGAGCTGCCCCTGGGCAGCACAGAGCCTGAAATAAGTGAAGCTCTTAAGGCATGATCAGGACAGACACCCGTGAGTCAGGGGAGGAGGAAATGCTGATTAGCGCTGGCACTGGTATTTGATTGCCTCACAGCTAATTTGCATTAAAGCCCAGGGGCCAGCTGAATTAAGGAGCAGGTTGGTTACTGATCTCCAAAGCAGAAGCCTGGACAGAAAATACATTTCTTTTCAGCTCTTCCACCTCTGTGTGGCTGCCCCATCCCTGGAAGTGTCCAAGGGCAGGTTGGATGGGGGCTGGAGCATCCTGGTGCTGTGGGAGCTGTCCCTGCCCATGGCAGGGGCTTGGAGGAAGATCTCTCAGGTCCTTTCCAACCCAAACCACTCCATGATTTTCAGCTCTAGGATGTGTCCCAGCTGTCGCACTTTGAAAAATTGAAACAGCAGGAGCTTGAGCAGAAATGGAGACTCTTGGGTCCTGTCAGCTGAATATCAAAATGCAAATGGCTCTCAGCTGATGGGAAGAGAACCAGGATGGGGAATTTCCAGGCAGGAGGAGGGATGACAATGACCCTGGGGGGATCCAGCTGCCCCATTCCAGTGTGAGACACAGGCTTAGCCTTGGCTCAGGTGTTCCTGCTCGCTGTTTCCCTGTTGGGCCATCCCAGTTCAGTCCCAGTTCAGCTTCAGCTGAACATCAGGGATATTTGGGCCAAGCAAATTGCCATATCAGAGAACTAGTTCCCATATCAGAGAACTGCAAGAGTTAATCCCATAATGAAATAGTGAATGTGGCATTAAAACAAGATTGCACCAAGTTCCTTGACTGACCTGCTGGGTCCAGTCCCCTCCCTGCAGCAGCTGCTGAGGGCTGGGGAGAGGAAGAGACTCCCCAGAGGGAACAGTTTTGGGTTTTCCCCTCTGCCAAAGTGTCTGGGACAAAGAATGGTAGCGAGGCCCCAAATCAAGAGCGTGGGGTTGCCAGCACTTTCCATTTCTCCTGGTATTTCAGTGTTTCCACTGCTGGCTCCTGCCTGAAGCCCTGCAGTGCAAATAAATTCGAATAGAGACTCACAGCTTTCTATGGATTTGGGGAATTGCTCTGAGTGGGAAGCAGAAGCTGCTTCCTTTTGAACCTGTGCTGTGGCTCTGAAATTGGCAACCAGCCTTCAGCATGGAGCAGCTTCCAGTCTGTCCTCTCTGACTTTAAAGGTCCAAATATCTTCATTTTTATTTTTATTTTTATTTTTATTTTTATTTTTATTTTTATTTTTATTTTTATTTTTATTTTTATTTTTATTTATTTTAATTGATCTTCTTGTAAGCAGATCTGGTTTCACTTAGATGAATTAAAAGTCAATATCTCTGTCGCTGTGAGTTGTTCCAGTGGGGATCACAGCACCACTGAGTGACTCAAAAACCTCTGCAAAGCTCTGCTGCTCTTCGGTGTCCACGTCTGGTCTCTAAAATGCTCAGTCAACACTTTGATTTTGGTGCTTTAGGCATCAAATGGGGAGTCTAAGAAATAAGTCATATTTTGTTTGGTGTGTTAGAATCAGAATGGTTTGGGTTGGAAGGGACCTTAAGGGATCATCCAGTGTTTTCTTTCATTTATTTTTAAATAACATAAAAATATCAATATATATATTACATTTATATAACAAATACATAAAAATTAATATATTATAATTTAATTTATTTATGTTAAAAGAAATTTATTCATTTATTTATTTGATAAATATTCTATATTATAAATAGATACTATATATTTATAATTTCATATTATAATATATTTTTATTTATGTAATATAGAAACATATTATATATTTATTTTTATACAGTTATAACTATACATTATATCAATATATGTATGATTTTATAATATAAATATACTATACTATACGATATGATATTGTATCATATCATATACCATAATGATCTCCTGATATGATATGATATGATATGATATGATATGATATGATATGATATGATATGATATGATATGATACTTATTTACTTGCAATATTTTCTGCTGTTGTTGAAGGGGTTTTGTACCAAAAGGCTGCGGGAGGGGCCGGGTGTCAGCTGCAGGGTGAAGTCTGCAGAGCTGTGTGCTGCAGCACTCGCTTGGCTCAGCTGGAGCCATGGGAAGAACAAAATTTTTCCTTTTCGAGGGAAATTTGAACCTTTTAAAAGCTTCACTCCGGTGGCATCCAAGATGTCACTGTGGGTGCGGGGTCGAGGCTTCCATTAGGATGGGCTCCAGCTGTGAAGGCAGCACAGCTGGAGTGCTCCTGGTCCTGCTCTGTGGTGGGAACCCCTCTCCTACATCCCCCAGATATGCCTCTGGGGTCAATTTTCGGGGATTTTGTGTTCCCTTTCCCCCTGCAGTGACCTGTGGGCATCTGAGCCGACCAACACTACAGACGTTGGTTTAACCTGGCAGAGAGCAGGGTTAGATGGGATTTGGGGATGGAATTCCTGGCTGGGAAGGTGGGCAGACCCTGGCACAGGGTGCCCAGAGCAGCTGTGGCTGACCCCTGGGAATATCCAAGGCCAGGTTGGATTTGGAACAGCCTGAGATAGTGGAAGGACAGATCAGAAGCAGAAGGATTGGCTGTGAATACCAGGAGAACTCCTTTGCAACAAAAAGAGCAAGAGGAAGGAAGGGAAGAAAGAAGGAAGAGCCTCAATGCTGTCCTACAATAGATTTATTTAAGTTTTTGTGGGTGGTGGATTTTTTTTTTTTTTCAAGGAACAAGCGTTGGAGCCAATCCCAAAGCAGCTCCCAAGGTTCTGACTTGTCACATTTCTGGTCTCTGAGCTGAAACCTTTCCAGGGTTACACAACAATGACTAAAACTGGAAACCTTTCAGATCATTTCCAAAATGAAGCAGGAAACTGAGGTGATTGCTAAAGCAACGCTGGAAACAGAGACAGAGACACCACTTCTGTGTGTGGGGGTGAGAGTGAGCGCCCAATTTCATCAGGAGGTTTGGGGTTGTTTTCTTTTTTGATCTGATCTCAGAACGGAGTTATCCTTGGAGCCCAGATCTTCACATTGTTTTGCTGAATGTTTTACAAACAGGCTGTTGAGTGAAGTTTGTCACCGAACAAAAATTCACCCCTATTGTTTACACAATGGGAAAAGGGAGTCATAAAAGGGGTGTAGCAGCAATTTGTTAGGTATTAGGTTACGGTGCAAGAGGGATTATCCTCACAAAACACTGAGCCCTGAACTCCAAATATCGGGATTAAATTGACAATTACATCCAGTGAAAAGGCTCAGCTTGATGCTGGAGGCTTTGAAGTGACTGTTCTGAGCGAGCTGACAATCAGGAGTTGTTCTGGCACGGCTTGCTCTGCTCTAGAGGAACTACATAAAAATATAAATGTGATAAGAAAATCTGCTCCCGCTGGTGTTTGCTTTGTGGCAGCCCTTCACGGGGTAAAAGCAGGCGCTGGGTTCTGCCACTGCACTCCTTTATGACCTTTGAAATACAGGAATTTCCTCCCATATCTGATTGGGGTGAAAAGTTGAAAGGATACCAGTTTGGGGGTTCAGTGTGGAGGCCCCTGAACACAGCTCTCTGGGGCTGTTCTGTATCTCCCTGAGCATTTCAGGATCTAGCACAGGAAAATCCTGGGCTTGCAGAATTCAGAATGATTCTGGTTTCAGAACTCCGCTTTAGAACAACTCTCTGCTATTTAATCTAAAGAAACCTTTTGAGATTTCTCTGTTTCTGCCTTCCTACCACCCTGCCTGGCTTTGCTGCTTTATTTTTTTATCTCTGACAAGCTTCCATTTGAAAGGGAGGGAAAATACATTTATAAGAAGGGAGAGAAAAAAATCCTGTGAACTTCGGCTGTGCTGCAATGCAAGGGGAGGCTCACGATGTGCACAAACATGCCCAGAAATCCAGGAAAAAAAAAAAAAAAAAACAACACCCAAAAAAACCCCAAAACAAACCCAGAGAAAGTAAAAGCAAAACAGAAAACGGGGAGGGTTTCTGTGTCAGTGTTAGAGGAAGGTGAAAACGCTTCCTGGCAACGTCTGAGAGTAATTTGCTCACCTGAGGCAGTCCCCACCGTGCAATTCCAAATACCTCTGAGAAATCCAAGTTTTAACCGAACCAAGAAAGCTTCCCTCAGGTCCTGGGAGCAATGCTTGTCTGAGGGCCTTGCTCTGCATTGGTTCTTTCTTACTCGATGCAGCTCCAGGATTGGATATTTGGTTTTGGTTTAGGGAGCTCTGCATCTCCTTTCTTATTGCAGACATAGTTTGGATTGTTTTGGGAAATCCCAACCTGTTCCGTGGCTTCCTACACCAGCCCAAAACTCATCTCAGACATCCACAGGAGCATTTCTATGATGACAACTTGTACTTGGGAGAAACCCTGCACAGAGTCAGGCTTTCCAAAACCAGTCACCTCCACGCCAAAGTTGTCTCCTGGTTGTGGCAGATGAGCAGAAAATCAGAGTGGCCTTTACCCTTTACTTGGTGTCACCATCCAAGGTTCTTCCCATCCAAATCCGAAGATGGTGCAGGTGCAACACACTTTTGGAACTGTGGAGATTTTCTGATGGTGACAGCAGAGGATGGGACCCACTCAGGAGCCTTTGATCCATGAAGTCGAGTCCCTTTAAAGTCCTGGGATGTTTGGGAGTGTTTTCAAGGATCACAGGCTTGAAGCACGCAATAAGAAAAGTGATGGAATCATGGAATATTGAGCTGGGAGGGATGAAGGATGGTCCAGTCCAGCTCCTGGCCCTGACACCCCAACAATCCCACCCTGGGAGCAGTGTCCAAATTCTCCTGGAGCTCTGGCAGCCTCGAGGCCGTGCCCATTCCTCTGGGGGAAGAACCTTTCCCAAAATCCAACCTAAACCTCCCCTGGAACAGCTCCAGCATTCCCTGGTTCCTGTCCTTGTCAGGGAGCAGAGATTGGAGCTGCCCCTCAAGACAAAACCCTACAAATGTTTTGATTTAAGATTATATTGGCTCCTTTTATTTAAGACCATATTGGCTCCTGATTAGAGTTCACTTCATTTTCACACCTCACATTATGATGCCCTTAAAAAAACCCATCGAAAAACCCCAACCTTCAACAGTTTCCAGTTTTTGTTTGTTGTTAAACACAACTTTGAAAATGTTGGGTCAAGCATCTTCAATAGACCAGGCTGCAGTATTTGTTTAAAAAATCTGACTAAAGCAAGTCATATGAATGTTTCCAAAGACCCTGTTCCAAGAGGTATTTTTGGAAACATTAATGTTGTGTTTTTTAATGAAGGCCACATTCTGAGGCTACGACACCATATGTCACATTCATTTCTGGACTGGAAAAAAAAAAAAAGGAAAAAAAAAAAGGAAAGAGAGAAAAAAAAAAAAAAAGAAATGGAAACTATGTTTGGCTTTTAAGTGTTTTTGGATGAATGTTTCTGCATGCTTGTCATTGTTCCTTGGATGAGGGGAGAGTTCTTGGGCTGTTAATCCAGTCCATCCTATATATTTTACTCTCCATGGGCCTGACTCTCCTCTGCCTGGAAGTGTGTGCAGTCATTTCTGCTCAGGCAAAGGGAGTGAAGACCTGAGGAAAAGAATTCCCCTAGGGAAGTTGGTTTTTCTGAAATTCACTTTTCTTAAATTCATTTTCCATGGATTTCCATGGATTTCCTGGCTCCATTGAAAACCTACATCCGAACGCTGAAACCAGCTTAAAAATGGGAAAAGAGCTTGTCATTTTTCCATCAAAAATGTGTAATTTCTGGAAGAATAATGACACGTTTCCCACAAAAATTTTAGGGTGTGGTTTTTTTTTTTTTTTTTTTTTTTTTTTTTTTTTTTTTTTTTTTTTTTTTTTTTTTTCCTTTAGGAGTATCAGTTAGAAGAATGAAATTAGCAAAAAATCAGAATTTTTCTGCTGTGTCCCCACCACTTCTGACTGGTTTGTGTGTTAATGGTCGGGATGTCATGGAATGAGCTGGAGATCTGCAGGAAAAGGATTTGCCTTTTTAAAGGATGTGCTTTTCATTGGATTCCAGGTGATGAGGTCTCAATTTCTAACATAATTCTTGTTCTTGGTCACTAAATATGGCCCAGGAGTGGCACTGCTCAGTTCTTCTCTGCTCTGACAGGGGAATGTCCTAATCCACATCACTTCCTAAATTTGTGTCACCCACAACTTCCATTAACACCCGCCATGTTTGTTTCAGACTCATTAATCAATTGTTTTTTTTCTTAATCGAGGAAAATGAGGAAAATGACAAAAAGCAATTAATTACCTCCAATATTTGGCCAAATTTAAGTGGTTTGTGCCATTTTTGACTGCTCAGGGGAGCTCATCTTGCTTGTAATGTCGCTTTATGGGATCATTAAAGGACTTACTCACAATAGAGTCACCACAAAGGTTTTGATTTCTCTTTTCATCCACAGACCAAGTTTTAGGGTTGATAAGGACATTTCCAACTGGTTGAATTTGTAGCTGTCTCATATTCCCAGGCCTGCTTTTGAGCAAAGTTGTGTGATGGATGTCACAGCCTGTACCCTTCCAAAAATTACCTGTGATGGCCGCCGAGTAAATGGGAGCAGATTTGGAAACTCAAATAAAACCAGACTTTCTCCTTTATTTCACAGATTTCCAATGAACAAAGAAAACAGCCCCTGGGACTTGCTGTAGGCTGAGGCAGAGATGATGAAGATGAATGACCAAAGTGGCTGCTACAGGCCCGTGAATATCCAGGGAAACAAGGTCAGTTACCGCGGCACCTGTCGGGAGAGTCCGGAGAAGGAGGTGAAAAAGCTGCAGAGGAGATTTCTCCACAAGGATGGCAGCTGCAACGTCTACTTCAAGCACATCTTCGGGGAGTGGGAGAGCTACGTGGTGGACATTTTCACCACGCTGGTGGACATCAAGTGGCGCCACATGTTTGTGATTTTCTCCCTGTCCTACGTGCTGTCGTGGCTGTTCTTCGGCCTGGCCTTCTGGCTGATTGCCGTCCAGCACGGGGACGTGTTCAACGACGAGGAGGTCACGCCATGTGTGGCCAACGTGCACAGCTTCACGGGAGCCTTCCTGTTCTCCCTGGAGACACAGACCACCATCGGCTACGGGTACCGCTGCGTGACCGAGGAGTGCTCGCTGGCCATCCTCATGGTGATCCTGCAGTCGGTGCTGAGCTGCATCATCGACACCTTCATCATCGGGGCGGCCTTGGCCAAGATGGCCACGGCCCGGAAAAGGGCCCAGACCATCCGTTTCAGCTACTACGCCGTGGTGGGGCTGAGGGATGACAAGTTCTGCCTGATGTGGCGCATCGGGGACTTCCGGCCCAACCACATGGTGGAGGGCTCGGTGCGCGCCCAGCTGCTGCGCTACAAGGAGGACAAGGAGGGCAGGATGACCATGGAGTACCGGGACCTGAAGCTGCTCAATGACCAGATCATACTGGTCACGCCTGTCACTGTGGTCCACGAGATCGACGCCGACAGCCCCTTGTACGGCCTGGACCGCAAAGCTTTGGCCAAGGACAACTTTGAGATCTTGGTGACGTTTGTCTACACGGGCGACTCCACGGGGACTTCCCACCAGTCGCGGAGCTCCTACGTCCCCAGGGAGATCCTGTGGGGCCACAGGTTCAACGACGTCCTGCACGTCAAGAAGAAGTACTACAAGGTGGACTGCCTGCAGTTCGAGGAGACCACGGAGGTGTACGCCCCTCACTGCAGCGCCATGCAGCTGGACAGGAAGGAGCAGGAGTGGAGCCGCGCCGAGAAGACGCGGGAGAAGCCAGCGGAGAAGTCGGCCCTGGAAATCAAGCCCGACCAAAAGTCCTTCAGCGCCGTCGCCCTCGTCACCAGCTGTGAGGATCCTGAGGAGCCTGTGACAACTTCCAGCCAGCCTTCTGGGGAGGATTCCTACAGGAAAGCAGCTGTGACCTTGAGCAGGCTCTCCATAGAGTCCCAGATCTGACTTCTCCTGCCCTTAAAAGCCCTCCCAACAAATTCTCCCCTCGTAGCTCCTCAAGTACAAACAATGGACAATGTGCAGCAGTATTTGTATCCCAGACTTCGTGCCCACGCTGTCACACGCTGTCCCCCACTGTCACACCCTGCTGGGATGCCAGGGGCAGCTCTGCACTGGTTGCTGTGGGCACAAGGGAGCAGCTCCTACTTGTGAAGCCCAGAGAGCCCCTGAACTTGTGCAAACCCTGTGAGAACTTCCTTCCCCCGCAAGGACCAGGGTTGGCCGTGCCCAGAGACACAGGATGACCCCGGCAGGGCACACAAACCATGCCCTGTACCCTCTGGGTCGGGGTTGCAAAGCTGCCTCATTGGTTTGGAAAGTCCACTCCCAGTTCCTCCAGGAGGCTCGGAAGCTCCATTGTCCCAACAGATGATTCCTCAGAAGCAGCCTCATCCCAGAGCTCCTCTGGGGAATCTGTGGGGCTGTTCTCTGTAAGACAAAGGAATAACTGACCCCAGTGTTGCTGGGTGGCTTTGGACACCTGCTCACACCCTGCCCAGTCCTATGGGATCCACAGTGGGATTATGGAGAGCTTTCACTCCCTAATCATGAACCATTCCCTGAGGTGCTGCTGCCTCAGCAGCTGGGGAAGTGCAGAAAGTAAAAAAAAAAAAAAAAAAAAAAAAAAAAAAAAAAAAAAAAAAAATCAAAACAAGACCTCCAGTTTTAAATCAGCAAAATCATGTTGAGCCTTGAGGAGAGGATCATGTCTGGAGTGAGCTGTGCAATATTTTATATCAAATCCTCTTTCATTTCACTTTGCTTTTCTTTTTAGCGTGTTGTGCTTCCTCGCAAAGACAAAGATCAATCTGGAGAACAAACAAGGTGATTCTGTCAAAATGAAAAATGCTTGTCTGAGATGGCTGTGCAAAAACGATCCTTCATGGAGAAATCCAACAACAACTCTGCCGGCTCTGACTGGGAAAAAATGGAAAACACTGATGCTCTAAAGGTGTCTGTGACGTGCAAGTTCCATGCTCTGCACATCTCTGTAATTATTTAGTGAGCAATGCCTCATCATGCTTTTGCCCCTGATGATTGCAGTTCGTTTGCGTTGTGTTTAATTACCCTGCAAATGTAAAATAATCACATCGGAGTTCGTGGGGCTGATCTCACCTGACCTTAACAGCAAAGAAATTCAGTGTTTGCCTCCTCTCTGTGCTTCCTGGAACTCTCCTGTCTCCACTGGGGAGTTCACCCCGCCTTGCTCAGGTTTTTAGGGAGCTGAGGGCAGCAGGATGAGTTTATCCTGGAAATGTTCGTCCCTCTCCACTGATTGTGGAGGGAGATGAAACGACTGCTGTGGAAATGCCGGCTAACTTTAGGCTGCTAAAATTAGGTCTGACGAGTCACTCACATCATTCTGACTAATTAATTGGGGTTTTATGAGCTCATCACGTTTAATGAAGAAAAAAATAACCTTCTAAGTGCTGGGTTTTCTTTATTTCTTGCTGTTTACTCCATGTAATAGTAGGATTGCTGGATTGTTTTAATATACTTCTCTTTTGCTAGCACTTGTCTCTGGATAAGCATGACCCCTTTAGGTAAAACTGAAGCCTGGGGGGGTGTTAGTTATTTCAAAACTTGTTAATTAGCGTATTTTATGTGCTGATTCATCAGCAGCAACCACTTATAAGTGCAGTAAAAACCATCTTCTTGTATCCTGGATTTAAACACTGGCAGACAGGGGGGAAATAGTCTAGAAAAAAATGGCAAGGAATGTAGGAAAATGTAGGAAAATGTGGAAGGGTCTCAGTACTTCTGTGGTGTTGGAAAAAACCACCATTGGACACCGTTGGAATTGAATAAAATAGAATATCACCTTCCAGACATGGGAATTAACCCTTCCACTCCCCTCAGATCCTGTCTGGGGTGCTTTTATTTAATGCTGGGCACCCCTTTTTGGGAAAGACGTGGAGGAATTGGAAGGGAATCGGGGGATGTGGAAAAGTTGTCTGTGAGGAAGGAGGGAAATGGCTCAAGGTGTTTCAGCCCTAAAAAGGGGTGGGAGGCACAGAACTCTCAAACACAGAAATTGCATTTGGGAGTGGGGGAAAATCTGGGGCTGGGAGAGGATGGGACAGGAAAAGATGGGATTAAACTGGGGGGAAAGGGAGGGAAGATAATTAGGAAACACTTAAAGAGAGTGAATGTGACAGAGATGAGGGGTTGTAACCTTTGTGGTGGCTCTGGGAAACCTGATGGAGGAGGAAGGAGAGAAGGAGCGAGGCAGAAAAGCCAGCCTGGAACTTCCCCAGCCTTCTGCCGTGGAGGCTGGTGTGCCAATAATGTAAATGTTCTCCCTTGGAGACACAACAACCCTCAGGTTCCATGTACATGGTGGTTCCCCTGAGGGAAAAACCCCAGCAGACTGCTCTGCCCTCAGGGCAAGCAAATGTGTTCCTCCCATGAGGCTTTGTGATTGATATGTAAATCAGTTATACCTCATTGGTCCTTTCCCTACTTCCTCCTTTTTACCCTACCTGATTGGTCTGTTTTCAATCCTTCCCCCTGATTGGTTCATTTCTTCTTTTTACCCTACCTGATTGGTCTGTTTCCAAGCCTTCACCTGATTGGTTCATTTCTCAATTCTCCACCTGATTGGCCAAGTTATGTAGCCCCGCCCCCTGGCAGACCTATGTAAGTCCCTGCTCTGTCTGGTTCTTCTCCCTTGCATCCATTTGAGGGACCAGGAGAATAAAAGTTCTGAGGAACCTCCAGACCAAGACCCTGTCTCTCCTTTCATGTTGCCCTGAAGGCTCAGCTCACAACTGAGCTGGAATCACTGGGCTGAGCTGGGATCACTCACTGGGCTGAGCTGGGATCACTGGGCTGAGCTGGGATCACTCACTGGGCTCAGCTGGGATCACTGGGCTGAGCTGGAATCACTGGGCTGAGCTGGGATCACTCACTGGGCTGAGCTGGGATCACTGGGCTGAGCTGGAGTCACTCACTGGGCTGAGCTGGAGTCACTCACTGGGCTGAGCTGGGATCACTGGGCTGAGCTGGAATCACTGGGCTGAGCTGGGATCGATCACTGGGCTGAGCTGGGATCACTGGGCTGAGCTGGGATCACTCACTGGGCTGAGCTGGGATCACTGGGCACAGCTGGAATCACTCACTGGGCCGAGCTGGGATCACTCACTGGGCTGAGCTGGAATCACTGGGCTGAGCTGGAATCACTGGGCTGAGCTGGGATCACTGGGCTGAGCTGGGATCACTCACTGGGCTCAGCTGGGATCACTGGGCTGAGCTGGAATCACTCACTTGGGCTGAGCTGGGATCACTGGGCTGTTGCAGACCTGCCCGTGTGACCAGCTGTGTCCTTCTCAGGCCATTTCTCTGGGGACATTGTGGCGCTGCCCACCTGTGACATTCTGCTCTGTGACCCCAAGATTTCCACCCGCAGGGCGTGTCCCACGTGGACACTGCTGGCTTTGCAAGGGCTCACCCACGGGGTTTGCTTCATCCCAGAGTAAAGGGACTCCGAGAGGTGAGGTGTTGCTGGGATAAGTGACCAGAATCCCCACGTTCCTTCCCAAGGTGCCAATTCCAGGTGCTGGGTGCCAAAGCAGCTCCCCTTGTGAAGCTGGGGGAGCTCAGCTGCCTTTCCCTCCCCAAGTTCTCTTCCCTGTGAGCCTCTGGGAAAAAAATTCTTCCTTTGGAATGGCTTTGCTGGAAGTGAAAGTACCAGGAGTCAGGTTTAGGGGTTTGTCCTGTCCTGAGAGATACAAATAATAAATAAAAATATATGAATATGGCTGGTAAGGTGTGTCTGGGTCAGCTGGTGAGGGTCAGGAAGAAACTTTTCTCTTGAGCATGTTAATTCATAAAAAGCTATTTTATATTTTTCTTGTATTTTTATCTCCAGCCTCTGATCCCAGCCCATGCTGGGGAACCACTGCCCTCAACCAGCCTGGCTTTTTTTCTGTTTGCTGCTTTAATTTCATTTATCCCAGTACAAACCCTGTCTATAATAACGATGAATAACAAAGCATGCAGTTCTTCTCTTTTTTCTTTTCTATGAATAAAGATGTCAAAATAAAGAATATTCCTCTGCCACACACCTTGTGAGAGTGCATTGGGATTTTCTTCTCTTCAGCTATGAGTTTTAAGCTTCCATAACCAGTTTCTCTGTGCCAGGACCTCACCACCTTCACAGGGAATAATTTCTTCCTGATTTCCCATCCAGCCCTGCCCTCTGGCACTGGGAAGCCATTCCCTGTGGCCTGTCCCTCCTTTCCCTGGTCCCCTGTCCCTTTTCCAGCTCTCCTGGAGCCCCTTTAGGCCCTGCAAGGGGCTCTGAGCTCTCCCTGGAACCTTCTCCTCTCCAGGTTTATATTTAGGGGAGGGATAAAATAAATTTATTTTATAAACATAACAACATAAAATATAATATAATAATAATATAAAATAAATTCATTTTTAAAATTTTATACCCTGACTGTGTTCTGGGTAGAGCCAGTTCCTAATCCTTCCTCCCTAGGAAAAGACCTGGGAAAGGTTCCTGCAGGAGACTGGACAATGGAAAAACAGGATAAATAGGATAAACAGAATAAATGAGAGGGAGACTCTTCCTCCCCCATCTGCTCCTTCTCAATGAGGATTTCCCAGGGATTTATTTTTTTTCCATCCTCACTGTAGAGCTGAGCAATAAAAAAAGCAAACAAGACTCCCAAAAACCCAACCAAAGTGACACCACGTGCTTCCCCCAGCAGGAGCACAGACCTCAGCCTCCAGTCATTCCCAATTAACTGGAGCAAAATTCCCAAAGGGAAGAACCTGGATGTATTTCCTGGTGAAACAACAGGACCTTCCAGAGCCTTACGCGTCTCCTTGGGGCTTCCAAAATCCAGTTCTTGAAGCTGAGGTTCAGCAGCTCCTTCCCAGCCACCACCGAGAGGCAAGAATTGGAATTTCTGTGTGAAAGTTGCTCGCCCCTGTCCCTGACTTTTCCACAAAATTTACCAGCTGAAGCCAAATTCTAACCAACAAAGAGCAAACACAAACCACCCTGCGCTGGCCTCCTGACTCGTGATTAAATCTTCACCCTGGTTATTTTCCCTTGGAAAGCGGCACCGTTGTTCCGGGTCAAGATGAATTTATGTCAAAGGGGATGTAATAAGAGATTATTATATCATTTATTTTTCCAGCCTCGCTCACCACCATTCATTAGGGCTGCTGGCATCTCCTGCCCCATTATCATGTGTCATTTAGTGCATAGTTCTTGTGAAGTTGGGTTTCAGATGTGGGACAGGACATTATCCCCTTGTTTATCCCATGTTTCTCACATGCTGTGCAGGAGGTCTGAGCTCACTTCAGGAAACAACAGGTACCTTCCAGGGCATCAGAAATGTTGTGTAGGAGGGGGAAAAATATTGCTTGTAAGCTTTTTTTCATCTCTTCAGTCTTTGCTGGTTGGAGGTGGGAACCTGCAAACAGGAGGAGATGGTGTCTGTGGTGGGCAGGAGAGGCCCAGAGCAGGGAAAAGGAAGAAGCCTCTGAAAACAGAGTCACTTCCAGGCAGACAAGGGGAAGTGGGACATAATCAGGCTGAAAGAAGAAGTTGAAAAGTTTTCATCTGGGCTGAAAATTGTGGATGGGTGTTTTCACGGGGCTTAAAAATCCCAGTGCAGGAGCTGCTTCCAGGATTTATGGCTTTTTGTGGGGTCAGTCCTGGTGGTTGGGGATGAGCAGTGTGAGGTTGGGCAGCTCTGCTTTGGGCTCGTGCTGCTCCCTGGGGAGCCAGCACGGTTTGGAGCCCTAATTTTGACACCTCTTGATGGTTTCTTCAGGCCAAGCAACGCAAAGTGACCCTGGACTGCCAAAAATGTGCAAGAATTTCCCAGCCAGGTGTGTGATGGAATGGTTTGGGATGGAAAGGAGCTCAAAGCTCATCCAGTGCCAGCCCTGCCACGGGCAGGGACACCTCCCTCTATCCCAGGCTGCTCCAGCCTGGCCTTGGACACTTCATGGGGGAGTTTCTCCCAAATATCTCATCTAAATCTCCCCTCTTTCAGTTTAAAGCCATTGTCCCTTTTCCTATCGCTGTCTTCCCATGTAACAAGCCACTCTCCCTATTTTTTGCCATCTTCCTTTAGAGTCTGGACTAGTCCCAGTCTTGATCCCAGTTCTGATCCTGATCCCTGTCCACATCCTGATCAATCCTATCCCTACCCTTATCCCTATCCCTATCCCGATCCCTATCCCTATCCCTATCCCTATCCCTATCCCTATCCCTATCCCTATCCCTATCCCTATCCCTATCCCTATCCCTACCCCTACCCCCATCCCCATCCCCATCCCCATCCCCATCCCCATCCCCATCCCCATCCTCATCTCTATCACTGTCTGGATCCCCATTCCCGTCCTGATCCAAATCACAATCCTGATCTCAATCCCAATCTCGATCCCCATCCTGATCAATCCGATCCCGATCGATGCAATCCCCATCCCGATCTTCATCCCTGTCCTGATCTTGACCTGACCCTGACCCTGACCCTGATCAATCCGATCCTGATCACCATCCCCATCCCTGTCCCCATCCCGATCCCGATCCCCATCCTGATCAATCCCATCCCGATCCCGGTCCCTCGGCCGCCACCTGGCGGCAGCTCCCGGAGCAGCGGCGGGCTCCGAGCGGTCACCGGAGCATCCGCGGCGACAGCGGCGACAGCGCTCGGGCCCCGCCGCCTCCCCCCGGCTCCAGCAGCTCCTCGGGGGCCGCTCTGCGCCGCCTGGGACGGGACCCGTCCCCAAATGTCACCCCCAAAAAGCGGGGTTATAACCAGACAACCTGTTGCCAGTGAATTCCCGATATTCCCAGTATTTCCTGACCACCCGCAGGAAATCTGGGCACAGCTCTGAGGCTCGGCAGCTTCAGAACACGTTTTGTTACGGAGCCGGTGCGGTGTTTGCCGGTTTGTTTTGTATCTCTCCCCTGTATATACAGCAGCAGGGCCGGGAGGAGGTAAATATAGCCGGGCAAACCCGGCTGCACTCCGCCGGGAACCTTTCAAATAGGGCAATGAGCTATTTGTGGCCAAAGGGACACACTGGGGGACGTATCAGTGACAGAGAGCCGCCTGTTTGTTTGGGCCAGGGAACGTGTGTGTGTGTGTGTAGAGAGGCAACCCTAACGTTTATTATTGTGTCAAAAAAATAATAATAAAAAAAAAAATTACAAAAGACCAAAACTCCACGCAGAAAAGCTCCAGAATAGAAATGCCTTAATAATTATCTCATTCTCCAGTGCCATGTCCACTTCTGGATGCACATTTTCCGTCGAGCGGCTCCGTGCGTTCTCTCACGCACGGGGAGCAGCTCCAATGGAACATCTGCTGAGCGCTCCATGTCATCCTCCTCCTCTCACATCCTCTCCCCGGGCTCTAGGAAGCTCCACAAGTGTCAGGCAGCTGCTCTGCTGCGACTACTGGGCAGTGAGTTCGCTCCTCATCTTTGATCACAGGGTGTCTCCCAGCTCTGCCTGACAGAGGAGGGAGGGGATTATTTTTGGGCTGTCACGATTTCTGCTCGGCCCAAAAGGAGCTGGTGGCCTCTGGGTGAACGCGGGGCAGAGCAGCAGCAGGGAGGGGACTGCCCCAGTCCCTGCTCTGGAACAGCTCTGTTGGGTGAATCCAGCAGGAATTTTGGCCTCGCTGGGGTGGCCACGCTCTGAGCGGGGCAGGAAAAATTGGAATTGTGCATCAAAGCTTTCAGATCTCCCAGTGGAGAATGAGAAAGGGCCCAGGGAGTGTCTCTGAGGGGAAACCTCCCCCGCCCTTACTCATGGGAAGTAAATGTGACCCACCGATTTCATGGGAGGTTTTCCAGAGTGAGCTGTGGTAGGACGTGAAGTGGGAAGTGAAATTTGGGAAGTGTTTTATGGCAATTACTCACTGCACTGATTAAACTTCTCTCCAGAGGTGCCTTTTTCCACAGGCAACCACTCTGTTGGAAGGTGGTTGTTTGTCTTTCCTCACGTTTTATCCTTCTTTTTGGAGAAGTCCCAGGTGAAGCCGTCAGGTGTGGTTCTTTACAATCCCACACAGCACCAAACCCTGCTAGTACAAAAGTCCTAAACCCACAGAATTCCTTTGAATTCTAAATTTTAAATTCTTTGATTCGTAAATCCTCAGAATTCCTCTCCCAAAACCACGGGAGAATGGTTTGGAAGAGCTCTGGTGACAGCAATCCCCAGGATTTGGGGAGAGCAGCTCCAGCAGGGAAGTGTCACATGTGAATAGATCTGCACATGTGGGACTGAAAACAGCTCCCATCCCTTTCCTCCCATCGATAAAAGGAGATGGTCCCTGCCAATCCCAGCTCCAGTTTCACCCCTCTGGAATAACTGCACTTTCTCCCAGCCGTGTGTTTGGCCCGGGGTAATTAGTTCTGTGCTAATTTTACCTGAGATGCTGAAAGCCCTGGAACAGCCTCTCCACATCACGGGAGGATCCAGGCTCTGCCCCGGCCCCTGAGCCTGATCTGAGCAAAGGAAATCGCTGCTTTCACTGGTGGATTTGCTCCTGGGGGAGGTTTGTCCCTCCCTGAGCTGTCTGGAGCACAGCTGAGGGCAGAGGAGAGCGAGCTCAGGGATGTTTTGTGCTGGGAACCAAATCATCCCGGGCTGAGGTGTGGCCTCGCAGTGAATTACCTGATGCAGATTTTAGTTACTCCCCCAGATCTGCTTTTTCTCTTTGCTCCCCTGTGAGAGGAGCCGCTTCCAGGCACCACAACAGCACTGAGGTGCTTGGAAGCCTTTCACTCCTTTCTGGGCCTTCCAAAAAGATTCAAAGTCAATTGCCATTTCAGGGGAAGATTCAGAACAGACACTTCTTCAGCTTGAAAAAATTACACTGGAGTACGGTCAGAGGCGAAGCAATTCGCTTTGAGGAGTGTGAATAAAGCAAAGCAAAGAGCTCTGTGTGATTTGCAGTGTGAAATCCTGCCCTGTGCCCCCATCCTGCCTTCCCTGGAGCCCTGGCATCAGCACAGGTGGGGGTGAAGAAAGCTGAGGGAACTGAGACTTCTGGAAAGCTGCAGGATGGATTTGTGCGGTTTTGTGTGGTTTTTTTTTAACAAAAAGAGCTAGAATTGATTGGCATTGCTGGCACTTGAGCTCTGGAGTCACCCCACCAGGCCAGAGGAACAAAGGCAGCCCGTTGTTGCCTGCTCCAGGCTGTTCTGCACAGGGTTTTTTATGTCACCTCTTGTGGCAGAGAGCACAAGCACCTTCCAGTACTATCACAGTGACCAGCCCCTGCTCATTCTCTCTCTTTGTCTCCCCCTGTGCCTCTGATTGTCCCCACATGTGATCCCTGCCCTTTGTCACATCAAGACAGTCCCAGCCTGGCTGCTGGGTGTCCCCTTTGCCTGTCACAGGTGACCTCAGGAGGCATTTGGCCCCCTGAAAATGCTGGGATTGAAGTGAAATATCTACCAAAGCACATCTCTGAGGAGAGGCCTGTGCTCTGGAGAGGGATGGGAACTCCTTGGATCAGCCTTGGCTTCTTTGGAGCCACAGAGCCACGGTGGGACTCCAGACACCTGCCCAAAATATTGGGTGCCAGCCCAGAGGGGAGGCAGGGAGGGATCCAGGGGAGGGATCTGGAAAGGGATCCAGGGAAAGGATTCAGGGAAGGGCTCCAAGGAAAAGATTTAGGGAAAGGATTCAGGGAAATGATCCAGGGGAGGGATTCAGAGAAGGGATTCAGGGAAGGGATTCAGGGAATGGATTAAGGGAAGGAATTCAGGGAAGGGGTCCAGGGAAAGGATCTGGGGAAAGGATTCAGAGAATGGACTCAGGGAAGAGATTCAGGGAAAGGATTCAGGGAAGAGAACCAGGGAAGGGTTTCAAGGAAAGGATTTAGGGAGTGGAACCAGGGAAGTGATCAGGGAATGGGCCCAGGAAGCTCCTGCCACTCCCATCCCACCTGTGGGGAGCAATCCCAGCCCTGTGGAACCACAGGAGTCCTGAGATCTCTGGTGCCACCACAGCATCACAATGCCACCACCTCTCACTGTCACCAGCCCTGACATTTAGCAGCTTTCCAGGCTGATTGCTCAATATTTGATGGGAAAAAGCACAACCTTTCCCCCTCCAGTCCCTGTCACAAGGTTCTTTAATAAGGTTTGGGCATCAGCTCAAATAATACCAGGGGATCAAAGCCAACTCCTGAAGAATTAGGGAGATTACAAAGAAACTCATGGCTCATGAGGCAGAGCCTTTCCCAGTGCAGAGCAGGAGAGAGGCTCCTCCTGCTGCCATCCTTCCCCTCCTGGCACCTGGACCAGAGCACAGGACATTCAGTTTGGCCCCAATTCCAGCACAGGATGCCCAGGGGTGGGTGGGGAATCCTTCCCCTGGGCCTGGAGGCACAAAATGACCCCAGAAAAGCAAATCAGCAGGCCACGATGGTGATAGCAGGGGGAAAGGAAACTGTGGCGTTCACTTGCTGAGGAGAATTTCCCCTCTGACGACAGAGTTTTCAAGTGGCAGAGGTGTTTTAACGGGTGGGCCTTGGAGGGCTGCTCCAAGTAATCAGCCCAAAACAATCTCAGGAAGTTTCAGCAACACTCGGGAGCTGGGTTTGGTTGTACTCATCTGTTCAGCTTTAGTTTGGAGGCACATTCCGAGAGGTGCCAGCTGATTTAATTCCTGCTCCCCTTTCCCGGCCCTGCAGGAGTTCTGGGAAGGGCTGAGCTCCACCTGTGCCAGGGAGCAGCTCTGGGTGTCCTGGCCAGGATCTCCTTGGCTTCCTGAGCAGGGAAGGGCAAGCAAAGGGAGGCAAAAGGTGCTCTGAAGGCTCTAGGAGGGCTTGAGGTTTCCCCCCCGAAAAAAAAACTGGGACTGCTCCCTACCAGCTCCAGCATGTCCAGGACCATCCCTGGTGCCCCTGGTAGAGAAATCTAATTGTTGTTGATGGGCCAAAAGCAGCACAAACACCCCCAACCTGCCCAATCCCCTCTCAGGGAGGGTCTCCTGCGCTGCCATGGGGGTGGAAGTTCCCACTGGATGTGCAAACCCCAGTGCTGCCTCCTCAGGAAACTCCGGCTTGTTTTCTGCCCTGGTTCTCCTTCCACAATGGCCAGTGATCTAACTCGCTGTTTTTAGCACAGTTTATTTGCTTTCCAGGAGAGAAAATAAACCCTGATATTGTCATTTATGTTGTGGCTACAGACTCCAGGCGGATTCTGAGGCTCTGGTACAAAGTGATAGAAAACCCTGAGGGCATTTGATCTCAGCTAATCTACTGGAATAAAAAGTGTGAGAACGAGAGGGGAACAGTCATTTACGTGGCGTTAGCAGGAATCAGATGCTTTCAGGTTTGTGAGTGCGGTTTTCACTGGAGCGGATCCCTTGATGGGTGATAAATTAAATGGTAATAAATGCTGGGCAGCAGCAGTGCAGCAGTGCAGGGGAACCATGCAGGGTTTGCCTGGAGCAGGGTCCATCTCCCTCTCAGGCACCACCAAACCTCCCCCGGGCAGGTGAAGCTGCCCCAGGTGTGAACACGAACGGGTCAGCAGGAGGGATGCGGGAAAGGCAGGCGATCTGCAACGATTTCACTCAGAAAAGACAGAAACTTTCCAGCTCTTTTTTGTTGCAAACGAGCTCCTGTTCCTTCTCGCCACTCCCTTTTCCCATTGGAAGCTTTCCATGGCTCTGCCCGTGGTGGCACTCGCAGGTCTCTGCTTTTATCCCTGCCTGGTGCAAATAGAAAAAACACATCCCAGCCCCTCTCCCTGAGCCTCCCGGGCTCTGCAAGGGAATTTGGGAATTTGTCTGTGCACCACGAGGGCTTTGGAGAGAGCAGGTGGCTTGACTTGGCTGAACCATCTTGATTCTCTTGGCTTTTCTCCTGAAAGAGGAGAATTGGGGTTGGAAAAGGTGGGAGAGTTGGGGTTGTCCAGCAGCCTGGAGAGGTGAAGCTTCGTGGTGCCCTCGTGGTGGCCTTGCAGGGCCTGAAGGAGCTACAGGAAAGATGGAGAGAGACTTTGGATGGAGGGACAGGACAAGGGCAGTGGAATAAAACTCAGAGAGGGCAGGGCTGGACGGGATATTGGGAAAAAAATCCTTCCCTGTGAGAGTGGGGATGGAATTCCCAGAGCAGCTGTGGCTGCCCCTGGATCCCTGGAATGTCCAAGGCTGGGCTGGATGGGGCTTGGGGCACTCTGGGATAGTGGGAGGTGTCCCTGCTATGGCTGGGGTGGGACAGGATGAGTTTAAGGACCCTTCCAACCCAAATTCTGGGATTTTGTCACTCTGATCCTGTGCCTGCCCACAGCTGGGAACCACTAAAAAACCCAAGGATGTCCTTGAGAGCCTCCTGCTCACGGGCAAGATCCACAACCAGAGGTTTGCAAACCAAGATCTCCTCACCCTGCCGTGCTCAGCTGAGCAGGAGCCCATCCCAGTTTTGGAAAAGCTGGCACTGAACAACTGGAGCTGTGAGGGAGGGAATGGAAGTGCAGTCCCACACTTGTGTGTAACTGCTGGCTCTTAACCCTTTTCCTTCCAGGAATTGTCAGCATCCCCATGGCAGCTCCATGAGCGTGTTCTCACCACTCAGGCAAGTTTTATTAACCATTGACTCCCTTTCCCTGGAGATATCCAAAGAATGGCAGCTGTGGGAGCTCTTGGCTTTAGGAATATGTCATTGTGTGATCACTTTGATCACTCACACTAATTCTTCCTCATTAATCTGAAAATTCCTCCTCATTAATCTGAAAATTCCTCCTTGTTAATCTGAAAATTCCTTCCCATTATCTGAAAATCCCTTCCCATTAATTTGAAAATTCCTCCTCATTAATCTGAAAATTCCTCCTCGTTAATCTGAAAATTCCTTCCCATTAATGTGAAAATTCCTTCCCATTAATTTTGAAAATTCCTCCTTGCTAATCTGAGAACTCCTCCCCACTGCTGTCTTTGAGCACAAAGTGCCCCAAGCTGACTGATGGCTTGAGAAGGAGGAACATGGAATATATTGCTGTGTCACCAACAATGCCAGATGTCCTTTCCATTTCCTGCACTTCTGGGAGATTTTCCACAGTCCTGGTCCCTGAACGGTGCTGGACCTGCCCGCTTGGAGAAAACCTGGAACGTGCCAGGTGTAGGTTAAATATCAGAGGAACATTTCCTGATCATTGGAAGGCCTTTGAACCCTGCGTGGGGAGCTCAGAGCTCCCTCTTCCCCAACATCACGTTTTATTGGGTCTGAAAGTTCAGCTGGGAACCAAAGAGGCTTTAAATTGGGCGCCTTAATTCGGTGAGAACCGAGGCACATGGAGCAGAGCGTCGGGAAGGAGTTTTTCTTGGCAGAATTTGTGGGTTGCTGTTGGATGGGGAGTGAGATACAGCTCCTGCTGGAAAGTGGGTTTCTGTTTGGAATTCAGTATCTCAAGATTTCTTCGCTTGGATCCCCCACATCCCTCTCCTGCAGCAGCAAGGACTGAAAACATATTAATTTTTTTTTTCTGAAACACAGTGACTGGCTGATGATTTGCCTTTAGGACAAGCCTAACTAAGGCAGCCTGAAATCTTAAATGAAGAGTTTGGAAGCAAAATACACAGTTAAGAGAACAAACGTAGGTGAGGGGGTGTGAGTTCCACTCTTCTCAGGTACATGAAGCCCAAATTCAATTTCCTCTGTCCAATTTCATCCCTCCCATGGACAAACCCACTTTTATTGAGCAGAACTGCACATCTGTAGCTCCCATTTGCTTCCAAATCCATTTATTTGCTCTCTCCAGCCTTATCAAACGTGCAGACTTCCCTCTGTGGAGTTTTCCCTGGGTTTCCCCATTCCCTCTGCCACCAATGTGGGTTCATTTCCCCTTGGAGATCCCAGCACCAGACCTGTTAAAGATCCAGTTAATGCCTAAACCCCAGGGGGTTACTGGGAATGGGGAAACCACCTTTTCCTGAGGAATTTTTTCCAGTTGACTTCACGGCCAGGGAAAAAAAGGCAAACTCATGCCAGTTTACATGCATGGAAATGGCGAGACCCAAAAAAATAAAAAAAGCCCAGCGTGTTATTTATGGCATTTCTTCTCCTCTTGTGGAAAGCTTTGATTCCCCCAGCCCGTGTTTTCTTTGCAAGTACAATACAATTAAGCCATTTTCAGCTGGCAATAAAATCCTTGAGAACCAAAGCAGATTTGGCCACTTGAAGAGATGAGGACTAATGCAATCTGATAATTAGGTTCTTTCAGCGCCAAGACAGAAAAAGCAATTTAATAACGTCTCCTGTGGAATGAGACAGGGGCTGAAGCCTCTGCTCCAAGGTCTGGGCCTGCAACACAACTCCCAAATTTCCTTCCAGGGGGAATCTGTGAGCTGAGGGACAGGGCGGCTGTGGTGGCAACCAAGAGGAGAACTGTGACAGAAAAAGGGGAGAGAAATTCTCGAATGTTCTTCCTCCCCAGGGCCCTTCCTCTCCCTTGGTACCATTTTTTTCCTGCAGATAAAGAGTCTTGCCTTGAAAACCTCTCAGCCCATGACCATTTCACATCTCTTTTGTAATATTTCAGGGAGAGGTTTCCGAGGCAAGGCCACGTCAGGCTGGAAAACCATCCAGGGAGAGAAGGAAAACGAGCCCCTCGCTCCGCGCTGAGGGTTAAGTTTTCAGCTGTCTCACCCTCTTTGTCCTGGCTTGTTGCAACAGGAAAGGGTTTTTTAGAAACTTTTTTCTTGCAAGTTCAGCTTCCCCGTTTGGAAGTTTGGAAGGGTTCCTCTCTCTGGAGCCCACGCAGGCGGCTCCGTGGTGGTTTTTATTACCCGTGCAGTGGGCTCAGAATCGATATTTCATTCGAAGGAAAGCATTCTGGGCACGGCTGCCCCGACTTTGAGAAAAGCCGTGAAACACTGGTGATATATCTGCCCTCTCCTGCCTCGTGTGAAGTGCTGAATGGCTGAGTAAGCCTTACTCATCCGGGCAGATAAATCTCTAGTAGGGGCTGCATTTTTTATCAGCCGCCTCGCATGAGTAAAGGCTGAGTAAGAGGCTCCAAAGCCGAGCCGCAGGCTGGAATATCTTGGAGGGTTTTGCCCAGGGAATTGCTGTACCCACCCCTCAGCAGAGCATCTCTTAGCAGGAGTGGATCACAGCTCTTTATTTCACTGAGACGTAGATGGGCCAACGCGTCGAGGTGCCTCAAATTGTCGCTATTTCAGCAGCTCATGGGAGGCACACAAAGAGGAACATGAAGGGCATTTTTTCTCTGAGGAAGGTACATGAACTCCGTTTTCCAAATCCTGCGGATTTAATTATCTTCCTCTCACTAAATGGCCAAACTAATCGCAGCCATCCCCCTTTACAGATTTTTTTTTTTTCTTCCCAGATCCCTAAGTTCGGGACTTCTCTTCCCCTTTTGCAAACGAACAGAACCACCCAAGAAACAACTCACAAAACAGCTCGATTGCCCAACTCGCCCGGATTGCCCAACCAACAGAGGCACTTGTCTCTGCTTCCCCCTCCCCACCACGTAAACTCGGCTCCTCCTGCGCTCCCAAACGTGCCCCTTGTGAACCAGCTGCCCTCGGCCGTTGTGTTTATTGCCGCAACAACGCGGCACTTCCTCAACTGGGGATGCGGGGAACTCGGCAAACACGGCCGGTGCCAGGCACAGCACTTGGTGGGATGGAGCAGCAGCAGCTTGAGGAGGCTGTTCCCGGAGCCTCCTCGCCAGGACGGAGCATTTGGGCAAAGTTTTTTTTTTTTTTTTTTTTTCCACCGAGTGCTTAAAGACAGCTCGTGGCAGACTTGGAAACTTAGCAAAGAAATGAGGAGGAGAGTTGAAGCGATGAGGAGAGACTGCAGGCGCCGGCATTGCTGTGGGAAGTGAGGAATCGTATTTACAGCCTGCTCTGGACATTGTAAGAAGCTCTCTGGAGGCCTGATCCCTCAGCAGCTCCAGGCTGCCCTGCTGCTGATTCCCGCTGCCTTCCCCGGGAGCATCCCCGGCGCTCGTTTTTGGGTGTTTCAGGGCTTGCCGTGGCAGTGTTGGGTGCAATTCAAGGTGTTTATGGCAATTCCTGAAGCCTGGGGCGCTCTGCTCCCCCTGCGCTCAGCAGGAACCTTTATTTTTGCAGCACATCACGGGCTCCCCCGTGGATTTCAGCTGTTGTCCCTTTGCCGAGGGCAGGGACAGTGTCCTGCTGCGGACACCTGCCCTGGAACCCAACACCCCTGCGCTGCCCAGCAGAGCCGGAGCTTGGCCAACTTCAGCCTGTGCTTACAAGGCTGTTTTTGTTCCTGCAAGGCTCCCGGCCAGGCATTTCATCCTTATTTTCTTTGTCTTAGGCCACGTCCACCGTAGGGAGGACAAGCTGTTAAAAACCGTGTGGGTTTCTGCATATTTCAACCCTGGCCAGCCTGACAGAGCTGCCACAGGTGACTCAGGGAGCAAAGCCCTGGATCCCACACGCTGCAGCCAGGCTCGTCCTTCCAGCCTTGCTCTAAGAGATCTTAGAGCGGGGATCAAAGCTCTTGTTTTGGAAAGGGATGTTTCACTTAGTTAAAGAGAAGGATTTTCGGATTTAGGAGCGGTGTTGTGTTTGCCTGACTTCTCGTGCCTGCTGGGGTCGGGAGTTTGGGATGGGACACCCTGCACATTCGCGTTTCCCTTCACTGAAATAAAGAAAGGGATAAAAGGAACGAAACTTTTCTGTCTCCGGTAGTTTTTCTCACTGCCCGGGGCCTCGGACATCAGCCCAAAACTTGGGAACGGGAGCGAGCGGGCAGCCAGCTCCCACCCGGGACCATCCCAAACTCCCGCTGAAGCCCCGCAAAAGCCTTTATCGCTGCCGAGGGAGGTGAGGGGATGCCGGCGGCAGGTGCCGGGTGCCCGCGGGCTCAACCGGAGCGTCCCGGAGCCGGGGAACGAAACCGCAGCGGCGCTGCCGGCCCGCAGAGCCCAGAGAGCGCGGCCGGCCCCGTTCCGCAGCGCCGCTTCTCCCGGGAGTGTCCGCCCGGGAACCAGCCGACCCTGGAGCCTTCTCCCGGGCCCCTCTGCACCGGCCACCGGGAATCCCGGGGCCCCGGTGTCTTCTCCCGGGACCCTCTGCAGCGAGCACCCGGTGCCTTCTCCTGGCACCCTCTGCAGCGGGCACTCGGGGATCCTCTGCACCGCGGACCCGGGCACCTGGCGCCTTCTCCCGGGACCCTCGGCAGCGGAGACCCGGGGACCCGGTGCCTTCTCCTGGCACCCTTCGCACCGGGGATCCGGAGACCCGGCGCCTTCTTTCGGGACCCTCTGTAGGGAGACCCAGGGACTCTCCGCCCCGGGGACCCTCTGCACGGGGCATCCCGGGATCCAGGGACCCGGCGCCTTCTCCCGGGATCCTCCGCACCGGCAACCCGAGGAGGCTCCGCAACGGGGACCGGGGCACCCAACGCCTTCTCCCGGGCTCCTTCCCGGCAGCGGGAACTCCGGCTCCGTGCGCCGCTCCGGAGCATCCCCGCTCCGCTCCCGGAGCATTCCCGGAGCGTTCCCGGAGCGTTCGCGGAGCATCCCCGCTCCATCCCGGCTCTATCCCGGTTCCATCCCGTCTCTATCCCCGGTTCCATCCCAGTTCCATCCCCGCTCCATCCCGCCTCTATCCCCGCTCCATCCCGCCTCTATCCCCGGTTCTATCCCGGCTCTATCCCCGGTTCTATCCCCGGTTCCATCCCCGCTCCATCCCGGTTCCATCCCCGCTCCATCCCGGTTCTATCCCTGCTCCATCCCCGGTTCCATCCCCGGTTCCATCCCCGCTCCATCCCGGTTCCATCCCCGCTCCGCTCCGGCCCCGCCGCTCCCGCTGCTCGGTCGCTCCGAGGCCCCGCCCCCTCGGGCCCCGCCCCGTGCTGTGATTGGTCGCTGGCGCTCTGGGGGCGTGTCCTGCGGGGCCGTATTAAAGGTGCCATGGCCGCCCGCAAAAAGGGGCCGCGGGCGGGCGGGAGCGCAGTGCGAGCGGAGCGGGCACCGGGCACGGCCTCGCCACGGATCTTACCCCTTCTCCGCACCGGCACGTCCCTCGCCGCCGCCGCAGGTAAGGGTCGCCTCCTTCCCGCCGTGTCTCCCCGCCTCCCCGAGCAGCGGAGGCGATCGATGCGCGGCGAGCGCCCTGTCGCGATACCCCCCCGCGATAAAGCGCCCGCCGCCTCCGGCTTGGAGAAAGAGGGGGGAACTCCAGCGTTTCTCACGGAGGAGCTATTCTCAGCGCCTAAAATAATTCGATAGGTATGGCTGGAGCGCCCGAGCATCTGCTTGCAGCATCTGTTTGTGCTCATAACTTTCCATACACCAGCTGCTCCCCCCTCCTTTTTTTTTTTTAATTTTTTTTTAATTTATTTTTTTTCCCCCCTCGGGATATTTTATCCTGGGGAAGGGCTGCAAGTTCGCATGACAACTCTGTGTGGCACCAAGCGCACCGCTCCATCCCTTCGCCTTCTCCTCGCCTGTTGTTCCTTGCACGGGGAGAGGGCGAGTCTCGGCGCTCGGATGCGCGGGTTGGAGACTCCGGGATGGTTTAAAAGGTTGTGAAATGAACCTGTAGCTTCATTCATCCGCACGGTGCAAAACGGGACGGCTTCTACAGTTTTTTGAAAGTCCTGCCTAAGAAAAAAAAAAAAAGGAAAGCAGGGAAAAAAAAAAAAATCATGTGTGAAGGCAGCGAAGATCTGTATTGTTTCAGCTTAGCTCATGACAGTGAAAGGAAAAAATACTGATAAGCCAAGGCAGATGGATTTGAGGAGGGCGGTGAGCGGGGCGGGGGACGCTGGGGAGCCGCAGCTCTGTCCCCGCAGCTCTGTCCCCACCCCGCAGGCTGCCCGCACTTGTCCCCGCCGCTCAGCCTTACCTTTACACTTGTTTGCTTTTCCATCCTCGCAGCCGCTGCGCCGCGTACACCCCCTGCTGATGGCTGCTCCGCTCGGGACTTATTTTGTCACCAGCTACAAATACACCCGAGCCCGTCTCCTTGGCAGGACAGCAGATGCGAGCGCCACTTGTCCTTCCCTTTCTCCTATTTCTTCGCACCCATTTCCCCGCATCATGTGCTCTTTTTTAATTTTTTTTTTTCCCTCCGCCCCGCTCTGCCTGTCCCTGAAGGTCAGATCCTTCTCCCGAAGGCAGCTCGCCGCTCGGTGTAACTTGAGTCGCGCCCGGAGCTGCGGAGGAGCCCCGGGGAATGACTTTTAAGGAGAAAAGGTTACAGGGGTGGCAGCGAGGGAGCAGCAGTGTGGGAGCAGGCTTGGCTGGGGCGAGGAGCTGCTTTGTTCCTCTCTCCGAGGGCAGCGGGGAGGGCGCTTGGCTGAGGTGGTGCTGGTGCTCGCTTGGCAACATGTGCCCGGCTGGCTCCGCAGGGCTCGGTGGCGTCAGCCGGGGAATAAAGCGCTCCAAGCGCTCCCTGCTGCTCCTCTCTACCCCTCCCCTGCTCCTCTGCGCTCCGGAGTTATCCCTCAGCCTTTAACCTTGGCGTAAATCCCCCTCCTGCCGTGCCTGGCGATGTGAGCAAGGTCTGGAGGGGGATGCTCAGGGCGAGGTGAAGGTTTGGGCTCCTCATCGTGGCGTTTCCCCAAAGGTTGGCTCAGAAATGCTGCAGATGCAGCACAGCCCCGTTTTTCTCCTTCCTCCAAGCATCCCCTCGCAGCAGAGCCAGCCAGGCTCTCCCATCCCATCCCAGTAATCCCATGTCCCTACCACTTCTGGTAATTCCCAACTGCATTGCTTGTATTCCCTTCCAGCAGGAAAGGTCACCTGGATTAATGATAATAATGATAATAATCAGCATAACACAGCTGGTGGTGACTGAATGCTCATCTCTGTGTGTGTCTGGGGCTGCACTGGGCCCAGTCAGGCAGATACTGGGGTGACTGGGTGGTACTGGGCTGGCTCCCTTTGCCCCCTGAGGATTGCTCCCACACCAGCCTGGAATTTTTGGTGCCACCAGCAGCTGATTCTGGGGTGGAGAGAGAGGCAGCAGCATTGTCCAGCCTTTGAGCAGCAGGTGGATTGGCACAATAAGAAGTAGCATTAGGTTTTCCTGCTGCTTTGTTCCTGGGTTTTTTTTGGGGAACTTTTGGTGGAAGTGGTTGCAAGGGTCAGGGTGAGCAGGGAGGAGGTGCTGGGGCAGCCTGTGGATGCACAGGGCATTCCACAGGACCTGTATTTCCACCAGCAGGAGTGAGATCAGCCCCTCTGGCTGACCCCTGTGCTGCTCCTGCTGCCATCCCACCCTGCTCCCAGCACTCGCAGGAAGGGAGGCACTTTGTGCTGGAAAAGCAGGCAGAGAGCTCTGCTGCCCTGGGGAGTGCCAGAGCTTTGTGCTGGGAACTTCCAGCAGGCAGAAAAAGCTGCCCCCAGGCTCACCCCAAAGTTTTTGGGGTTCTTGGAACCAAAGGGGTGCAGCCCCACTCCCACAGCACAGCCAGCAAGGAGGGATCTGAGCAAGGGACAGGAGGGAAGAGGTGCTCAGTCCCCCAGGGGAGGAATATGACAAATTCGGGTCCCAAACTTCTAAATGCAGCCACAGGATGCCGGCATTAGGATTTCAGGGATTTGTGGAATTCAGACAAGTGTCCTCAGGTCAAGACTTGGGTGGGAGAAGCTGCGTATTCAGATACTTCAAAAAGTTTTCCTCTAAAATCCAGGAAAGAAAAGGAAACAAAAAAAACCCGAACTCCAGAATAAACTGTTTCCTGGGCTGTGTGTTTCCATCAGCTTGGAACAAAACAGGCTTTAGTGGTGGAAGCTGAACATGGCTGTGATTATAGGATGTGGTTTGTGAAAGTGATCGATTTGCAGAGCAGTGCAATGGCTTTTCAAGAAGTTGGTTTTTTTTTTTTTTTTTTTTTTTTTTTTTTTTTTTTTTTTTAATGTGGGATGTATTAACAGTAATTTAACTTCCCTGCTGTGTTCAGGTTTCTAATAAAAGCAGGGGTTTTGGCCAAAACAAATCATTTAAGTGAGCGTTAAAAGAATTCTTTTGTATTTTTGAGCGCAATATCCTGACTGGAATGAGAAACCCTGGGAACAAAAATGTGTAAGAGGGGGAAAGAGTGGATCCTAACACAGTGGAGGCAAGACAAGTTGTAAAAGTAAGAAAAAGTGCCCAGAATAAGTACGAGGGCACTCCACCAGGAGTGTTCAGTGCTGGGAGCTGCATTAAAGGGGCATTTCAGAGCCCGCCAAGAGCTGCCAAAATGTCTTGTCTGAGCTGAAGTCACAGATGACTAATCCTGGCGAGGAGGCTTCGGGACACGTTCTTGCACAACAAACAGGAGCGAGGGGAAAAGAGGAGGTGAAAGTAAACCCCGAGGAGATCCTGGAGGGAAGAGCAGCCTGCACCAAAGCTGATGATGTTGCTGTTTGTCACCTGCTCTTTTCCTAACAAGTGTTTGCTGAGCTCAGGCCTGTGTAACGCCGCCTGAAGGATGTGGGAGGGCTTGAGGAGTTGTTTGAAATCGCTCAAGTTTTTGGAGCACCTCAGCAGGGCTTTGGGGGCTGCTGTTGTTGGGGAAGGAGATAACATCTTATCTCCAGCTGTTGTCAGACTCCAGTCAGAGGAAGAGCAGAGGTCCTGCCGGGCAGGGGTTGTGCTCCACGGTGGCTGCAGTTCTGTTGGCTTTTGGACAAACTCCGATGAGTTTTGATAACATTAATTTGGGAAGAGCACTGTGATTTAATCCCCTGCTACTGTAAATGGTTCTAGAGCCTCCCATGTCGTGCCAAAGGGCAGCAGACATTCCTCTCCACCCGGGCTGAGCTTTATTCCCTCTGTGGGCCGTGTGTGGCTGGAGCAGTTACTTTAATGCATCGCTTCTCCTCTGCAGTATTTCAATTCCATTTCCTGATATGCAGTACATGACTTAATGGGTGACGCACTTGTTAAAAGCTAGACCTGGGCCTAAGCCAGACCTCCCTGAAACAAGTTTTTGGTGGCTTCTCCCCTCAGGAGGAGGGGTTTGTAGCCTTTCTGCTGAGTCTTGGTTGGTGACATTTCAGACCCACGGGACTCTGGGGACCATCACCCGCTGGGGATGGAAGGGGCTCCTGAGGGGAAGGTGCTGGGACTCACTCCTGAAGGAGTTAGGAAGGCACTCAGCTGATTCTGCTACGTTTTACTGATGCCTTTAGCAAAAAAGGTTTAAAGGGTTTAATTTTTGAGAGGTTTAAAAGGTTCCATTTTTTTTGTACAACTTAAGCCAAACTTGAGCGTGAAAACTACAGAGATCCTGATTACTTACTTTATGGAGTTAGAGAGAAGCTACTGCAACCCTTTTTCTTGAAATTTGCTGAGAATACACAACTCCTCCTTTTAGCTTCATTAAAACAATTGTGTGTGCTTTGATTTCATGGAATCACTGCTACCTGCGCTTCCCAAGTTTATTCCCTGTCTCCACCTTCCCCTTTGCTCACCCCCTGCTTTGTCATGGGTCAGACAGTCCACGAGACACATCACAACTCGCTGCAAACCACTTCAGTATTTGTGTTTGAACAGAAGGATGTTAACGGGAATTGTTTGTTTCAAAATAAGCAGAAATCGCCGTTAAAAATAGCCGAGCGATCCTTTGCGTGCCCAGCTTTAAAGTGAATATTGCTGGGGCTGCTGCGACACGATCCCCCTCAGTGGTTTCCTTCGGGAAGGGCAATTCCTTCCACGCAGTAACCATGTGTGACCCCTGTCCACGCACAGCTGCCAACGCTGAGCGTTGCTGGAGACGTTGTTTAAGAAAGAGGGAACTTCCTGCAGGCCCACAGGTGTCGTTCTCCTTGATCCCTCGTGCTTTTCCTCCGGGATCTAAAGTGCCGTTTCTGTTTCTCTTGCAGACCATGCCCTCTCTATGACGGTGGCTCGCTGAGCTCACCCTGAATGCCAGCAGACTGTCCTTGGGTGATCCGAGGGCTCCTGGGGACTCCGGCCTCCGCCCGGCTTTTCCGCCCGTGTGTGTTCCTCTAGAACTTTCAAAACTGTTTCTCCAAAGGGTTTTGCAGAAACTCAGACTGTTTTCTAAAGCAGAAGCACCTCAGTCCCCGGCAGTAGTGATGGGCAGCGTGCGGACCAACCGCTACAGCATCGTGTCTTCGGAGGAGGACGGCATGAAGCTGTCCACCATGGCCGTGGCCAACGGCTTCGGCAACGGCAAGGGCAAGGTCCACACCCGGCAGCAGTGCCGGAGCCGCTTCGTCAAGAAGGATGGGCACTGCAACGTCCAGTTCATCAACGTGGGCGAGAAGGGGCAGCGCTACCTGGCCGACATCTTCACCACGTGCGTGGACATCCGCTGGAGGTGGATGCTGGTGATCTTCTGCCTGACTTTCATCCTCTCCTGGCTTTTTTTTGGCTGTGTGTTTTGGTTGATCGCGCTGTTGCACGGGGATCTGGAGAACCAGGAGAACAGCAAGCCTTGCGTGTCTCAGGTGAGCAGCTTCACCGCAGCCTTCCTGTTCTCCATCGAGACCCAGACCACGATCGGCTACGGCTTCAGGTGCGTCACCGACGAGTGTCCCATCGCCGTGTTCATGGTGGTTTTCCAGTCCATCGTGGGCTGCATCATCGATGCCTTCATCATTGGCGCCGTCATGGCAAAGATGGCTAAGCCAAAAAAGAGGAACGAGACCCTGGTCTTCAGCCACAATGCCGTGGTGGCCATGAGGGACGGGAAGCTGTGCCTGATGTGGCGCGTGGGCAACCTGAGGAAAAGCCACTTGGTGGAGGCGCACGTGCGGGCGCAGCTCCTGAAATCCAGGATCACGTCGGAAGGGGAGTACATCCCCCTGGATCAAATCGACATCAACGTGGGTTTCGACAGCGGCATCGACCGCATCTTCCTGGTGTCCCCCATTACTATCGTGCACGAGATCGACGAGGACAGCCCTCTGTACGACCTCAGCAAGCAGGACATGGACAATGCTGACTTTGAGATCGTGGTCATCTTGGAGGGCATGGTGGAGGCCACCGCCATGACCACCCAGTGCCGCAGCTCGTATCTGGCCAACGAGATCCTCTGGGGCCACCGCTACGAGCCCGTGCTCTTCGAGGAGAAGAACTACTACAAGGTGGACTACTCGAGGTTCCACAAAACGTACGAAGTGCCCAACACACCCATCTGCAGTGCCAGGGACTTAGCGGAGAAGAAGTACATCCTCTCCAACGCCAACTCCTTCTGCTACGAGAACGAGGTGGCCCTCAGCAGCAAGGAGGAGGACGAGATCGACACGGGCGTGCCCGAGAGCATGAGCACGGACACCCACCCGGACATGGAGCACCACAACCAGGCTGGGGTGCCCCTGGAGCCGCGGCCGCTGCGGCGGGAGTCGGAGATATGACTGGAGGGCTCCGCCTCTCCCGCGGGGCTGGAAGGCAAAATCCCCACCGTGTGCGTCGGGCAAGGGCTCGTTGACCTGAGAAGTTGGCCCAGAAGAGTTTGCAGACTACGGTACTGTGGAAGAGTGGTGTGAAGGCAGCAGACCCGAGGAACCCAGGCTGGTTTTAGGGCTGTCCTCAGAGGAGGGACGACAGGAAATGAACTCTAAACACAAAGCACTAAACACGTCTAAGTATGAACAGAAGGCACATATGTTGTAGAATAAATTATGTATATATTTTTTTACAAAACTTGAACTTGCAGGCAAGCTTTGGTTGGGTTATTATAAATTTTTTTTTCAACTTTTTCCAGAATGCTTCTCTCTAGGGAACAAGAATGTTTTTAATGGCATAACAAAGGCAAGAATCTGCCTTATTATTATTATTATAATTATTTTTTAAAAAGCTGCTGCTAACTACATGAACACAAATGGTTATTTTTGTTGCAGTGTAGTTTTTATTTTCTCTTGTGTAATTTAAAAAGAAAAAAAAAAAGTCAGTGTTGAACTTTTTGGGTTGAAAAGCTCGTGATCAGTTCAGAGAGGCCAATGTTGCCAGAAAGTTTAAACTCCTTTTGAGGCCAGTAGTTGATAGCTAGAATCAATTTCTCTCTGTCCAATTACATAAGGGGCATTATGTAATATCAGGCCAATCAGTAGCCTCCAGCAAAATTATGATTTTTTTGGGGGGAGAATTTAATTCTCTGTCTAAAGGAAAAATGAGACAAAAGATATGTATACATAGGAAAAAAGTACTAAGTTCAAACTACCTAAGTGGATACCAAAGAAAATGCACAGTTTTGCACAGTGGAGTTTATTAAAAAAAAAAAAAAAAGAAAAAAAAAAAAAAAGAAAAAAAAAGAACAGGCTGCTTTAAACAAAACAAAACAAAAAAAATCAAACCTCAGACACTTTTTTGGTTTTGACTTTTTTCTTTTTTTTTTTTTTTCTTTTTTTTTTTTTTTTTTCTTTTAAGACCTTTATTTTGCACCTTATTCTAAAGGCTTGAAGCTCGGATCTAAAGCGAGCTGGGCCTCCTCCTCTTTCCCCCTGTTCTTCCGTGGTGGGGGGAATAAAATCCCTCTTTTCTTGGAGGGGGAGAAAAAACAAAACTCTAAAAGTTGAGGGAAGCAAAGCAGCATCACCTGCATGTCCTCCCTGGCCTGCCCCAGCTCCTGAGCTCTGAGCAGAGGAGCTTTTCCCTGAAACTGTGCCATGGACACGCCGTGGAGCCGCTGCTGGAGTTTGGCCACGGGTGAGCCAAGCAGCAGAGAAATCCCCAGGAGGAGTTTTTTTGAGGAGGAAGGAAGAGGAGGAAAAGGGCCTGGGCAGCGCAGCACTCGGGAGTGGCAGAGGGATGTGCAAAATGCTTCTCTTCAGCCAGGGACGGTGAGGAAGGTGGATTATTCCCACCTCGTGGAAAGAGGGATTCTTTGGGGAGGATGAGGCTGCTGAGGGAGGTTCACCTCCTGCCTCTCTCCCCGGCAAACCCCCAGCCAGGGGTGACACTCACCCATCACTGGCCACCAGGCAGGTTTTGTCACCTTCAGCAGAGCTCTGGTGGCGTTTTGGCTCCTTCACCCTGAAGGCTTTAAATTCTCTGTGCCTCTAAGCTCGAGGAGACAGCAGAGCTGTGCTTGGCCCCTGCAGCCCGGGGGCCCTGGGGATGGCAATCCCAGATGACTCTTGCAGTATTGGATCACTGTATGCCATTAAAAAACAGCTTGTTCTAGGTCTGGTGTCTTCTGCACGTGGATCTCTGTGAGGGCCTCTGCCAGCCCTGCCTGGGAGAGAAATGCCTGCAAACGAACTGGTTTCTGATGAGATGCTATCCACAGAGGGTTGGAAACCGAGGTGGAATTTCCATGTTGGAAACACAGATTTGGCTCCTGGAGAGGGCAGAGGATGAAGTGCAAGTCCCGAGGGCTGTTACTGGGACGGGAGGATGGAGAAGGAAGGGAAAGGGTGGGCGTTTAAAGGAGGTCTGGTTGCAGTTCCTGGGTCAACAGTGATGGAGACAACGGGGTGCTGCCAGTGCTGCTAACGGTGATGCTCTTGCAAAAGGAGGAAAACGAAACCAAAGAGTGTTCAGTGACACACAGAGGGCACGGAAACACAACGGGGAAAGGGAGGCTGAGCAGGAGAAAAGGGGACCTGGTCTCAGATCAGCGTCCCCCAGGTGCACAGTGCTCCCACCAAATGATACTTGAGATATTTTGAGGGAGAGATGAGAGACAGGGGAGGATGGAAAAATGCAGGATTCGTCTCATTTCTTTGACATACAAGAAATCCAGAGAGTTTAAAAAGAAAAAAAAAAAAAAAATCCCCTCCCCTTTAACATTTCTGGTGCAGAGGTTTTGGGTTTGTTGTTTTTTGTTTTATTTTTTCTTCTTGTTTGTTTGTTTCGTTTTGTTTTTCAAGTCGGTTTTTCAGAAATATTTTTAAAAATTGTACATTTTATAAAGTTTATCAAGTATTTTCATATTTAAAGCCAAATGTAAATAGAAGTTTGTAAAGGAGGACAAGGAGAAGACAACGAAAAGGCCACAAAAAAAAAAAAAAAAGGTATCAATTCAGCTCAGCAGTCTCGGCTCGCTAGGACTAGATGCTACAGGTTAGCACGATTTTTTTAGCAAATTACTTGCAAGCCTTATAGGATTTCCTAATGCTCTGAACTTCTCTTTATTTATTTTTGAAGCATGGACTTTTCCTTCGAGAACACGTTCTAGTTACTGGCGTTTCTTGCAGAGCTCCCAGAGCCGTGTCCGGGGGGTGTGTTGAGGTGTAATCCATCGCTAATCTCTGCCTGCTCTTTCTTTCTCAACCCTTTGTCTTTGCCCAGGGAATCCCACATTTCAGCCCTGGCTCTGGGAAGAGCCCTGAAAGTGTTTCCCCTTCCCCTTTTTGCCATCAATTTTGGCTTTCTCGGCAGCAAATTGGAGGAATCATTTAAAAAAAAAATCAACAAAAAAACAAAATAATTTTTTTTAATGACTAGAGAGTGACTGACAGCTTTCCTTCAGTTCCCATTGATCCTGGGACAGGTTTATGCTGACTTTAAACTTTCAACTTTCCAAGTTGAAAACTTTTTAACCTTTAAACTGACGGAGCTCTACCCAGAGCCTCCCCCAGGCCTCGGTTCAGCCTCTTTATCCAGGATAAATGAACTGGCACGGAAACTTTTTATCCTGTCTTTCGCTTAGGGGCTGGGGGGGAATATGTTATTTCTGCCCTTCCCTGAAAATACTTGAATGAGACACATTGTCTGACCCATAATTCTGTGTACAGTGACAGGAGCAGAGGCAGGTGGGGATGTTTCTCTCCCTCCAGTCTCTTCCGTGCGAGTTGTCCTGGGTTAAGTGGCCAGGGTAGGAATCCTCCCTCATTAGCTGGCTTTAATTACCCTCTCCCCAGCCGTGGAACACTTCTGTGCTAGTGGAAGCCTTCGGGAAAAAAAAAAAAAAAAAAGAAAAAAAGACAAAGGGTTGGGATATTTAATTGGTTCTCTTAGGTTTTCTTCTTTTTTTTCACGATGGATTACAAGGTAAAACTGAGAAGTACTGTAATGTCTTTAATTCTGGCTGCTCACCACATTGTGAAGTAGAAGGTGCTGCATAGCTGCCACCCCACAGCCCAGCAGAAGCTGATTTTGTAAAGGACTTTTTTTTTTTTTTGGCCTGCAGCTCTCGTAAAGATGAACAATCTCGGCACCTGACAAGTTGTCCATGACTATTTTTTCCCGTTCGCAGCCTTTTTTTTGTATCGAGGTCTTCCTAATGTACTGCACAAATTGTGGATTGTACAGATTTTTTATATATTATGTCTTATTTTATTATTTCTAAATAAATAATTAAAAAAAAAAAAAGAAAAGAAAAATGAAGAAAAAAAAAATTTTAATTTGAGGACGAGCTCGGTGTGTGCAACCCGTGTGTAAAGGAGGAGGGGGGAGATGGGTCTGGAGGGGGATATTGGGATTTATTTGTTGGTTTGGAATGCTTGAGGAGCACGCAGCTCGTTCTGTGCCTCCACAAAAGGCAGGAGGAGAGGTGATCCCATCCTTATTTCCCAGGGGAGGACACAACCCACACTCGTGCCGGAGAAAAACCTGCCCCAGGTGAATTCAGGGCCTTTCCCTGGGACTGCAGAACCTTCCTTGCCTCGTGTGGAAATACAAGCAAAGCTCCAGAGCAGGGAAAGGGGGGATCAAAGCACCCAGAGCATCAGCTGGAAGATTTGGGAAGGGATTAAAAAATTAAGCAGCGAAGTCATTTTACAATCCCGGCGTTTCGTGTCTGCCTGGAACATCTCCTTACCGAGTTCTGCCCGGGCTGGGTGTAATCTCCATCCCTCATTTCCCGGTGTCACCAGGGCAGGACAGGGACAGGACAGGGACAGGAGCCACCAGGAGCTGTGAAATCCTGATTTTTGTGTCCTCGCCACCGAGGCTGCACAAGCGTGACTCAGCTGATCCAGCCGAGATCAAACTGAGAGGGACATTTCAATGCAGGTTTGACCCTTCTGCTGATTTCCCAACCTTTTTTTTATTATTATTATTATTTCTTTTTTTGTTTGTTTGTTTGTTTTTTGGGTTTTTTTGGTTTTTTTTTGTTTTGTCTCAGGCTGTAATTCCATTTAACCTGCCTCGGCTGCAGCCCTGACCCCGCCGGGCGGGCACTCGGCTCATCCATTCAAATTTCCTTCCCAAAGCCGATGGTCTCTCGCAAAGCTCATCATCGTAATTACAGGGCTGGGATTGCCAGGCACCGATTAGCTGCTGCAGCCTGCATCTGCTTCTTCTCCTTCTCCCTGCTGCTGAAAGGTGTCCTCGGGCACAGCTGCTCAGTGCCCTGCCCTGGATCCCTGCGGGGACAGTGACAGCGACAGGGGCCATCCCTGCTGCTCTGTGCCTTCCCTAAACCATCAGCACCCTCTCCTGTCCCTGCCTCTCCTCCTCTGGCTGCAGTCAGCACCAATTCAACAATTAAACCAATTAAACAACTGATTTGGGTGGCCAGCAGGGCAATAAGTGAATTTTTCCTTCTCTCTCTGCACCCAGCCCAGCTGGAAGATGTTCCAGATGTGCTGCCACGGGCCGGGCAGAGGGAGAAAAATACAACAGAAAACTTGGGGAGGTTGCAGGTGAGTTCCCTGCAGGGACAGGAACAGAGAGACCATCCCTGCTGCTCTGTGCCTTCCCTAAATCATCAGCACCCTCTCCTGTCACTGCCTCTCTTCTCTGAGTGCAGTCAGCACCAATTCAACAATTAGATCAATTAAACGACTGATTTGGGTGGCCAGCAGGGCAATAAGTGAATTTTTCCTTCTCTCTCTGCACCCAGCCCAGCTGGAAGATGCTCCAGATGTGCTGCCACGGGCCGGGCAGAGGGAGAAAAATACAACAGAAAACTTGGGGAGGTTGCAGGACACGGGCAGTGATGCTGCTGGGTGTCCTGCACTGCAAAATCTCTGCCTGAATTAACTGGTGCCTCTTCTGCCGTTTTTCTCAAACAGGAGAGAAAAGAGAAAGCAAAGAAAGCTATGGAAAAGCCAAGAATTAGATCATGGAAAAGCCAAGAATCAAATGGTAGAAAAACCAAGAATAAAGTTATAGAGAAATCAAGAATATAAAAATTAAATACAAGTCTTGAAAAGATATATATTTTTTTTTTCTCCTTCCAAACTTCTCACTATGATACAGATTATAATCCAACACTGACGTTTTCAGCTTGTTTGAATATGCAAATCCAGGGTGTCACACGCAAAAAAAAAAAAAAAAAAAAAAAAAAAAAAAAAAAAAAAAAAAAAAAAAAAAAAAAAAAAGCAAAAAAAAAAAAAAAAAGCAGCTAGGAGTTTTGGGTGAGCAGGACAAACACACCTGTTCCAGCAATTTATGCATTTTATATTCTCCTTTAAAAATAAAAAGGCTGCCCTTGCCTTTGCCTTCCTCACTGGCTTGGATTTTTAACCCACAACAGATTTTATTTTAAAAAAATTTCCAGTGAGACTTGCACAAATGACACATTCACCAAATTGTGACCTCCCTGCTGGATCCCTGTGGCTGGGAAGCTGAGTCAGGCTGGGTTGGGCTTGGAGCCTCTCCTCCTTCCCCTGGGAATTTCCACTCTGGAAATCCACCTGGAAATCCAGATTTCACTTACCCAGGATAACTCAGGAACCAAGCTCCAAACTGAGTTTTGGGTCTTATAACCCGGCCAGATTCTGGTTATTCCGTGCATCCAGCAGCAGAAGGGAGAGAGATCAGATAAATCCTGCTCTCTCCTGAGGAAATCAGGTAAATCCTGCTCCCTCCTGCTGCTGGAGATGTGTTGGTTTCTTGGGAAGCAGAGGGGGAATTTATAGACTTTTGCTTTCCAGGATTTTTTTTTTTTTTAATATTTTGCTCATTTTTTTGTCAAGGTAGCCTGTAAAAAAATTTTGTACAAATACGCTGTGGTGCGGTGAAGTTCATCTGATATGCAAATCAGCTGGTTAATTAGGCATGCAGGGTGCCTGCCTGGGGCTCACTGGAAGCTCTAAATAAAGAACACACCAAAGCAGAGCACTTTGAGGTCACCACCTCTGAAATCTCCTGATTATTGAACTTGGAGAAGGGCCTGGCTGTTTCAGCTCCAGGATCCTGCTTCCACTGAACTCGTTAGTGCAGGAGTTTAATTGCTGTGGAATAGGAAAGGATGGATTTCTGCAGCTGAGCAGCACGGGCTGCATCCCACCCCGAGGCACAGAGATTACCCAGAGAAATAATTCTGCTTTAGCTCTAGCTTAGACTTCTTTTTAGCAAGTCTTTTTTTTTTTTCTTTTTTTTTTTTTTGATGTTCTGAACCAGGGCAGTGGCTGTTGCATCTTGGAGGGATGGATGTCACCTTGGAAAGAAGCAATTCCCTGGATTGATTTCTGTGGGATCCTTCCCGTGCACTCACAGAATTCAAGTCAGCCTAAAAAAAAAAAAAAAAAAACCTTGCTTTTTTTTTTTTTCTCCTTTTTCCCACGTTGATACTTGCACTGCCTTCACTTCTCCTGAAAAAGTGGAGCAGATCAAAAGTTGTGGCGGGTTTGTTTTTTTTTTTTCTCTCTTTTCTGTTTGGTTTGGTTTGGGTTTTTTTCCTCTGTTTACACCTAAAGCAAGAGAGCTTTGGTTGCTGCAGGTGACTCAGGATTCCTCTGGGATGGGAACAGAGGGAATCCCATCCTGCCTTCTGCAGGAGAGTCTGGCTGTGAGATGCCTGTGCTCTAATAAAAACCCCCTCAGCCAAATGAAAGAAAAGGAAAACTTTAAAGGAAAAAAAACCACAAAAAACAACCAATAAAGTGAACAGAAGTTTGGAGCAGCTCAAATGCACACGCTGCATTTCAGAATTATCATTTGAAGGGATCTGCAGGATTTGGGGGGTTGCCTGGAGGAAAGAAGCAAATAATTCCATGGGAGAAGGAAGAATGTCCCAATTTTTGCCTTGCAGAGGCTGTGCTGGTGGAGATTTGGGGCTCATGGGGTCCTTGGCCTCTGTTCCATGAGTTAATTCAACTGAAAATCTGTCAGACACAATGCCACGGGACAGGTGATGCCTTTTGGGCTACCTAAAAACAGGGAAGACAAAATTAAGGGAATAAAAAGCCCCTGGATCCCTGGAAGTTTCCAAGGCCAGGCTGGCCAGGGCTTGGAGCAGCCTGGGGCAGTGAAAAGTGTCCCTGCCATGGCAGGAGGTGAAACAAGATCATCTTTAAGCTCCTTTCCAGCCCAAACCATCCCATGACTATTTCCAGCAGCTCTGTGAGACTCCACGAGTGACCCAGCCAGGAGCCCTGAACACTGAGTGATTTGTGCCAAAAATTCACACCACTGAGTGATTTGTGCCAAAAAATCACACCTCTGAGTGATTTGTGCCAAAAATCCACACCACTCTGTGATTTGTGCCAAAACCCACACCTCTGAGTGATTTGTGCCCAAAAAATCATACCACTGTGTAATTTGTGCCAAAAAATCACACCACTCTGTGATTTGTGCCAAACCCCCACACCATTGTGTAATTTGTGCCAAAAAATCACACCACTGAGTGATTTGTGCCAAAAACCCTATACCACTGAGTGATTTGTGCCAAAACACACTATACCACTGAATGATTCGTGCCAAAAAATCACACCACTGTGTGATTTGTGCCAAAAACCCACACCAGTGTGTGATTTGTGTCAAAAAATCCACACCACTCTGTGATTTGTGCCAAAACCTCACACCACTGAGTGATTTGTGCCAAAGCCCAGCCGGATTCCCCCCAAAGCCCTGCCTGCCCCCAGCACCAGACGCACTCAGCCCGTTCCAGCGGGGCAGATGTTGTCTCTGATAGGAGATGACCACATTCCTTCCCTGAAGCTCTGCCTCCTGCTCCCATCACAAAACCTCAGCAGAGAGGCAGAATCCGTGCCCTGGGCAGCAGAACGAGCTGCTTTTCTTTTTCTTGGCCTCCTCAGCCCGTGCTGGAGCCGTGGGACTTTTTTTTTCATTTCTGCACTTGGAGGAGAGGAGTAAAAAGCAGGATGATAAATGATGGAAAAAAAAAAAAAAAAAAAAAACAAAACTGGCTGCCTTTCCTCAGAACCTGTCCCCTTGCAGCTCCTCCTCTGGCTGCACTCCTGCCAGCACCCCAGAATTCCCTGCCTCCGTGCATGTTATGGCACCTTTGGGATGTGTTAGTCACAGGGATGGAGCTACTGGTGCTGTGCAGGAATGTTTTAGCTCTGGCTCTGGCAGGAGAGTTCTGACACAGCCTCTTGAGGTTCCAACTGCTCCAAAAATAAAAATATGAGGGGGAAAGGCAGTTTTTATTTCCTCAGGTGTGCTGGAGGTCCTGCTGCTGTCCTTTGGTGGTGGGGAGGGCTTTGGGGTGGAGGTGGGACAGAGACAGGAGTGGTGGTGGCTCAGGCAGGAGTTTTGTGCTGTGGTGTCCAGCTCCAGTTCTGTCCTTTCTCCTCTCACCAAAGCCTGGAGGGGTCTTTGCTTCAATCTCTGGAGCTCCTGAGGGTTCTTTCCTGCTCTGGGGAAATTCACACTCATCCTTCCAGCCTGGGGATCCTCCCTGGATCCGTGGATGCTCCATGGGACCCCCTTTCCCTCGGAGCCTGCGCCTGCAGGGGCTGAGCAAAGGCAGCTCCAGGAGTTTGGGGCAGCATCAGGAGGCACCAAACCACCTCTGTGTGCCCAGACCCGACCTGGGCTTGGGCTGAGCCTGAATTTGCTTTCTTGGAGTTCGTTTGGATCTCAGGACTCATCTGTAATTGCGGGTAATTAACTGCCCCTCCGAGGGCAGCTAATGAGTGGGAGCTTCCCTGACTTTATGGACATTTGCTCCTGGGGACAGGAGTCCTGTCAGGCTCTTTCCATCCCAACCCAGAGCCATTTCAGCAAATATTCCCAAAAGTGAGGTCAAACCCAACTCTCTGCCTACTTTTGCATATAAAATGTAGAATTCCTGGTTTATCCCAGCAGGTTTAGTGCCAGCCCTGGCTTGGAAATTTTTTCCCTGGGCATTTTAGGCCAATGGCTGGTCAAAAATGATCTGATGTTATTGTTAATTATTTTCCACTTGGCTTTTTATCAAGCAGCGAATTGGCCATCAGCAGAAGGTCAGGAAGACTTGAAATCCCAAAACATTTAAATTAAAATATTCAGATATTACAGGTATATTCAGACCTTTCACGTTCAGAGTGAATTCCTCATGTTTTCCACATAACCCCGTGCACATTGTGGACATGATGGGAAAAAGGGGACAAAAATGGTGTGAAGGAAAACTTTTCCAGCCTGTCCACATTAAATATTCTCCCACTGAAGAGGCAGAGTACAAGCTTTGAAAAATTTCTCTCCTTCAGACAGAGATCTGGGGGGACAAAAAAGTACATCTAAAACCAGCAAAGCGCACTGGTCAGAAAAGGTTTTGTTGAATGAAATGTCTTTTTTTAATTTTTTTTTTTCCCCCTTAGGGAACAATAAGAAAATGTCTCTCTCTGAGCCTATCTCGTCCTGAAATGAGCTCCAGGAGTGGTCACAACCTGCCATAAAAACGCCATGTGCAGGGGAATATATTTAATATTGGGCAGGCGGAATGGAACGATACGATCTGTTTGGGGTTTGAAGGTAAATGTTTAGACTTTTTTTTCCCTTTGAAATAATCTGGGAGAGATGCTGGTTGGCTCGGTGGGAAATGAAATCACGGAGGATTTATGCCATTAATGACAGGCTATGATGTCAAAGACATTTGGCCCGTGGCCATAACCTTTTGTGTGGCTCTGGTTGACTCGTATAAATAAACAGCTCAGCTGCTGCCTTGCAGAGGAGTCCCCAGCACTTGGGAGCCCTGAAGAGCAGCATTAAAAAACCCCCAAATCTTGAGGTAAAAAAAAACCCAGAGGAAGGAGATTTCCCCCCCTCAGCATCTCTGGGTTTTGCAGCAGGGCTTGGTTAATGTTTAAAGCAACAACACCAAAACTGATCTGACTTTCTGAGACTCTGCTGGCTCCTGTTGGTTTGCAATTAATCAAAAAAAAAACCCAGGCACGTGGTCAATAGTGTCCATCGCCATGAGTTTCGCTCCTTCTGTCCCATCTGGGGTATAAAAAAGTCGGATTTAATTGGGTTTTAGGGTCATTCCAGTGGCATGGCACTGGTGGGAGTGGAGCCAGGGCAGTGCCCAGGCAGGAGAGCTGCAAATCCCACCGTGGAGGGACAGGGAATTGCTGACTCCAAACCCGTCCCCTCGAGGCACTCCCGGCCACAATTCCAACCAGATCCAGGCAGGCAATGGCCAGGACTCCCTGCAGCCATTCCAGCTCCCTGCTCTTATCACTGGTGTCATTTTTCTCCTTGCACAGAGATGTTTTCCTTCGGGGATTTTGTGTTGCTGGTGGTTCTCCAGGTGGCAGCTCTTCAGCAGGTCCCTGGTTGATTTAAAGGGTGCAGAGCCTTTGGTGACCACAGCCAGCAGCACCCCGAGGGGCCAGGAGTTCTGTGAAGGTCCAAGCTCAGCTCTGTGGCCTGCAGGGGTTTGGTTCCTAAAGCCCTGGTGGTTCCTAAACCCTGGTGGTTCCTAAAGTCCTTGGTGTTTCCTAAAGCCCCTGGTGGTTCCTAAAGCCTTTGGTGGTTCCTAAAGCCTCTGGTGGTTCCTAAAGCCTTTGGTGGTTCCAAAGCCCTGGTGGTTGCCCCTGTGCTGTGGGATCCAGCCCCAGTGCAGCCCCAGGATGTCAGTGAGCACCTGGCAGGGCTGTGCAGCTCCCAGGGGTGGCCTGGAAGGTGGCCCAGGAGTGCTGGGACAGCTCTGCACAACCCCAGGGAGCCACAGGGGCAGGAGCAGCCTGGAGGGTTGTGCCAGAGCTGAGCCACGGCCACCAGGATGCCAAACATTTTCCCTTCTCTCCTTCCTTCCACTGAACAAAGCAAAGGAAACCATCAAGAAGGCAAAAATTGGGGTTTTTTGGGGGTGTCTAGGTATGTAAATTTTTTTTTTTTTTTTTAAATCTGTGCATCCTCAGGAGTAGCCAAAATTCAATCTTTTCCATCACCTGCAGGCTGCAAATCTTCCCAGGGAAACCCAGCAGAGAATAATGGAATGATTTGGGATGGATCTCAAAATCTCTTAAATCTCATTCCTTAAAGTGCATCCCCCTAATTTAGGATCTGTTTTTTCCCTTTGGGTTTGAAGGGACCTTATAGCTCATTCACTTAAGTGCATCCTCCTAATTTAGGATTTGCTTTTTTCCCTTTTCTTTCTCTCCTGGTCCCTCTTTTCCATCCCTTTCTTGTCTCTGAACACAGACAGTAGGAGTTTGAGTCTTTAATGTCACAGAGTGACTTTGGCACAACTCCCGGGGTCTGTCTGGGGCTCAGAGGGCTCCAAACCAAGAGCCTGGACCAGGAATGGGTCAGGTCACTTTGTGCTGGCCAGGAGCACACTGCCCCACCAGGTATCCTATTAACACACTGCTCTTAATTAGCTCACACCACTAATTAGCACCAATGAGCAAAACGTAGCAGGATTTTGAGCAGAAAACCTCTTGATTTGGACAGATTTATACATTGTGAGTATTATTGCTCTTGAATTTCAAGTCCCCTCAGCAGAGACATCCTCTCCCCCAGGAGTGGAGTCTCCTGGGCAGGGCTGCAGGGTGGAATAAGAAAAGAACTTTAACCCATGCTGAAAAGCATTTATTAATATTGAATAAGCTCCTGCCTTCTTTCAACACAAATAAAATATGACTGCTCTCCAAGCTGAAATATGCTGAAATGGAGCAAAGATTTCTATTTTTCCAAAACAAACAGTCTTCAAGTGAGGTCCTTTTGCAATTATTTCAGAGATCTTTTTGTGGATTGGACGGGGGCCTAAAAATAATGCTGTAGATTTTAAACTCTGACAGCACCAATAATTACAGGGCTGTAACTCAGCTCAAGCACCCCACTTTCCTCTGGGTATCAGGGCTCCCTTTTTCTCCTTGATGCTTAGAGCATTTTAATGTATTCTGCTTGAACATTTAAACCTCAATCACCAGCTCCTCTGGAAAACACACTCTTGTATTTTTAGGACTGGAAAAGGACAGAATTTGTTTCTCCCTATTAAAGCTGCAATAAGTGTCTCTGCTAATAAAGGGGAGAGGGAGGGGAAGAAAGGGAATAATGTCGCAGTTTTAGTGATCCAGTTCTGTCACAAAACAAGAATGTGGAGAGTGAAACACAATCACCGATGATGCCTTGGGAAGGCTGAGCTGGAACAGAGACTGCACAGAGCTGAGAATAAAGCAGAGATTTATTCCAAGGCTCCAGGATCCACCTGGGGCAGGACAAGAGCCTGGCCAGGGCTACAGCCAAGGGGGACCCAAAGTGGTCCCCAAATGGACAAAGGGTCACCAGGGCTCAGCCTTGGCTCAGTTTGGCTCCATTTGCACCTTGGGGTTGAATTGTCCAAGGGCAGCTGCAGCTTGGGAGGTCCCATCCTTCTTGTTCCTCCCTGCAGCCACCCTTGGCTGTGCTTTGGGGCTGAAAGTTGTCCTTGGTGTCCATTGGGGAAAGGATTTGTTTTGTGTCCCTGCTGTGTGCAGAGAGCTGAGTGACACTGACTGTGAGCTCAGAGCTGCCCCTGGGCAGCACAGAGCCTCAAACACAGCAAAGAGAGAACCTGAGGCATCACCAAACTGTGGAGCTGCTCTGACATCTGACAGCACTGCAGCTGCTGGAGCTGCTCTGTCCTGGGTCAGGGGGCTGCAAGGTCTCAACTCAACCCAGACACAACTCCAGCCTGAGAGAGCCAGCCCTGGTCCCTTTTTTGACCTGAACCAGCCCTCAGCAGGATCCATGACCAGCACTGCTGCTCTCTGCAGCACAACTTCCAGAGAAGCCCCTGGATCCCTGGAATGTCCAAGGCCAGGTTTGGAGCATCCTGAGAGAGTGGAAGGTGTTCCCTGTCTAAGGGTGGGACTGGATGGACTTTCAAGTCCTTTCCAACCTGAACTGCTTCATATTCTGTGATTTCAATCCATAATTTTATCTCCCATCCCTCCCTGCCAGTGGGGAGATGGAATCCCATGGAAGGAAAGGAGGATGGAATGAAGGATGAAGGATGGGAGGAATGAGGGATGGAAGCCCATGGAGGAAGCAGCAGAGAGGAGCCAGGACCTCTTGCTGCATGTTTGGTTGCAGTTCAGCGCTGCTCCAGGAGAAATGACGATGTAATCTGGGTAATTTGATTAATTTTGGATTAATTTTCGAGGATGTCTTGAGGCTCAGGTAACGAGAGGCTCGTCCTGAGGTGGGGGGACGAGGCATTGGTGAGTGCAAAGGGAACATTGTATTATTGCCACTGCTCTGTGCCACGGATTGGAAGGGGAAAATAAATACCCTGGCAGCTGAGATAATCCTGGTGGAACAATCCTGTAACATCTGCTGAAAGCACCACTGGATTGGGAACCTCCAAATGGGAACATACACAGTGTGTGCAGCGTCTCGCCTCGGATTTAAATTCCCTTAATTCTACCCTCCAAGTTTCAAGTCCTTTACACTTAAAAAGGCAGAACTGCTTATTATTTCTGCTTGGGAAAGGAGATGAGATCTTTGAGTCTCTAAATGTCAGGGTTTTTTCCCTTTTCCTTTCCTTTCCCTCAGAAAAATGTAATTGCACATAAACCCCTCTAAACAATTCTCCTCTGCTGCCTGAAGAGTCCCTTGGCTGAATTGTAAATCACTATAAAGCGCACCAAAAAAAAAAAAAAAAAAAGCAAGATGGGGGCATAAATGAGGTTTGGAGCTGTCTAGTCTGGGGTTCTGTAAGGTAATTAAATCAAGGAGACTTTCTGATCTATAGAAGGGTCAGTGCAGCAGGGCAGTGCTTTGAACCACGGGCTCATTAAGGCACAATTGCCTTCTTTGCTGCCCGGGTTGTTTATAACAGAGGCTTATTTGGGAGCAGTCAATAACTGGAGAGCATAAATCACAGGGCAGAAAAGACTTCTTCCCCCTCCGTGGGCCAGATCCTCAGCTGGTATCAATCCCTTCTGCCCCAGAGGTGTCACCTCAGTGCTTTATTTACACTGTCACAGGTTCTGGCTCATGCTGTTCCCGTTGGATTGGCTTTTATTGCCGTGTTCTGTGGGCACCAATTTTCATGGATGCAATGAATTCATGGATCGTTGAGGGAGGTGGAAAGTCATTTTGTCAAGTCTGAATAGTTCTCTTCCTGCCCCCTTCATTTTATTAAAAAAGGAGTTACCACGTGAATTCTTGGTAACCATTTCCCTGAATCCCACTGTGGTCACTTGGAACATTCCCTTTTCCTAAGTATTTCTGTTTGAGCGATTTAATGGTGGTGGTTCTAGATTTTAATTCAATTCACACAGGACATCCACAGGCTCAGCAATGGCAGAGATGGCAGCACATCATTCTTCAGAGGGATGTGCCCAGCAATTTTGGGAATATCTGAGTCTGGTTTTCCATGTGTTTGCATCACCAGAGTTCTAACTCTGCTCCTTGGGAACCTTCCTATTCTCCTCTGTAGGGTTGGGTTTGGCCAGATCACAGATGAATTTCCAAAATCTCCTTCCAAGCTGAAGATAAATCTCTGTGAAAGTCCTCTAAAACTGAACAAGGATCCCCAAAAACTTCCTCAGAAGCTGAAGACCAGCTCCAGAGATGAAGGTTTTGGTTCATCGCCTGAGTGATGGGCTGCTGTTGGATGTGCCCAGCAATTTTGGGACTGTCAGTCTGGTTTTCCATGTGATTGCAGCACCAGGGTTCCAACTCTGTTCCTTGGGAACCTTCCCCTGTGTAGGGTTGGGTTCATGCAGATCACAGACAGATGGATTTCCAAAAATCTCCCTCAAGGCCGAAGAGGAATCTCCACAAATCTCTTTGAAGATGAATCTCCAAAAACCTTCTCCAAAGCTGAAGATCAGCTCCAGCTCCAGCTCTGACCACCTGGGTGATGGGCTGGTGTTGGATGTGCCTGGAAAACTTCCTCCCACAGCCAAGGTGAGCCCAAGATCTGCTTTAAACCCCTCTGCTTTAAACCCCTGCTTTAAACCCCTGTTTTAAACCTTCCTGTTTTAAACCCTCCTGTTTTAAACTCTCCTGTTTTAAACCCCTGTTTTAAACCCTCCTGCTTTAAACCCTCCTGTTTTAAATTTCTGTTTTAAACCCCTGTTTTAAACCCCTGCTTTAAACCCTCCTGTTTTAAATTTCTGTTTTAAACCCCTGTTTTAAACCCCTGCCCCGCCAATGCCAACCACCCCCTGCCCCAAGCACGGAGCCAGCCCAGCTTTGCTCCCCTCAATCCCACCTCGTCCTCACACCCAGCCTCGTTAGCAGTGACTAATTACACAAGAGGCCTTTTCCAGCGCTGTGCTGGCGCTCGCTGGGAGCAGAGCTGGCAGTGTGAAGTCATGTTTGTGCCCTGTGTCATCACGCTGATGTCAGGGCTGCTGTCAGCACTGCCAGGGTGGTGTTTATGGAGCTGGAGATCGATGTTAAATACTGGATTTAGGATCCATTGGCAGAGCTGCAGCTCGGACTGAGCTTGACCTTCTTTGGCTGACAGGGAGCCAGAGGGGTTTTTCCATGGTATTAAGTTAAAGGAGTTTCCACTGGCCAGTTTTCTCCTCTCCCTCCACCATATTCAGCAGTCCCAGCTCTTACTGGGAAGCATAAAAAAAGATTTCTCGGAGGAAATAATAAAAATTTATGGAAGGAATCTCCAGAGAACAGGACATCAAACCAGCAAAGAGACAGAACACGAGGAAACAACCAAGGAATAATGTGAAAAATTGATGAGCAGAGCTGCAGATACTGGAAAACAATAAACAGGCAGAATCTGCTTAACCAGGGATGATTGTAATGTTATTTCTCTGGGTTGAAAATACAGTTTTCTATCCATCCGGGATTTTGGCACTCACACAATGGTGTATCCAGGCATTTCAGATTCTGCCGTTCTCTTTCAGACACACAAAAAAATTATGTCCGCCGGTTTCTCCATGAAAAATGACCATCGTTTTATTCCAAGCTGCTTCACAAATCAAAGCTGTCACTGCAGCGAGGGCTCTCATCGCTGTCCTCCTCCCCCTGCTCCCAGGGGAGGGAAGAACATACGTGTTTGAGAACAAATAATCATCACTGCTTGTATTTAAACACCATTCTCTGGCAGGATAAACCTGTACCTGGGAGGAAAAGCAGAGGAGAGAGGATCTGCGGGAGCAGGGAACTGCATATCGGGACAAATGTTTACATCCTAATTCTGGGAAGCTTCTCTTCCTTTCCCTCTGCTTCTCCTCCAGCCCTCTGTCCATCTCCCAAACTCAGCTCTCGGGGTGGTCACGACAGAATTTATGGATGACACCCAAACTTCATCATCCCCAGTGATGCTCCTGGTGGCTGCCACATCATCAAACCTCCAGAAATGCTGATTTGGTTCTCAGAGCGGGTTGAAGCCTGGGAATTTCCCTGCTGGTGATTTATAAACACTCCCCCTCAACCTCATCCTCATAAATTTGGCTGTCTCGGTGAATCCACCACCTTTTCCCTTTTCCCACCAGCTCCCTCCACCTCTCCCAGGCCATTCAGAAGCCTCAGACCCTCAGCATTTCTTCCTGAGCTCACGATGGCACTTCCCCTGAACGTCCTCTCAGCCTGGAGACCTTTTTGACGCTCCTAATCTTCCCCAAACCATCATTCCTTATCCAAAGCTGCTTAAGCACTTTGGGGAGGGACGTTCATTTCCAGGCAACATGTGCCCAACCTTGGCTGCTCTGCGAGGGGAGCTGCCCATAATCCGGGATGAAATTAAACCTTAATCACCGTGCTCTCAGGGAAAGATTTGTCACTGCCCCGCAAACAGGGATCTTAATGAAGATGTTGGTTGGTCCTTGCAGGGCACAAATCCATCCCCATCCTCTGGCTCTGAGGGATGTGCAGCTGTGTGCAGGAATGAGGGCGTTTTCCCTCCTCTGGAGCAGTGTGGTGATGTTAAGAGAGGTTTATGGATCTATGTTTATATTGTTTTATATAGAGATATAGATATTGATTTATATATATATATAAATATTACTATATTACTATATTACTATATTACTATACTACTATACTAATATATTAATATATTAATTATATAGATCAATATAATACTATTAATATATTAATATATTAATATATAATATTACATAGATTCATATAATTATAGAAAAATATTTCTATATTTATACATTTATACATGCATGTATTTATATAATTATAGATTTTAATAATTATATATTTGTATTGAACTATTTTTATATATTTATATTTTACATATTTATATTTTATATAGTTCTATATTTATATTATATTTATATATAAATATATCTTTATATGTTTATATTTATTTGAACACCAGAAACCCTTAAAAATGGCTGTAAAATTCTATATATCTGTCAGAATTCCATGAAATCAGCAGCACACAGGTTCACCTCAGTGCCAGGAGCTGCTCAGGCAGGGCAGCCTCATCCCAGTTCGTACAAATCGACCTGCAGACGAATTAAATCCCTTTTTTCCTGCTGTGACACCGTGACAGAGATCAGAAACCAACCCGAGTCTCCCGAGGCGCTGCCCCTGAGCACGAACCACGAGGATTCTTTCGCCCTTCTCCATTTCTCAACTGCTGGTAATTACCCTTAGGAAAGCTCCGGGAGCCAAAACAAACAAGGGAGACGTTTCCAGTGAGCTCTCGGTTTGTTTTGAGCCCTTCCAAGAGGGTTTTGTGCACGAGGCAGAAAGTTCTCATGTTGCTGAGCCTTCTCCTTGTGCGGAGCGCGTTTGCGTCCCAGCTGACATCGCCCTTCTTGGACGGGACCTTTTCTCCCTCTCACATGATGGGAAAAACAAATTCCACGCTGAATCAGAACCCAGCCAGCGAGATCTGGAGCGGTTTCAAAGGACAGGGGATTTGGTCACTCAGGACCTCCCTCAGAGCTGGCTGGAAGCAATTTTACCCATTCTCTTTTTTTTTTTTTTTTAATTTCCCGTCACACTACGAAGCGTGACCTCATGGGCACAGCACTCTTGGGTAATGTACAGTAAACGTCCACAGATTTTCCCATTCGTTAGATTTAATTTTAAATACAATCAGTGGAAAAAAAAAAATCCAGGCATTATTGGATTTTTTTATGCTACATGATTTTTTCACGGGTGTGAAAAATCCAGCGCCTTCTCGCTCTGCACTGAGTCACTGGAATGTGCTTATCACAGTGAATCTGTTGGAGAAAATCATCTGTATTTCCTTTTTTTTTTTTTTCCCTTGGACCTCGTTCATCCATGACCTCATGGAGCTTCCCAAGAGCTGGCTGCAATCTGGGCACCTCTGATGAGTGATAAAATCACCTGGCACCACATTTTATCATGGGCACAAGTTATCCCAGAGATCTCATTCGAGAGAAACCTGTGGGAATGCTCCAATCCTGTTATTGAAGAGAAACCTGTGGGAATGTTTCGATGCCGTTATTGACTTTTCTTCCCAAGCTTTGTAATTAATTCCCTCTGCCCCGGGGTGGGCTGGATTAGCAGGGACAGCTGAGCTGGGCTCTGGCACAAACCCTGTGTCCATCTGGGTGTCCCTGTGCCACCACTGGTGACTCTGCCTTTGCTTCCAAAGGCTGATAAAGCCCTGGAGATGTCAGAGTGACACACGGCGATGTTTTCCAAAGAATAGTAAAAATTAAGGAAGCTCCAGCCCACAGGAGCATGGCACGGTGGGAGGCGCCCAATTACCCTTTAATTCCCTGTCTTCAAACCTCACAGATTTCTAGGAATAAAACGTTCCCTGTCGCTCTCCAGACTGGAACTCTGCAGGGTGAAAGGCACAACAGTCACTGAAGAATTCTTTTGATGAGACATCAGCTTCCAAGGAGGAGATTTCTCATGGGTTTGGGCCAAGGGCACAGGTAAAAGTGGTGGAGTTTGTGCCTGGCTATGAGACCAGTGAGTTCATTCAGAGAATTGAGATTTAAGCCAAGAATTCCCTTTGGGAAGGAGCAGTGGGACACCCCTTAAGGAAAATCTGTCAGCAGGGTTTGGTGCTCGGTGTCCAGTGGGTGTCAACCCCAGCTCAGCAGGGTGCTGTAACTGCAGATCACACAAAGTCCATATTAAACTGGGTCAGGGACGAGTTCAACCTCCTGGGACAAGATCTAGACAGGCTGATGCCCAGATATCTGCACAGCCAGTCAGGCCCAGCCTACAGATCGTGTTCTACCTCCAAAATTACGACCTGGAGCAGTGTGGAGGTGACTCAGACCCCAAACCTGAGCACACCCTGACCCACCCAGCAGGCAGAGCTGGGCCTCAGCCTGAGCCTGGGGACACACACATCAAAATTCCACATTCCTTCTCATGGAGTCAGCTGGCACGTGGTGGTTCAGTGCTGGCCAAAGCTGGTTGTAGCTGCCTCTCTGGATGGGTTAAGTGGAGCTGCTATAAAATGGACTGACCCACTCAAATGTATGTTTTGAAGCTAAATGGAGCAGATGATTTTATTACCTGACTGCAGACCTGTCCAGCCCTCAGGAAGAGAAGGCTGGAGCACCAACCAAGCACCTCTTGGCCAACATAGGTCAGGGGACATGTCCGCCAACCTCTGCCACAAGCAGCAAGGTGTTTTATCAGAAGCAAAGACAGTTTGAAATTACGTGACATTTAATTTTTTTAAGTCAGCAATCACCTATTTCCTTAAAAAAATTAGAAACAGCAAGCGCTTTGTAAAGCCCTCCTTCCAGCAACCTCTATTTGTGATTCAGGTTATTTTCTTTCTGGCTGAGGCGTCGATCCCTTTTCCAAGAGGAGCCTGGGAGCGGCTGGTGCCCCCTGAGCTCAGGCTGAGCCCAGGCGGTGCCAGGGGTCAGTGCCAGCCCTGATCTGCTGCAGCAGCCACATGAACACCCCTGCACGGGAATGACCGAGGCAGCTGCACCAGGGATGAGTTTCATCTCCTCGAGGAGAAAACAACTTTGCCATTTGAGTCCTCCTGGAAGCTGCTCTGCTTCAAAACTAAGGGATGGGAATGGGTTTTCTTGTGGGGTTTGGTCTGTTCCACCACTAAAGGATGGGAATGGGTTTTTTTGTGGGGTTTGTTCTGTTCCACCACTCAAAGTGAAGGTGAGGAATAGTTGGTTCAAACATGGGGATAAAGAGAGAGGATTGTGCAATGATTTAGGTGGGAAGGGACTTCACAGATTATCCAGTCCCACAGGGACACCTTCCACCATCCCAGGTGGCTCCAAACCCCGTCCAGCCTGGCCCTGGACATTTGGGATGGGGCCTCCCTCTGTGGGATGGACATGACTTATGGCTAAAGTTTTAATTAGCACAATCACCCTTTGATGAATGAGCGTTACTGAGTTCACATCAATTATCTCTCCCTTCAACCCCTCTTTTGCCACATGCCCCAGCTGCAAATATTCTCAAAATGCCTCAGAAACTCCTAGAAATGGTTGTACCCCAGTTAATGAGAAATTCCAGAGTCCTGCAGAAAATCATGCTTGGAATGCAAGCTGAAACTACCAGCCAAGGCGAGTGAGGGATGATGATCCTCACGAGTGGTTCAGGGAGTGCTCTGTGCTCCGGGATCTCGCTGTACCTTCCGAGGGTTCACTAGGACATGGAATTACACTGCCCCAGCAGGGACTGTGGAACCTTCCAGCGCCTGCAGCACAAAGCTGGGTAAACACCAGGAGACAGAATTAACTGGGATGAGGAGAGCAGGAGCTGCAGATCCCACTGAGAGCAGCGAACACGGGAATAAATCTTGTGTCTTCCTCTGAATGGGAGCAGAGGCCTCGCCAGAGCAGGGCTTCATTTCAGAGGGAAGTGTTTCTGCTACTGAAAATACCACAAGAGAGTTAATCCCAGGGTATTTCTGGTGGGTTGTGACTAAAACCAGAGGCAGCTTTAAGATGAGGTGAAAATTAAAATATTACAATGATTGTGACAATGTGGTTATATCCTTTTATCCTGCTGTTGGACCACCAGTGTCCCACCCTTTTACTATTTTACTTTAAACATTATTTTTGCTTTCAACATATTTTTCCTTTAAACACTATTTTCCTCTTTCAACATTATTTTTTTCTCTCTCTCACTTCTGCATCCTTTTGATTTTTTTTTTCCTAGAGGTCATTTTAAAGTTTATATCTTTCTCTTTTTGCCTTTTGTGGCACATTTGGAAAAATGTGATTAGGGCTGAATTTACAAGGAAAATTGTCCCTGTGGTCTCACAGCTTTTCTAAGGTCACAATTAACACAAAGAATTCTGATAATTCTGGGATCTGGCATCACTCCAGGAGGTGAATCCCCTTTGGTGGCTGTCAGATATTGCTGCATGTTGCATTCAAAAGCTGTTTCAAGCAGAATACAGGGGGGAAATGAGCAAATACCTCCCTGTAAAGTACCTGGAACTGTGAGTGTCCCATCTCCCCTCTCCCTGCTGGGAATCCTCACCCTGGACACAGATGGATTCCAAATCCCTCATCCATGGAAGCCTGTGAATCATGGAAGGGTCTCTTAGCAGGGGAAAGAGGCTCTTCCAGCCTCTCCTGTGACACAGGATGTCCCATTTGGAGAAAATCCTTGATATGTTGATGCCTTGGGAAAGCTGAGCTGGAACAGAGACTGCACAGAGCTGGAGAATAAAGCAGAGATTTATTCCAAGGCTCCAGGATCCACCTGGGGCAGGACAAGAGCCTGGCCAGGGCTACAGCCAAGGGGGACCCAAGGTGGTCCCCAAATGGACAAAGGGTCCCCAGGGCTCAGCCTTGGCTCAGTTTGGCTCCATTTGCACCTTGGGCTTGAATTGTCCAAGGGCAGCTGCAGCTTGGGAGGTCCCATCCTTCTTGTTCCTCCCTGCAGCCACCCTTGGCTGTGCTTTGGGGCTGGAAGTTGTCCTTGGTGTCCATTGGGGAAAGGATTTGTTTTGTGTCCCTGCTGTGTGCAGAGAGCTGAGTGACACTGACTGTGAGCTCAGAGCTGCCCCTGGGCAGCACAGAGCCTGAAACACAGCAAAGAGAGAACCTGAGGCATGGATGATGGTGGCATGTGGCACATCCTCCCCTTGGCAGGACGGAGCAGGTGTGGTAGCAAATGTTAAATATTTCCCAAGGAAACCCTGGTGGATGCCAGAGCAGAGGGAGAACCATCCAGCAGTTGTGCTGTGAGGAGGGAGCACTGCTCAGGGCGAAGGTTTCCCAGGATGAGATCATCAGTGCTCTTTGGGGAACGCCTCGTCGGGCCCACAGGAGTTCTGTGGCAAGAAAAAAAAAATATAATCATCATTCTTCAAGGAAAAGTGCTAGAAGATTTTTACCAATTGCCTGCTGACAAACCAGTGGAACATGTGAGTATTTGTCTCTTGGTTTTGCAGCTCTATCAAGACCAGTAAAACCACAGCAGGGTTGGACTTGATTTGCCCCGCTGCCTTTTGAGCCATTTGGTGTTTTCTGAATTCCTCCCTCTCCCATTTGTCATTTCTGCTGTGACTTCCCAGCAGGCAGCAGGCACACGAGGTACATGCTGAGTGATCATCCTGTTGGGTTTTCCACATCTGACACTCAAAAAATAAAAATAAATGGAGGGGAAAGAGCCGTTTGCTGCGAGTGATAACTGCAGGGACACGGCTGACGTGGGGACATGGGGGACAGCACACAGGGAAACAGGAGGGGTGGTGGTCGTGGAGGCACAAGGGATGGGACGTGGAAAATCAGGAGCAGGGCACAAGGCTCTGTGCAGCAGTCTGGGGCTGTCCTGGCAAACATGGGCTGGGTTTAAAGTCCCTTGATTTATGGGCTGGATGCAGAGCTGTAAATCCTGCACTCATTCTGCTTTGGGGCTCTCGGGGAAACTCCAGCTGAGCTTTGTCCTGCTTTTTTCACACCCACACAAACCAAAAGCCTCGACCCAAAATCTGCCAGATCAGGGGGGAATGTGCCAAAGCAGAGTATTTTTAACTTGATTTCCCCCTGTTTTGTGGCTTATGGGATGGGCATCGGGGTGCTAAGCAATAAATAAAGAAGTACAGACAGTGTTTTGTGAACTCTGGGCATGACCTTCTCCACGAGGTGAAGTTATTGTGTGAGGCTTTCCTGTCTGAGTGGGAAGGGACAGCACAACAAACGATCCCTCAGCAGATGCTGACAACTCCATCACCAGGGCAGGGACTAATTTCAAGGTCCAGCCAAAGTGAAATTGCTGCTGAGCCGCAGCTGGGTGTGAGGCATCACTTGCAGTGGGAGGGCATCAGCAGCCACTAGAAAAAGCCAAAAAACCTCATTTATTTAACATCAGCAGATGAGCAACCTCTGTATCCAGAGTGATTTACTGCCCTTAAAATCTGTTTTGCCTTAAAAGTATCTTTTTTTTCCCTAAATAAAAGTGTCTCATACATAAACACGGCTCGGATAAAGCCATTTACTGTGCAGCAGCATCAGAAAGCAGATTTCCAGGGGCAGGGGAAAAAGCTCAGGCTTGCTGAGGTGACGGGATAAACAGCTGCAAATGGGCAAAGAGAGGGATTTCTCCCCAAAACTCAGGCTGCAGAGCCTGGGTGATGCTGGAGAAGCCCGAGGCTGGTGCTCCCGGCTCCAGGGAAGCAGCAGCAGCTGGAACATCTGCACGGCGCAGGGTTTGGGTGGGGAGGCAGGCAGGAGGATGGCAATCAGCTCTTTCGGGAGAGGAAGAGCAAGAAAAGCAGTGTTTGTCCACGGGAAAAAATGACAAGGAAAAGCCCGGGCCCGGCTGTCAGATAAGCTGATGGAGCGTTAACGCTTCTCGTCTCACCCTTCCTGCCCTGCCCTGGCCGCTGCGAGCCCAACATCGCCCATCGCACATCGCCCCGCTCTTATCTCGGCCATCACAGCCCAGCGCCAGCAGTTCCTGTTGTTCCATCACCGAAAAAACCGGGAGGTGACAAGTGACAGCAGCGTTCTCCATCCTGGGCACGATGGGACCCATCCTTCTGATGCCTGAAGTTCTCTCTTTGCTGTGTTTGAGGCTCTGTGCTGCCCAGGGGCAGCTCTGAGCTCACAGTCAGTGTCACTCAGCTCTCTGCACACAGCAGGGACACAAAACAAATCCTTTCCCCAATGGACACCAAGGACAACTTTCAGCCCCAAAGCACAGCCAAGGGTGGCTGCAGGGAGGAACAAGAAGGATGGGACCTCCCAAGCTGCAGCTGCCCTTGGACAATTCAACCCCAAGGTGCAAATGGAGCCAAACTGAGCCAAGGCTGAGCCCTGGGGACCCTTTGTCCATTTGGGGACCACTTTGGGTCCCCCTTGGCTGTAGCCCTGGCCAGGCTCTTGTCCTGCCCCAGGTGGATCCTGGAGCCTTGGAATAAATCTCTGCTTTATTCTCAGCTCTGTGCAGTCTCTGTTCCAGCTCAGCCTTCCCAGGATATCGCTTCCTGGGGAGCAGGGATTGTGTCCGGGGAAGTTTTGAAGAGTTTGGTGATGGGGAAAAGAGAATCTTCTCCCCTAGTGGAGTTTAGAGCCCATGTCCCTTCCCTTTTCTCTGCAGGGATGACTGAATAAATTCCTGCTGAACGAGGCCCCTCCTGCCCTGCAGGGTATTAACAGATCCCCTGGGTGCAAACAGAACTCAGCTGCCCCCTTTCACTGGAAATAAACATTATCCCGATGTTACACGCACCCTGCCATCCAGGCAGGTCTGTAAATCTATCATGGCTTCGAGCTTGTTCATTACAAGGAAAAATTCTTTATTCCTGTTTCAGGAAAAGTTAAGGTGAAAGGTGAAGTGTCACTTATCTTGGTCCCTTTGCTCCATTCACAGCTCATGGAGTCCAGGCTTTGAGCCTGGAATATCCTCTGGAAATGCATCCAGCCTTGCTCCGAGGTGATAGAAAGGTCCCCTCACTCCTGCAGGAATTTCTCTCTGCTATTAAACTGATCCATCTAGTTTCTTGCTATAATTTTATACTATAATTTTATAATCAGTCACTTCCAGCTGCTGGTTCTGACTGCAGCCACCAGAACAGAGCTCAGCATGCCAGGACCAGCCTCTCCTCCCATTTCTGTCCCACTCTATTCCCCTGTATGTCCATTATTCTGCACCTGACTTCTTTGGTGATTTATTTTCTTAACACAGAATGCGCTGGATGAATAAAAGTTGAAACAAAGTGATTGTGTATTAATGTTCCTGGTTCTGAATTGCCCTTTGTGTTGGGAATATCAGAAGGTGATGTGAACAAGCTCTGTAAATTCCCCTTCGTGTCTGAGGGGAATTTAATTAATTTATATCCGAGGAATATAAAAAGTGATGGGAACAAACCCAGCAAGGCCCTGATGGATTCTGCACCAGTCACTGCTGCTGGGCACGGGATTCTCTTCAAACAAATTTCAGCTTAGAAACAAGACAAATATTAAGAAAAGGTCTCCAAGTGTGGCTGGAGGAGCAGTGCTTAAAGTTTTAAATTCAGGGAGCTTTGTCCTTCTCCTCTCTGCTCCAGACACACACCAGAGCGAAACGGAGCGGGTCGGGCTGCCAACATTAATATTATTGTTGGAAAGGGATGGATCCTGGAAAGTGAGTACACGAAAGAGGAAGAGAACCAAGGGGTTGTTAGCTAAGGTCACTTCGAGGTCTGGCACACATGACCCGAAAAAGCCCAAAAGCTTTGGATGCAATCCCCCCCAAAAAGGAACTGTCAGTGATTGTGTTATGGGGTAAGGGAACAGTAGGCAATGGGACAAAAGGAGGGTCAGGTACCCACAGACGAGGCTCTCTGTGTGTTGGGAAGATTTTGGCAGCAGCCAGAAGCACTTTTAGGTGAGCCCACAGCAGCCAGCAGCCCACCAAGGGTATGACCATCCTGGGGAATTTATGGAATTTATTGAATTTATTGAATTTATTGAATTTATTGAATCCGGGAATGCTGTGAAGGGCCGGGCACCAACTCTGTGCTCTCACCACTTCCTTCCCTCGCCGCCAGTGGAACAGTGAAACAGAAAAAAAAAATAAATAAAAGAGGGGTGTCTGCCTGGGCCAAATCCTCATGCAGCTCCCCAAAGGACTTTATTAGAAAGGCTGGAGCACGTAGGGCTGAGGCTATCGGGGAATCAAGGGCTCTTCCCACTACTTTCCATGACGACACTGGGAGTTGAATCCAGGCTGGGACACGAGGACCTGTGGCTTGGTTCAGCCCTGCCCACTTTCCCCTGGGACTGGGGAACTTGCTGTGCTTTCTTATTGTTTTACAGTGGTCTAATGAACCAGTTTTTAGGTCCAGGATGGAAGTTTTCCTTAGCTGAGCCAAATTAAAAAAAAAAAAAAAAAAAAGGATGGGGGGATTTAAACATTGCTCTGTCTTCTCTCTATTTTGGGGATGTTATAGACAGCTCTGGATAGGGAATGTGGAAATCCAGCCTGCTAAAATACCCACTCAGTCAGCAACAGGTACTTCTGTTAATAAGTGCAGAGTCCATCCCTGGAAGAAGAACCAAACAGGAATAAATTCGACCAGACTCCTGCAGGGCTGAGCTGTACACAGCGGGCAGGAAGCCAATCTCCACTGAAATCTTTTCCTTGCACTTTCTCCTTTTTTTTTTACAATGTCCCGAGGCTAATTAGCACCTGGCAACACCTGGAGAAAGATGAAACCTCGCTGAGGCCAGGCGCTTTGACACGCAGTTAAAGGATCAGGGGCGCAGGAGGCGTTCTCTGGTGTCTCATATCCCAAGGACACAGGGCACCTGTAAGATGAGAAGAAGGGGCTTGGCTTTAATCAGCCTGAAGGCACGCTGAACCAGGGCTGGGATCAAACTGCACCAATTGGTCCTTTCTGGCTTTGCTGGAACCTCCTCGGATTTGGAGGGGTGAGGGGAAAAAAAATAAAACAACCCGCAATTAAAATTCAGATGAAGAAAAGGAGGGAGAGATGAAACACTAATAAACACCAATAAAGCTTTATTGTTATTTTGTTTTGTGTAATTGAAAATAGCTTTAGCAATGCCATGGCTGTAAATAGGAATTTGCTTTAAAGGGAATCACCAGTGCTTTCCCTGAAGGGGTGAGTGGTGGTCTCTGCTTTGCCTCCACTGATTTATTCTCACGACATTCCTGCTCCTTCCTCCAGGAATCCCGGCTGCTGGTGCCCCTCGCAGGGACAGACCCCAAAGGACACCAAGATACTCATGAAGCCACCACATGAGAACTAGCAGAGCCTTGAATCAGGGTTCTGCTGGTGGCTTTGGTGTCACTTCCACTCTGACCAGCCCTGCCAGGTGTGTCCTCAGTCGAGGAATTGGGGTGGACAAATTTTGGGTGCACACTCCTGGGAGAAGCACGACCAGTTGGAGCTGGCAAAATCAGCCTTTAGATAAACACTGAAACCTTTGCAGTGGAAATTAAAGAGCCTCTCTTTTAACTAGTTGTAATTAGGTGTGTGACAGCAAAGAAGTTGCCAGGCTGCTGCAGCAGACCTTGTGCTTCAGGTTGAGAGGAATCACCCACAGCAGGATGCTTCAAATTCCCTGGAAGAAAGCTCCTCTTTATCTTCTCTGGCACTAATTCCTGAAGCATTTCCTAATCCCAGACAATCTGGAGCGCTGGGAAATGCAGGGTTTGGAGATAGGGAATGGGCAAATGCCCAAAGAGAGAAAGAACCCCTCCACTTTTTCCATTTCCCCCTCGAGCATTATTCATTAAACCAAACTGACAACGAGCTCAATTTTATTTACCCCCCCAATATAAGTAGAAAGACACCCAGCCACACAAACCAGCTGAAACAATTGAATTTTGGGGGGTTCATCTGCCATGAAGATCTTTTGTGACTGCTTTCCTAACTCCTGTTAACACAACCTACTAATGCTGATTATTTTCACAGACAGCAGCTCCCAATAATCACCACCCCAACCCTCAACACACTCAGTGTTGGACTTTCCAACCCCTAAACAATCAGCTGAGCTCATTTGCACATTTTACCAACCTAATTAGCCCTCGCCGTGATGAAGATCATGAAGATTTTTGTTCTGGCTAATAATAGTTGTACTTTATCTTGCTTTGCCTTTTAACTGAGCACGTCCTAATTGTGTATTTACATTTGCTGGCATGGGCAAAACATTTTAAGTAGCTGGGCAAAGCAGCTAATTAGGATTGTACATTCTGTGCTTGCATGGCTTGGTGGAGGCAGCTTATCAAACATTGTGCACATTATTCATTAATTCAAAAATAGGAATTGTTCATGAGGGCCTTGGGTTAGTGAAACTTGGGGCCAACAGACACAGTTCCTTATCAAATAATTTTTATCAAACAGTTTTTATCCAATCTTTTTTTATCAAATCAGACAGAGTTTTGCTGTTTAACGCCTTGGAACAACATCTGGGATGTGTTTCTACAGAGGAGGTTTGGTTTCCTGCTTGCTCAGCTCCCATTGCCAAGCAGAATGAGGAATTCTCCCCTCAGATGTGTCATTTTTCCTCTGTTCTTCCTCTTCCTCCCGCCGAAGGCAGAATTGTGACATCAAACAAACACATGGTAAAATAATCAATAAACAAATGTTCTGGTGTAGAAATGGGCGGGTTTCTTCTTCAAGCACATCAAGTGAGATTTCTGTGTAAAACACAGGGAACAGGCGTGGATTTTAATGGCCAGGAGTGGCCATTAAACAAACAGTGGCCAGGAGCAACCTCAGATTCCAGGTTTCTCCCTGGAGGCCTCAGCAGATCACTCACAATTAGGCAAGAGCGTGCTGGGGATTAAAGGAGCTCCATTTCCTTGTCATGGGGATGAGGAGGATGCAGTTTGAACCCACACAATGTAAAATGCGTGAATTGAATTCTGTATCTCTGCCAGCTGCTGGCTCTGTCACCAGGGAGGCTCCACAGGGCAAGGGCTGGGGCTGGTTCAAGGACCTTCTGAGGGCTCTGGAGGCTTTTCTGGGAGCAGAGATACTAGGAGATGTGGCTGCTGCTCCACAGACTAATGTTTTAGGAAGAAATTCATCCCAGTGAGGGAAGTGATGCCTTGGGAAGGCTGAGCTGGAACAGAGACTGCACAGAGCTGAGAATAAAGCAGAGATTTATTCCAAGGCTCCAGGATCCACCTGGGGCAGGACAAGAGCCTGGCCAGGGCTACAGCCAAGGGGGACCCAAAGTGGTCCCCAAATGGACAAAGGGTCACCAGGGCTCAGCCTTGGCTCAGTTTGGCTCCATTTGCACCTTGGGGTTGAATTGTCCAAGGGCAGCTGCAGCTTGGGAGGTCCCATCCTTCTTGTTCCTCCCTGCAGCCACCCTTGGCTGTGCTTTGGGGCTGAAAGTTGTCCTTGGTGTCCATTGGGGAAAGGATTTGTTTTGTGTCCCTGCTGTGTGCAGAGAGCTGAGTGACACTGACTGTGAGCTCAGAGCTGCCCCTGGGCAGCACAGAGCCTCAAACACAGCAAAGAGAGAACCTGAGGCATCAGCTGGAGGCCCTGGAACAGATTCCCAGAGAAGCTGTGGCTGCCCCTGGATCCCTGGAAGTGTCCAAGGACAGGCTGGACGAGGCTTGGAGCACCCTGGGACAGTTGAAGACGTCCCTACCCATGGTCTCTTCAGTGATTTGATGATTGTGTCACCCATTCATCACCTTTTCTTTTTAATTTTCTCTTTTTCCTCCTCACGTTCTGTTAACAACTGTTAAATCCTGTTAAAATTAAAGCAGAGGTTCCATACTGACCTCAGTCTTTACTTAATGAAATTCACCTTGGTCCTCTGATGAACAGCAACAACAAGAAGCAAAACTCAGCCCTGGTTGGCAACTCCACTACTAAGAAAACCTCACAGGCTCATTAATAAAAATGCAATTTGCTTCTCTAATCAACCTGCCAAGGACCCTTCTGTCTTTTCCTGGAAAACCTGGAGACAGGTGTTCACCAGACAAGAAATGATGAACTGTGTTTCCAATGCCATATTTGACTTTTTTTTTCTTTGCTGGTGGATCCCAAATTAACCAATCTACAAGAAATCAAGAGGTGCTGCTCCTCAAGGGTCTGCAAGAAATTACTGATATATTTGGAGAGGACATAAATCCATATTTATATCTAGAAATAAGTATAATAATTTTCAAATTTTTCTCCCAGTGCACAGACTGGGGCATGAGCTACCCACCACAGTGGCAGGAAGGAAATAAGTAGAGTTGCCTCAAAGCATCACATTTTCCTCAAAGCATCCCTTTTTTTTTTTTTTTTTTTTTTTTAATTTAGTTTTTTTTTTGCCAGCTGAGATTGAAGCTGGTGGCACACAAACATTAGAAAGAGACCTGTGAAATGGCATTTCCCAGCCCAGGTTTTGCCAGGAAAGTGTTTGTGATAAGCCCCAAACCTCCGGGGCAGTGAAATGTGTTTACTGAGGATCACACTTTTAGTGCTGCCACCTTTTAAATTTATTGCAGGGCCTTGCAGGAGGAGCAATTACCTCCCCAATGTCTTCATTTGTAGGTGCTGATCAATACCCAGCGTGTAAGAAAAGCCCTCCTGAGCAGCCCAAATCGATGCAGGGTGGTTTGTGACCAGCCCCACTATCAGAGCAGCTCTAATCAGCTCTTTTCCTCTCTTAATTGATCAGGCATAGCCAAGCCCGAGTTCAGAGCAGCCTTTCCTAGAAGGGATTACTGTAAATCAAATTCAGGCTCGGTTACAAGCAGAAATAAAAGCTGGGTTTCACCAAAGAGCTCTGGCAGGTGCTGGGAGGTGCTGCTGAGAGAGGTCAGGAGTCAGCCCTCATTTCAAATCGAGATTAAATCTGAGATAAGGCTCAAGTTCAGAGGTTGAACAGGTTTTTTTTCTCCTTTTTATGAGATTTTTACTGAAAGTGTCGTTAAGAGCAGAGCTAGACATGTTTTCTGCAAAATAAACCAGCCATTAGCTGCAAGAAAGCAAAGCCAATAAATAAATGTGGTGTCTCTCCAAGCGAGGGCTCCTTCAGTGCTTCCAACCCAAAAAGAAATAAAGCTTGAGAAGATAAATTTCTCCCTCAGCAAAAATTACCTCCAACAACCTGGCAGCTTCTGGGAGCTATAAAATTCAATTAACATCCTTTGCTTTGTGTGTCACACTTCAATTAAACAGAGAGCAGAGGAACTCCAGGAGTGTGTTCAGATAATGTGCTGGATTTCAGAGCTCTGGTTGGGATTCCATCCCAGGATGGTCTGTGCCTTGTTTATGTCTCTGGAAATGGGAGGGGTGGGAGTTATCCAGAGCGTTCATCAATTGGAAAATTGATCAGAGCTGCACTTGAGGAGCTTGGAACAGTTTTTCCCTGCAGACCTCTCACTCCATGCCTGGCACTTGGAAGCATTTTAGCAACGGGGTGAAGTTAATCTTTGAGAGGGCTCTGAAAGCTGCACAGGAGCACAAAATGCTCCACGAGGGGCGGGGGGTTTGTGATGGGCAAGGGCTGGTTTGGAAAACCTCGTGGAGGCAGCTCAAGAGAGCATTTTTAAAAACCCCAGAAGCTTTGCACAGCCTGGGAAGATGTGCCCCAGGAGAGGTGAACCAGGAGCTTTTCCCTCACCAAGGACAGGGAAGGAAGCTCCAGTGGTTGTGGCACTGCAGGAGGAGCCCAGAGCTCTGTCCTCACCTGGACTTTTGATAAATCAAAGTGCTTCTGATAAATCGCTCCCACTTTTCTAATTTGTTTTCCCATCTTTCAGCTGGGACTGACCCAACCTCACAGAACCATAAAAGGGTGGGAAAGACCTCTAAGATCTTCAGATCCAAGTTGTGACCTCCAGGATCATCAGATCCCCACCAAGCCCGGTCACCCTTCCCTGGCTCGCAGGAGGATTTGTCAAAATCAGAGGATCTCTAATAATAATAATAATAATAATAATAATAATAATAATAATAGTCTGTTAAAATTCCAGCTTTTCCAGGCAAAGGAGGATCTGCTCCTTCACCATCTGTGCAGCTGCTGGCGGGGTCAGCTCCTCAAAGGAATTCCCCAAAATGGCTCCAGGCAAAGCCTTTATGAAGGACAAAGCTTCACAGTCCATCCCACTGATGGATGACAGAGGTATGAGAAGATTAATTTAGGTACCTTCCCGAAATATCTCGAGCTTAGGTTTCCCCAGGCTGCCAAAATTTGACTGGAAATCTCATGGGGGTTAAAATGTTCCTTCTGCCAGCTCAGCACTTCCAGCTCGAGCTGAGAATGGGAATTTAGTGTGAAAAAGAGGGAAAAAAAAAAAATGGGATCTGTCAGGAAACTCGAGGAAGTTTGACTTTGGAAATAATAAAGATCCAAGATTTGAGATATATATATATATATATATATATGTACATGTATATATTTACAGTAATAATAATAATAATAATAAATTTATATTTATGCTTACATGTATATATTTACATTTCTATTTTTACATTAATAATTTATATTTATATTTATTCTCTCATTCAGGGAGTTTCTTAATTGAAAACCAAACACAAAAAATACCCAACCCAAAACCCAAACCTTTAACGTGCCTTATGGTCAGGAGTAGCTGGAAAGAAAAAAAAAAACAAACTTTCCTTCCTGTGTTTCAGCTGCAAGTTTTTTTTTTTATTTATTAGAGATGATTTAAACCCTGAAAGTTTGAAAAGATGAGAATAGAGAACAATAGTGGCTGCGTGTATCCACTTCTCAGAAGAGACTCAAAAAAATAAAAAAGACGAAAAGCTGAACAAAAAGAATGAAAAAATGCTTCAAGCATAAACCAAAGGCCGCAGTAAATCATTGGCTGTGCTAAATAAATCAGAGTGATGCTGATAAAGCTGCTTTGGCTGCTTCCAGACCCTTTTTGTAAGGTTTTTAAACTGCTGGTTACATCCCCTCTGTGATATGTGGTTGTGTAACTCATCAGGTGGGCCAAGAAAGGATCAATAAATAAATCTTTAAGAAACAGAAAAATGGGATTTGGCTCATGGGATGAGGGAACCTGTGCAAGAAATTTCCACATTAAAAAACCATTGCTCTTTCTGGAGCCTGGGGTGAAGAAAGAGCTTGAAATGAAACAGACAATTCCATAATTTTAGGGGGAAAATATTTATTATAAAACAGACAAGTTCACCAAAACATCCAGGCCGAGATGAATTTAGAATAAAAGCCTCTCCTGTCCAGCTCTGCTCTCAGCTCTGAGGTGGAGTGGGACAGATTCAGGGGATTTTTGGGAGAGGTTTGGGCTTTCTCTCTCACTGCTGTGACCCACAGTTGGTTTTGGGTGGAATTCTTCTCCAGAAGAAGTAAAAGTCTCCCTCTGAATATGGAACTTCTCTTTTTTTCCCAAAGAGACGAGATGTCATTGTCCCCTAACTCTTTGTGATGCTGTTGGAAAATCAGGGAGCAGAGAGGATTTTCCTCAAATCTTTCCTCAAATCCCCAAATTCAAGAGAAGCTTCCCAAAAGGGCAGCAGGGCCCTGGAGTTGGAGTAGCCTCGGCTGGGATGGAGTCTGCCTAAAACTGGGAGCTAAAACATCCTTCAGAGAGTAAAGTGTCACCCTGGGCTAAGTTTATTTTCTTTTTAGTCCTATTAATGCATTGGAATTAAAAAATTTCCCTCAAATACCAAAATATTAGACAAAAAAACCCCAACAAAAACCAGAGAAATAACAAAGCTGGAATGCAACCATAAAAACACAAACCCTGAATTTGTGTGCAGCTGTAACCTTCTGGCAGAATTTGGGTTGGTTTGTTGGCTGATCAGGGTCAGCACCTGACAAAAAGGTGATTTTTTTTTTCCACCTTTCCCCACTCAGATCCCATTGGTGCCTGGAGCTGGTTTTCCTATGGATTAAATTATTGGGGGGAAAAAAAAAAAGGGAAAGGCAGTGCTGGATAACTGGATTTCCTTGTGGAGGAGAGGACATCACAGCAGCCCAGCCCATCTTTTGGGTTTGGATCTTGGAAAAATGCCAGGCTTGGAACTGGGAGAGGGGAGAGAAGGAATCTCCAGTTCTTTTTGGGTTTTGTTCTTCCTCACCTCATGTTTTGATGCCCAGTGTGAATTTGGGTCCTGTAAGATCATTATCAGACCAAGATCCTAGGCCATGGATCCAGTCTGGGGATTCTCCAGGGTGGAGATTACACAATTCCAGAATCCCTGAGGCTGGAAAATCCCTCCAAAGCCATCGAGATCCAGCTGTGCCCAATCCCCACCTCGTCCCCAGCCCAGAGCTCTGAGTGCCATCCTCCAGGGATGGACACTCCGAACCTCCCCAAGCCCAAAGCTGTTCACATTAAATCTAAGATAAGGCTCAAGTTCAGAGGTTGAACACGTTTTTTCCTCCTTTTAATGAGATTTTTACTGAATTGGCCTTAGGAACAAAGCCAGACATGTTTTCTGCAAAACAAACCAGCCATTAGCTGCTAGAAAGCAAACGTTGCTGAATAATGAATAAATGTTGTTGAATTTTTCTATTTTTCTAATTTTTTTCCTTTTATTTCTATATTTTGAGATTTTGATGGAAATTCAACCTTCAAGACACAAAAGCATGAACAGCCCTGGAAAAAAAGTCCAGCACAAGCTTCACCTTTTGTCCCCATTTCCCTCAGTGAGGGATCACCACGACCAACAATCCTCATTTGCTCTCTGATTTTGTGACCTCAGTTGTGCTGAACTGGAATTCTAAATACATGCTGAGGGCTGCAAAAAAAGTCCCAGAGCATGAGACAGACCATGAGGGAAAAACATTCCCACTATTTCTGCTCTTGGAGATTGGGGCAAAGTTACTGGGAAAGAGTCACAGGATGGGTCAGAGACAGAAAATGGTGACTGAAAGTGTCATATCCATCTTCCTGGTGCTAAATCCATCTTCCTGGTGCCGTATCCCCCTTCCTGTGCCTGTTTCTGGCTAGTTTATACCACTGTGGTCATAAAAACTGCCTTGGTTACACAACTCTGGAAAAAAGATTGTGGAGGAGCCGCCAGATCTTTATATCTGTATTTTATCTCCTCCTCAGCTCGAGGCTGGGAGTCTTAGTAATTAAAAATAGATCAAAAACCTGATGGAAATGTTCCTAAAATTGGGTTTGGGTCATTGCAAAGGGAAAACAGGTAAAAGGTCTGGCTGCAACTCTGAACTTCCTCTGGTTTGGGTTTGTTTGGGTTCTGGGTTTGGTCCATCTCAATAAACAGAGCTGACAGGCAGAACCTGCCCAATCCATCATCGTCTGAAAGTGGAATAAAGGAAAGAGTGGATCCACTTCTGTTTGCTCAGAGGCTGCAGATGTGACCTGAAGGAGAATAAAACACCTGCAAGGGTGACTTTAAAAAATAACAGGAGGTTCCTCATCTGCCTTTTATCCAGCCCCGAATGTGACCCAGACTGTGTCAGGATTTCTGTGAGCTCACGACGCTTTGTGCAATCTGAATTACGTGTGAAATTGTTTTGCAGTGACCTAGGGAAGGATCAGGATACAGCAGCTCACTGGGAACTCTTTCCAAGTGTCTAATTGGGATAATTCCCCTCACCCTGGGCAGGGCAGGGCTCCAGTTCAGAGGCACAAGGGCAAGCAGCCAAGCCCTGTCTAGAGGTCAGGGCTGGATTTTGTGTTTTATTGCCCATCCTGGAGATCCTGGCAGTGGTGGAGTCACCAAACTCTGCTCTCTGTGTCTGCAAACTTCTCTGGAGCTGTCCCAGTCTGTGCAGGATCAGCTGGAATGGTTGGGAAGGGTTTGCAGGAATCACAAGGCTTGGAAAGTTGCTCTGCAAAATTCAGGCAGCTGGAGCAAAGGGGCCCTTCAGAGTTTTGGGATGGGGAAGCACAGAGACCCTTTCCACTGAAAAAACTGGGAACACTGGGATGCTCCATGGCCAGGAAATCTTTTACTGGTTCACTCTCTGTCTTGATTTGAAAGACAGGTGTCTGCTAAGGAAGGCAGGAGCCTCTGTTGGAATGGAAAATGTAAAAAACTTCCTTCTGAATTCAAATATATTTTTGAAATTAAGGGGCTTTCAGGCAAAGTTATGGGAACAGGAATAACAGTTCTTTATTAGGAATATTAAAAATAAAAATGTAGTAGTACAAAAAAGCAACCAAACAAAAAGAAAACCCTGACAGAGTCAGAGCACAGCCTGGCTCCTGTTGGTCAGGGTGATGGAAACAGTCCAGATAAATCCTCCTGCAGCGACAGATGTGGTTCTGTGGGAGCAGAGATGATCCTGGAGAAGGGCCCAGTGGTGCTGAGCTGGGTCTGGTCTCCCTCTGGGAATCCAGTGCACACAGGCTGTGCTGGGGTTCTGAATCCCAGGGGTGATCCAGGTGGGAATGCTGGGCTCCTCCCCCTGGGTGGAGCCTCTCCCAGTGGGATGCTGGGATTGTCTCAGCCCTGCAGTGAGCCTGGATGGCGCATGAACAGCAGATACCCCTGGAGGGAGGATGGGTCCTGGGAGGGATAAAGAACACGGCCCCAGCTGGTTTAACAGATGGAAATAGAATAAAAACTTTTGGTTACATCCTGCATTGCAACCCAAGACAGCTCCACACAGTGAATCCCCATCCTCAGGGATCCAAGGATAAATCACTGGGCTTAGGGAGAGGGTTTGCTGTGGGCTGTGTCCCCCTGTGTCCTGGTTTTGGGCGAATTCGGGAGGAAACTTCCAAAGGTGAGTGCTCCTAAGACACCAATTTTCTTGCAATAATTGGGCGTTAGCATGAGTTTATCCCTGCAATCCCATCAGGTGATTAATCATCCATTAATTGGTATAATATTTGTACTTTGAGGAAGAATCAAGTTTGTGCATGATTCCCAATGGCAAAGATCCGGGCTTTTGTGGGATTTCAACCATTCTGTGAACCCTCTTCCTTGGTGTCCCTGGCCTTCAGCAAAGAGTTTTCTCAGCCAGGCTGAGCCTTGCAATTCTCCCTCTCTGGGAATATTTGTCTTTTACTCCTTCCAGGGTGGATCTGCAGCCTGAGAGGAGCGATATAAACACACCTGGGTCCCTTGGGATGGCACTGACTGCCTCGGTGGCACCACCTGAGTTTCATTTCCTCTTACATCAGACTCCTGGCATCACAGAAAGAGTTTCTGGGAGAAAAAAAACCCAAACCCCACATGTTTTATACTTTATTTTATCTTGATATTAATACCTAAGCTAACTTTTTATTATCTACAGGAGGTGGCAAGTGGTTCTCTTGAAACCTAAAAATAATTGAAGGTGTAACAAACTCTGACATTGGATAAGGCTGGATCCTCCAGATCCCATTTTTATGAGGGTGAACCTTCCTCTTTCACCTTTGATGTACAGAAATGGGGTTTTTACCTCATTTAGAGAGACCCTAAATCCTCATACAGAAATCACTGTTTCAGTCTAATTACTCTTGGTCTAACTCACGCTGCTCTGATTGTCCCTCTGAGGTAAAAGCCCCTCCCTGTGCTCCTGTCTCTCCTGGAATTCTGTCTGCCACTGGATGAACTTTTTTTTGTAAAAGCAGGAAAATGTTGTGTTTAATCCTGAATCCCTGGCTGTGAAATCCATTGAAAATATTCCTTCGGTGCAGTTCTTCTGCTCAAAGGCTGAATATTCCCTGGGCAGGCAGAGGGAGGGATGAGCTGGGAATTGCTGCTCAGGGATGAGGACAGGTGGAGATTTTGTCACTCATTTTCCTCCTCCTGCCAGGATAATTCCTCCCTGTGCTCCCCTGGCACGAGCCAGGCCTGCCTGAATTTTCAGGAGTGACTCCTTGCCCCCAGAAATCAGGCTACAAAAAGGGAAGAACAGCAGTGAGGATTTTTCAGCTCTGCCCAAGGGGCAGTGCTGGGGAAGAATTGGCATTATTGAAATGCCAGCTTGTCACTGGAGCCCAAAAATTCCTTCAGAAGCCAAACTCAAAGCAAGGAGCGAGCCCTTCCACTCGGGCAGCCTGACAAAAGCAGGAATTCCACCCGATTTCCCCAGCCCTGCACAGCTGAGCTGTCCCAAACCGAGCTCACAAAAGCTTCTTCTTTCTGCCCCTGGCTCATGGATGAAAAATCTCTGCTGTTCATCCATCCAGGGATGTCCAGAGTGGCTCTTCCTGCTAATCCAGGATGGCACAAGTGATAAATCCTCTCACTTTCAGAGCACCGAGCAGCAAAACTTCAGGATTTGGGCAGGGAAAGCTTTTATAGTTTATGTAAGGCAATAAACACAGAAAGGAGAATTTATTTGCTCTGCCAGAGGACAGGAGAGGTGACCTGCAGTAGCTTTTCCCTCTCTGCTCTTGTGGGCTCTTGGAACATGGGGAATTTTCTCTTTTTCCCCCTCCAGCCCTCCCAGGCAGGCTCCAGGAGGAGAGGAATAAATGGAATTAATAGTTTGTAGGGCTCCAGGTTGTGGTGCTGTTTTACTTTAGGGGCTTTCATGCAGGAATCCAACCCATGGCTGTGTTTTCAGGAGGAGAAAACCCTTTTGACATGTTTAGAGGGTCTGGGTGCAGAGGTTTGGTGCCTTTGGGCTCCTCCTGCACTGGGTGGTGCTGGAATTGTGGCAGAGCACAGGGCTCCCTCTGATATCCACAAAATACATCTTCAAAATACGGAGAAAATCTTGACTTCGAAGGCAATTCCCAATTCTTGGAGAAGAGATTTTTCCTTGGACACAGGATCACGTGAGAGCCACGTGCAGGATTTCCTCCCACCTCTTCCAAACTCATTTACTGGGTACTCCAGGGTTTAAACCACAACTTGAGCCCTGTGTCCTTCCATTCAGGGGAATCCATGAGTGTGGTGGGGCGCTGGAATTCCAGATTCCCAGAGAAGATGTGGCTGCTGGAATCAATCCTGGAAGTGTCCAAGACCAGGTTGGAGTAGCCTGGGATAGCTCAAGGTGCCCCTGCCCATGGATTTAAGGATGAGCTTTGGGTTTTTCCCAACCCAAACCACTCCATGATTTTCAGATCATTTTTGTGCCCTATTTCCTCCCTGAGCTGTACCTGACTTAGAATCCCAGCACCAACACCAAGGTGAAAGATTTCCCTGAAATCCCAATTTTCCCCTAGATTTCCTTTGAAATGTAAGAATTTAGGTAAAAGGAGAGAGAGAGAGAGGGGGAAGAGAAAAAAAAAGGAATGTTTAGATGACCTGAAAAGCGTCGCTGCCAGTTTGTAATGTGAACCTGGGGCTGTAAAATGATGACAAGTATGTGAAATTGGGAGATGCTGGCTGACATTTCAGAGTACAAACATCCCCAGCTTCATCCAGATTGCAAAATATCGATGATTTCAAATGGAAAAATCCAAAGGGCCAAACACTGGTTCCACTTTTCTATTTTAGGAACACCTAAAATGTGGTTTTTGTTGTTTTCTAAGAGGATCTGGGCAGATCCTGGAAGTGAAATGACCCAAGTTTAACATGGAGTATGAGAAGAAACAAAACAAAACAAAACAAAAATATTCACACACACTGTCAGCTTTAAGGTGAAAATAAAATCAAGTTTGTCACTGGGGTGAAATTGTCTTTTTAAATTAAAAATGTGGTTCCAAGTGCTCTTCATTTTAATATTTTGATACTTTCTCGGTACTTTGGATGATTAACTGCTCTGCAGTAATTTTAAATTTGTGCTTTTTTTCCTCCATGTTTCTGTTTCACTTTCTGGTCCTTGAGACAATTCCAAAACACTGAGGTCGGGCTTAACACCACCAAGCTGCAAAACAAAATAAAAGACATTTCATTATCTCCAAACCCAGTTTTGCTGGACTTCCTTAAGTAAGTCCTAACTTCTGAATAATTTTCCAAACCAATCAGGATGATCTCCGTTCTCCTTTCCTTCACTTCCACTCGAATATTAGAATTTCTCTGTGGCTTTTTTTAATGAGTTTTCTCTTTCTAAAGCACCTCAGGCAGGGGGCCAAGCTCCGGCTCAGGTGCAGTAACCCAATGAGTGCCCAATTTCCAATCGCACGCTCCCAAATTCAAGTGCAGCTGCTGCCCACAGTTCACCTGATCCGCTCACTGAGACACCATTAGGGAAAATCAATTAATTTTTCCACTCTCCCAAACGCTGCTGGAGTTGAATAGGAGGAGAAAGAAGAGAAAAGAGGAGAGTAAAAAAAAAAAAAAAAAAAAGGACTTTTGTGTTGGAAAGGTGAAACCGAAGGTATTGAGTGGCCAGGTGAATGCAGGGCAGAAAAGAGATACAAGAAGTTTATATTTCATTTTTTAGGGGACGAAAATGAGAGCTGCTCATCCATGAAACAAACCTGCCTTCCTGCTCTTCCACCAGCTCCTTTTTCTTCCATGTCCTGCTGCATTGTGATCCCGGGTGGAGATTATTTAAAAGTGAAATGTTCTGTTTAAAACCTAGAGGGAGGCCCTGAAAAACCTGACACTCAAATTCCTGAAGGTTCCTGGGTTTTCACATGATTCCTTGAAAATTCGCTCTGAGAAAATGGATTTTGTAGGATTCATTTGTTATTGGTTTTAATTGTGAGTCAGACATGGAAAAAAACCAAAGGTGACAGTTAATTGATGCTCACAGGGCAAAAGAAGAAAAGCCGTCTTTTACTTCAGCTCCTGCGAAGGGAAAGGAAAATGAGTCCATTCTTGCTTTTAATGGAAATTTAAAAAAAAATGAATTATTTTTAAGGATGGACATTTAAGTTTGGGCCTATGAATCAATTTTTGGGAGTGCTGTGGTTGATATTCATGACAAAACCCCCTTTTATTTGATTAGAGATGGTTAAATGCTCAACTCACACCACAAGTTTTGTGGATTTTTGCTTCCAAATAGGCAGGTTCTGTTGCTCCTCTGAAATGAATCATTAAAACCAGAGCTGCTCAGAGGGAACGAAACCTATTCAAAATCCAAACTGAAACTTCAGTGAGCTAAATGTTTATTATAATGGTATTTTTCCTATGGAAATGGTAGCAAGAAGCAAAACAAACACAAATCATTTGTTAGGAGAAAATACCTGCAATTTTTCTAAGAAATGCTGCAATAGAATTTGAATTAATTGTGTGCTATAATGAACTATTTTTTTTAAATTTATTTAGACAGCATGAGCAAACATCAAGATGGAGCACAGTTATTCATTAAAACTTTCAAGCATCAATTAATTCATTTATTCACAGAATTTTCAGATCTTAAATTTCCCTGGAGGATGAGCCAGAGCCATCCTGATGGAGCCACAGGGAGGGAAGGAAACACTGGAAAACCTGCAAAACTCACCTGGTTTACACTTTTTTTTTTTTTTTTTGTTGTTTTTTTGGGTTTTTTTTTGTTTGGTTTTTTTGTTTGTTTGTTTATCATCTTCAAAAAATTACAAAATGCAAAATTCCTGACTAAAAGAAGGATCAGACCGAGGTGGAGGAGAAATTCCATCCAAATAAATGAACATTCCCCATTTGGAGCAGGGATTGCAGCAGCTCCAAACCCTCAGTGAGATCCTTATCAACCCCACCACCACCATAAAACACCTGAGCAATCACGTCACCGAGTAATTAACTAAGTAATCAATCAATTAATTATAAAGGGAAAGTTACTCCCGTGAGGCAAATCACTTTGGGAGCTCTGGTTTCAGGAATAAAGTATTTATCCCGGGTTCTGCAGGAACAGGGCCCCCATTGTCTGCAGGAGATTCTGTTGTCATTAATTAACTTTGCTGAGCGTGGGCAGCACCCAAAGGAGCAAAGCCCAGCTCCCAGCTGGAGCCTGCCACTGGGAGCACTGGGGACCAGTGTCCTGCTGAGTCTAGTGTTCAGCAGGAGCTGGAAAATCCCAGAAAAAACCACATTTTCCTTTTTTTTTTTTTTTTTTTTTTTTTTTTTTTTTTTTTTTTTCTTAAATAGAATTCTTAAAAGGGATTTTCTTTTTCTCCCGCTAAAAATTTTGCGGAGCCCCGACTCTGCTCCCACAAAGAGTAGGATGCGAGTAAAGCATCAGCACTTCCAGAAATTCCAGCAGTGTTTTGGGGAAAGAGCCGTGAGTGGATGAACTAAATGGGAAAGGGCTGCAGGAAAATGTGGAAAATTCCATTGTGGCTCTCATTTTGTACCTTAGGAAGCCCAAGGATTTTGTGATTGGTGGAGCCAGCAAAGATCCTGAGGTTCTCCCACATCCTGAATTTTCCTGAATCCCTCAGGACAGCCTGGGGAGTTTTATCCACCTCATTCCACTAAGAGGAATGGGAACGTGGTGGAATTTGGGAATAGGAACGTGATGGAACCTTGGAATGGGAACATGGTGGAACCTGGGAATTAATTCCCTTTGGACAAACCAAGAGTGGAATCTACAGAAAATCTGAATTTCTTCAACTGTTGCACCACTGGAGGATCCTCCAGTGATGTATCCCCCCAAATCCCGTGATTTTCACCTCTCCCTTTGGAGCTGTGCACGTTCCATGTCTCCATGCCCTGCTGGAATAAACGCTGGGAATTCTGTTTGGAAATGCAAACACTTGGATTTAACGGGACTGACAACTCCCATGGAAACAGAGAAAGGGAGAAAAGGGAAAATGAACAGGATTTCTGGGTTGTAAATCCACGTCTGTGAAGAGCTGAGCTCCAACGTGTGACCTCCCTTTGAGGACATCCATAAAGGTTTTATTAAATATTAAATATTAAATGTCCAAGGGTTGGATGTTGTGTCCAAGGTGGTTCCAGGTTCTCTCTGGAGTGAGTTAGGAGAGAAAGGGATGTTTCATTCAGGCTGGGGGGAGAAATCACCCACTGAAGAGTTTTTTTAGCTCTCAAGTGGCCAAAGGAACTCCCTTTGGATCATCCAAACTCAGCCTCCAGCTGGGAAGGTGAAGGCTGCCTCGAATTCCAGGCTCAGGTTTTCCTTGGAAGAATATTCATCAGGAGATGGATTACATCAGCATTTTACCTTCCCTACTTCAGCAAAAATTCCTCCTGAGCCTTGGGGGGGGGCGGGACACAAATCCTGAGTGCCACCAGGAAGGGGCTTTCTGCAGCAGGGAGTAATTTTGAGTTACAATATCTGCTATAATTTCAAATTCCAATACCTGCAATAGTTTCAAATGACAATATCTGCAATAGTTTTGAATTCAAAAATCTGCAGTAATTTCAAATTATATTATCTGCAATAATTTTGAATTCAAAAACTTGCAATAATTTTGAAATACAATACTTGCAATAAGTTCAAATTCAAATACCTGCAATAATTTTGAATTACAGTACCTGACATAATTTCAATTTCAAATACCTGCAATCATTTCAAATCAAAATATCTCCAATAATTTAGAATTACAGTATCTGCAATCATTTCAAATTGAAGGTTCAGCAGATCCAAGGGAACAATGAGAGTCCAGTTCCCTTTCTGAGAACATCATGAAGAGAAAAAGATTTGACAAATGTCATTATTATTTTTTTTTTCCTGTGATGGAGGAGAAGCCTTAATTCCTCAAATATGCCAAGATGATGTTTGCAGTGAGCTGCGCTCTAAGTTTCCTAGGAAACGTGAATATTACCTTCCTCAGGAATGAGAAATTCGGAGGAGCAGTTTGTTCTGAGATGGAAAGGCTGTGTCCTTTTAGCTAATGAAATCCAAACCCAGAGCAAGGAGGAAAACTGAAGCACTGGAATTAGGGGGAGGGAAAAGTGGGAGCTGCTCTGGTGGAAAATGTAGGTGGGAATGTGAAAATGGTGTCAGATGGACAAGGATTTTTCTTTAAAGACCTTCTTTTTCAGGGAGGAGTTGGGATGACACTGTTCTTAAATTGAGTGACTGAAGGTGTAAAGACCTCTGCAAAAATCAGCTTTTCCACCCCAAAAAATTCATAACCAGGAGATGGAGCACCCAGGAAGGAACAGAAGGAAATACAACATCCCATGGAGGGCATGAAACAGAAAATTCCCTCCTCCTGGGAACTGGTTGGGGTTTGTGCACCTGTGACCTCTCCACAAAGAGTTTGGATTTCTCAGAGCTGGCTCAAGGCCCCATTTCCAGGAGATTTTCCTGAATGTTCCCCTGATGAATTTTCTCTCCTGACAGCACTAGGGGAGAGCTGTGAAAATTCCTTTTCATGGACACCAGCATAAGCACAGAAAAAGCAGATGTCAGTGGTTTAATTGGCTCAGCCTTTTGTTGTCTGCTGAGTCAGACAAAAAGCTCAGAGATCTGTGCTGGTGCAGCTCTCCTTATCTGTGGAGCTGGAATCTGTGGGATTGGAGGAGCGTGGCTCTGCCGGGAGTGACCTCATGGCTGGGAGATTGCCCTGGGAGGCAGAAATTCTTCACTGGGGGGGTTTCATCTGGACCTTGGGGGATTAAACCTGATGGATTCCAAGGGCTGGCCTCAGATTTGGCTTCGTTTGGAGGGACAGGACACTTCAAACAAAACATGGCACCCACAGCTCCCATTTCATCCTGTGCTGAGCCCAGTCCTCTTGCAGAGGATGGATTTCTTCCCATTTTTCTCTTTGGTTTGAGAGAGACTTTGACAAGTCAATCTTTGCAGAGATCCCAAAGTTTGCCATCCAGATCAGTTTCTCTCAGCCGATCAGTTACGATGAACCAGCCAAGCTTTGCTCTGATAATCTTTCCCCTGAAAGCCAAATTTCAGAAATTCCTTCCTTTTTTAGCTTTCCTGAGAGGGGTAAAGGATGATGTACCTCCAATGATACTCTGGTGACATAACAAAGAACAGTAAAGGTCAGAGCAGATTAATTTGCTCCAGGATCAGCTGGAGAATATTAAACCTCTTAACTGTAATCCTTTGATAACCACTTCTATAATGTAATCATCAGCGTACATCCAATAACACACATGTTAATTACTTTGGAATTCTATTTTTCATTTTTTAATCACAAGACATATTTTAAAGGATGTCCCAGCCGCCTCCAGCAGCCCCTAACAGTTCAAACAACCCGTTTCAAATGAAGAAAAAAAAAAGCCAGAAAAAACCTTCATTTTTTATGAGGTGGCAGGGGAAAAGTCAGCCTGGAAAATATCCTCGTGAAGGAAGCATCTGTCACAAGTCAAAATGTTATCGCTGCTCCCCGGGGAGAGCCAGCCAGGCCACAAAGAGCAGGGAAATGCTCAGTGCTGAAATGTGGTGGGCAAAATGTGGGTGCTGCAGTGTGGGGAGGGTGTGACAGAGCTGAGCAACTCACCTCCCTGAGCCCTGAAACCCTGGGAAATCCAGGTGTGGAGAGAAGGACGAGGCGTTTGTGCACAGAGGGTTTAATGTTCATGGGGACGGGGCTAGTTTTTACATGAGATTCATACAACATGAGCTTTTCCACACAAATCCCAAATAATTTCTACCTGAAATCTCAATCCCGAGCTCCAATCCCCAATCCCAGCTCCAGCAAAACCTGCTGTGCCCAAGCTTGGAGAGGCAGCAGAACTTAGTGCCAGCTGTGCTGAAGTTCATGGAATACATCAAAGCTCATCTGTGACCCACACATTTCTGTCACCGCTCCGGAAATCATCAGCCACCCTCTGAAAATGAGCATTTGTGGGTGTGCTGCACAGCCTGAGCACGCTCACAGCTCCCAGAGAGGGGGAAAAAAATACTCCAGGGCTGGAAAATCAGGGGAAAAATACGTCCATGGATTGACGAGGGTTTTTTCCTCTGAGCCAAAACACGGTTATGCTGAAACACCGACTCCTCTCAAGTGCTGAAGTGGTTTGAAGTCTGTTCACTCCCTCGATGAGTAAATGGGAGTTTCCAGGTGTGCTTTTAAGGATTTGCAGGGTAATGATGAAAGTTGTAGCAGACAAAGGGGTTCAATCCCTCCCTCCTCCTCCTCCCCAAAGAGCAGAGTTCAGGCTGGGCTGGGCTTGGGTGGCTCGGACAAGTTTGTAGCAGAAAGGCCAAATTCTGTTTTCCTTAAAGAGCTCGCAAATTCTTGGGAAAAAAAAAAAAAACAACCCTGTCCCATGGGGACTGTGAGAAAGGGAATTTGTACATGGCTTCATTTCCAAACGCTCTGTAAAAATCTGGATGTTCCCAATCCTGACAAGTTCTTTCTGAGACTTCCAATTCCATCATTTCACCGGATAATTTCGGATCTCCAAACTCACTCCTCGCTTTCAACGCCCTTCCCAGTGAAATTTCCCGACTGGAGACGGATGAATAAGTTTAGCAATTCCTGGGTTTGGGGCGTGATGTCCCAGCAGAACAGAACAAACCCTGAAATCCCTTCAGCTGAGCGTTTGGGGACAGCCCAGCAGCACAGTCTGGCATCTCTGGGTGGGTGCCGTATTTCGGGGAGGAGGAATTTTGGGGAACCAGGGCTCAGCACCCAGCAGCCTCTCTCAGGTGAGCTGTCTGAAGGGCATTTCTACCTGACAGAACTCAGTCAGGGTGGAAACGAGCCTCAGAGGTCTCCCCAAACCAACTTGCAGCTTGTGGTTTCATTTTCAGGCCCTTCCTCCTTCAACAAACACCATGTCCCAAACAAAATGCCTCCATCAACACCAAAATCACCTGGACAAACCCCTGAACAAGCAGCACTTTCAACCGAGAGCTGCTTCCAGCTCATTATTGTCCTCAGAAAAGAAGAAAAGAGAAAGGAAAGTTGACCCAAGGTCAGTTCCTGCTCTGGGTAGTGCTGTAATGCAATAGGATTTATCAATCTTTAATTGCAGTTGCTTTGCTATAAATGCTTAATGAAAACACCATGTCCAAGTGGCTGTTGGAGGTTTTTGGTGACCAGGCAGGTTACAAGGCTGTAAATAACCTCCCTGAGCAGCAATCACCAAGGATCCACGTTTCTTCCTCCTGCACCTGCTGTGGAAATGTGTAGCTTTAGTTTTATGCTTGAGGTGTTTCAGTTTTCTGAAATTCTTTTCTCAAAAAATTTTCTGTGAACAGAAGGAATGTTTTTGCAACTGCAACTTTGTTATTTATTTTTTAGGAGGGACTTCTTCTTGATATCTGACCAATGTGATTGAAGAAGTTTCCTTTTGTTTTACCGATCAAATTGGTCCGTGTGAAACAGTATAAAAAGAGACACATTTCAAAAATTAAAAAAAAAATAAAATCAGCCTTCTAAATCTTGAAGTCTGTGTCGTTTTGTACAAAACAACGTCAGCAATGGGCTGGCAGGGCTGCAGGGGGTGTGCTGAGTGTGACAAGTGTGTGATGTGAGTGTGATGTGAGTGTGATGTGAGTGTGATGAGTGTGCAGGAATTACACAGCCAGGCTCCCATCAGCCCTCCCGGGGAATGGCAGAGCGTGTGGGAAGGCGATTGCATCACTCCTCGACGCTTTAATTAAACCTTTAAAGGTTGCTTTAGTCAAGGGAAGGCTCAGGGCTCACACAGCTCACACAGCACTCGTGCCTGCTGACCCTGCTGCTGGCTGGGGGAGAGCTGGGCTGGGGGGCAGGACTGGGCAGGGCAGGTGAGGTCCCTTGTCAGCACCCCCAGCCCCATGGGAGACCCTCATGAGAATTCCCAGCCTCATGATGGTCTCTCATGACCATCCTCAACCCTACTGGTGTCTCCCATTGCCATCCCCAACCCCATAGGAGTCTCCCATCAGCACTCCCAACCCCATTGGGGTCTCTCATGAACATCCCCAGGCCCATGGGGATCTCCCATCAGCATCCCCAAACCCATGGGGGTCTCCCAACACCATCCCCAGCCCCATTGGGGTCTGTCATGAACATCCCAGGCCCATGGGGATCTCCTATCAGCATCCCCAACCCCATGGGGGTCTCCCAACACCATCCCCAGCCCCATTGGGGTCTCTCATGACCATCCCCAGCCCCACGGAGGTCTCCCATCAGCACCCCCAGCCCCATTGGGGTCTGTCATGAACATCCCAGGCCCATGGGGATCTCCTATCAGCATCCCCAACCCCACGGGGGTCTCCCATCGCCATCCCCAGCCCCATTGGGGTCTCCCATCGCCATCCCCAGCCCCATTGGGGTCTCTCATGACCATCCCCAGCCCCACAGGGGTCTCCCATCAGCACCCCCAGCCCTGGTTCCCTCACTGCCAAGCCCAGCTGAGCTGCCCCAAGTCTCTCCAGCCTCCCCCTGTGCAGGGCAGCGACTCTGCAGCCTCACCCTTGGCAGCAAAGGGGTTTGTGTTTGAATTGTTCCCTCTCCTGTCCTGCTTCCCCATGGCTGGGAGGAGGAGAGAAGGAGAGAGGGGAGAAGGGAGAAGGGAGAAGGGAGAAGGGAGAAGGGAGAAGGGAGAAGGGAGAAGGGAGAAGGGAGAAGGGAGAAGGGAGATGACCCTGCTGGGGATGGAGTGTCCCTCTGGCCCGGCACTGACTCCTGGATGCACAACAATTAAAAACAAACTTCACGTAATGATTTCTTTCCTCTTCTTTTTTTTTTTTTTTTTTCCATGGAAGAAGGGGAGGGAAAGCAGGAGGAGACCAGTTTAGGGCTGCTCTCATTCATGTGGCTTCCCGAACCTTTTACTCTGCACCATTTACCCTGCACAAATCAATTGCCAGAATATCAGTGCCCTGCTTCCTTGTTTACACGGGAAGATTATGTCCCATTAGCAGATTTGTCTTGTAATTGAACTGAAGTGTAAAATGCCAATGTCCTGACAACCCCACCGGTGGGGATTAACTGCTGCAGACATTTCTGCCCTCTTTTGAAACATTTTGATTGAGCATAATTAATCCAAATGAACCGATAGGATGACGGGCGGTTTGCAGAGGGAAGCACGGCTGGACACGAATATCATAACAAGATAAAGAGGCAGAGACAGGCAGCAGCTCCTGCTTTTCCAGGGCTTATTTCTCCTTCCTCTGACTAATTCTCTGTGGCAAAGTACAAACTCTGCACTGAGCACCCAGTTTCAGGTGGATGTGCCGGCGTCAGTTTGTTTTCAGAGCGCCCTGAAGGCACGTGTGGAACTTTGACCCTCTGCCCCAAGAGCTGCTTTGGGCTTTGGGCATTGGGCTTTGGGATTTGGGATTGGGGCATTGGGCTTTGGGCATTGGGCTTTGGGCATTGGGCTTTGGGATTTGGGCTTTGGGATTTGGGCTTTGGGATTTGGGATTTGGGCAGCGGGCTTTGGGATTTGCGGTTTGGGGTTTGGGATTTGGGCATTGGCCTTTGGGATTTGGACTTTGGGCTTTGGGATTTGGGGTTTGGGATTTGGGGTTTGGGATTTGGGGTTTGGGATTTGGCTTTTGGGATTTGGACTTTGGGGTTTGGGATTTGGGGTTTGGGCTTTGGGATCAGGCTCTGCCCATCCCCAGCACTGTGTGGGCTGAAGGTGATCAATGCTGAGCCCAACACAAGCAGGTTTGAGCCACAGATGTTTTATCTGAGCATTTTTACCCTCCAAGGCTCTGTCGGGGTCACAGGACATCAGCGAACAGGTGGGAAAATGCTGCTGAAAAAAGGGAACACGTTTATACATTGCATTGTTCCAGCAGCAAGAGTTTGTTGGTTTGGTTTTGGGGTTGTTTGTTTTTTTTTTTTGTCCCAGAAGGTCTTGAATTCTTAATTTCTCATCAGAATTTCTGTCCCAGGCTGGATTCTCGAGCCTGCAAGAGGCTGAAGAGTTCTCTGAGAGGGGACACAGGGGAAGTTCGGGTGATTTGTACTCACAGACCCAAAGACAAAGCACCAAAGCTAAAGAGGAATTGCCGTTTTCAGGGCAGGACAAACCCAGGTTCTCGCTCTTCCCTGCCCGGCCTGCCCTGTGCCATGGGCTGTTTATTCTCTATTTTTACAAAGCCTCCCACCACATCTGCTCCAAGGCTCGGGGCCAGGGCAGGGATTGAAGGCTGCGGGGTTTGTTATTGCTGGGGTAATGAAAAAGGAGACACTGGGCTGGCAGGTGCTGAGACACGGGGTAAAACCACCAGAAATATGCGGCTTTGCACTTGGCCTGAGCTATTTTGATGCCTTCATTGTTTTCTTTTGCTGCTTTTAACCCTTTTCTGTGAAAAGAGAGGTTTTAGGATGCAAGGAGAAAAAGATGCTTTGCAGCTCTTCAGGGCTCAGCCTTTGAGCTCAGTTCACAGAGCCTGCCATTGTTCTTGTTTACCAGAAATATTTTAGTTTCTTCTCCCAACCAAAATTAAGTTAAAATCTTTTTTAAAAACGGTATTATTGTGGTTAGTTCCTCTCCTAGATCCTGGAATTAGAGTAGCAGAAACAATATAAAAAAAAAAGAAGGAGAAAAAAGAACTCAGATGAGCTGCGCTGCCACGTGCCTTTATTTTCAATTCCTCTGGAGAGAACATCATTTACTGTCTCACGTGTGAAAACAACACCCCCAGCTTGACTCAGCTCCTGCACACTGCACAGCTGGAGCCAGAAACTGGGAGGCAAAATGAAATTATCCCTGAGGGGAAGGAAAGGTTTGCTCAGGTTGGGTTTCTCAGAGCAGAGCTGCTGCACCCCTGGGCTGGAAGGTCAGCCATGGGGATTCATATTCTGCTTTATTGCATAACTCCTATCTCCGGAATTAAAGCTTAATCCCAAACTGTGCCTGGGAGCTCAGAGCAGCAAGGACTGGCCTCCCACTCTGGGTGTCACAGCCCCCCTGTTTTCCAAGGGGACAGGAACAGGAGCAGCAGTGCCAGGGTGGCATTTTTAATCAGGGAAATGAAGCAGCTGTTCAGAAATCAGAGGGTTTTTTGGGTGTGGGGTTTTTTTTTTTGTTTGTTTGGTTGGGGTTTTTTTTGGTTTTTCTTTGCCAGGGCTTTGATGAAACAGCAGAGTTTTGTGTGGCACTGGGTGCCAAACACACTGCTGATAGAAGCAATAAATCCCCATCCAAACCCTAAAAATAATTTTGGGCTTGTTTTAAATTAAGGTTACGGAGTATGGCTTTCATTAGCCCCTGCATGGATCCTGAATAGCAATTATTACATATTTGTTCAGGTTTAAGTATTTTTATAGGATTTTTTTTTTTCCCAGATCCCGTTAGAATATTTTTTTCCTATGGGATGGGGAATCATCTTTGTGAGAGGAAGAATGGCCTTGTGGTTAAGCCTGGCCCAAGATTTTGAAGGTTTGGGCTCAGCTTCTGGCTCTGCTACAGACGCCCTGGGTGAGCTGGGGCAAGGCACTTTTATTTCGCTTAAAATAAACCTTCAAGGCCCGTGGAAGCAGCTGGAAGATGCCACTGCTGAGAACCCAACAAACAGGAGGAGCACTGGAGCAGAGGAAGGAGGAGAAGAAAGCTGGATGCCCATCTGAGAGCTGTCCCTCGTGGTGCCTTCAGGGTTTGGAAATCCAGCCCTCCACGTCTCCACTCTCCCTCTGTGCAGCAGAGGCTCCTCTCACACAGGGGCTCTGGAAGCACAGGAAAAAGGCTTCAAACAGGCCATGAGGTTGGGATGGAGTTAAAATGGGAGGTTTTGGAGGGGTTTAGGCCAAAAGCTGAGGGATGTCACCTCCTCAGGCAGGTCAGGCACCTGCTGGAGGCTGCCCGTGGAAGGGGATGTGGGGAAGAGTCCCCCTGGCACCAACACATCCCTGGGGCTGAGCTCAGGGAGCTCTGTGCTGGTTTATTGATCCCACTTCGAACTGAATTTTCATTTCTGGTGCTGGAAGTGAAATTCAAAGTGTTTGTTCTTTGGTTTGGACCAAAGGATGCCTCAGGACCTGGCTGGGCTCGGACAGGGATGGCACTTTTCCCAAGGTTTTCCCTGCTGTGCCTGTCCCACCCTGGCTGCCAAACCAGCACAGATCAGTTCTGATCCAAACCAAACCAGCACAGAACAGTTCTGGTCGTTACCAAACCAACACAGACCAATTCTGATCCAAATCAAACCAACACAGATCAGTTCTGGTCTTAACCAAACCAAAACAAATCAATTCTGATCTCAACCAAATCAACAAAAATCAGTTCTGATCTCAAACAAACCAACACAGATCTCATCCTGATCAATTCCCACTTCTATATACAACTTTTAACCCAAAGTTTTGGTTGAGACATCCCTGGTGCTTCAGCACCCCGCTGGCAGTTTGGTGAAATGTGACAGAGGGGACTCAGGGATGCTGCTGAAACTCGAACTGGAATTATTTGTTTGGTTATTTAGGATGACAGAGAAGAGATAAGATCAGCTCCTATGGAACCTTTTTACAGGAACTGCTGATTAAAAAATGTTTTTCCTGTCACAGCCTCTTTCCATCCCCTCCAAAACAATGAATGAATTTGTGGTCACATGAGGGAACGTGACCTTGATTCTCTGTTTTCATTGATTAAATTAAAAAAAAAAAAAAAAAAAAAAAAAGTGTTTTGACGACTCTTTCTGCACCTGCAGGTACACACAGTGAGAATGAAACAAATGTGGAATTTTATAAATGTCATCTGGTTAACCCAGGGGTGAGGGAGGGGCAGGGAAGGGACCCTGCTCCATGAATAGAATTTTCAGGGAAGTATTGCTGACATGTTCTGGTGCCAGGTGACCACAGAATTGTTCAATTAAATGGGGCCAGCAGGGATTGAAATCGCAGAAGAGATCAATTATAACGTGAGCAGTGCATTCATTCAGGGTGCAGAGAGTGAATCACAATAAAATGGTTTTTTTTGAAGCTGCCACGGCACGTTGGAAAGTTCCTCTGGAGCCAGGGAAAGAATTCTGAATATAGGGAGGTCACAGCTTTATAGATTCACAGGTCATGGTGTGGATTCATCAGGTAAAACCACAGGTCATTTGCATTTTATAATTAATATGAAAGGTTAATTCATAAGGTAAATTTTGGTTGGAAGAGAGCAAAAAGCAGAGGGAGCTTCAAAGCCAGCCCACTATGCTCAGGGCCTCAGCTGATTGAATTTTTAATATCTTTGTCAATGAGGGTTTCACATCCCCATGGTGAATTTTTCCCTGGATCTAACTGGGATTTCCTTGGTCCAACCTGCCTCTCCTGCACAAGAGAGAATAGCTCTGCTTCTCTGCCGCCCCTTGAAGCAGCTGAGGAGGGAATTAAAGCCCAGCAATTAAAACAAAAACCCCTCCTGAGCAGCCAAATTTTCCTCTGCTCAACCCTTCACTGGTGGTGGATAAACAGCTCTGCATAAATGCAGCGTATTTAAATTGTATTCAATTTTTGCTTTTAAAAAATTAATATTTAAAATAAATCTATATTTAAAATAAATCAATATTTTTAAAACATCAATATTTAAAATAAATCAGTATTGCCAGTGGCTCTGGCAGGCACCTGACCCCAAAATTCCTGGGGGCAGTGGGCCTGGATCTATCCATCACTCCTGTGCTGCATGGGTGAGCCTTGGTCTGACAGGAACAACTCAGAGCATGACCACAAAGGACAGGAATTAATTTCTGCCTTTCTCCACAGTTGTGAGGGGTCTGCTGAGGTGTCACCCAATTGTCTGTGCATTTATTTCCTCCTCCCCACCAGCAGGGTTGTCCCACTGGCCCCACACAGTGAATTAATCCTTGCATTACTTTGATTATTTTCATTACCGCTATCAATAATTAGGTAATTATTATGATCTGCCTTCTCTAAATTCCACATTTTCCAGCCAGGTGAGAGATATCCAACTTCTCCTGCTGCTCACAGGGCCTGGCACTTCAATATTCCCAATTCCAGGAGTTCTGGTGGCACTGGGACAACTGGGGAGGGAAAGTTTTTACAGTGGAAAGTTTTGGGTTATTTATTTTTTTTTTTTCCAGGGAGCAGCACGTGCCCCGGAATGTGAGGAATGTCCCTGTGTGGATTTCCACCCATTCCTGCTGGCCAGTCCAGCCCTGGATCGCTCTGGAGCACGGCCAGGATGGAACAGATTTGGAATAAATTTCCTGAATCACTCAGGGTGTGATGCCTTGGGAAGGCTGAGCTGGAACAGAGACTGCACAGAGCTGGAGAATAAAGCAGAGATTTATTCCAAGGCTCCAGGATCCACCTGGGGCAGGACAAGAGCCTGGCCAGGGCTACAGCCAAGGGGGACCCAAAGTGGTCCCCAAATGGACAAAGGGTCCCCAGGGCTCAGCCTTGGCTCAGTTTGGCTCCATTTGCACCTTGGGGTTGAATTGTCCAAGGGCAGCTGCAGCTTGGGAGGTCCCATCCTTCTTGTTCCTCCCTGCAGCCACCCTTGGCTGTGCTTTGGGGCTGAAAGTTGTCCTTGGTGTCCCTTGGGGAAAGGATTTGTTTTGTGTCCCTGCTGTGTGCAGAGAGCTGAGTGACACTGACTGTGAGCTCAGAGCTGCCCCTGGGCAGCACAGAGCCTCAAACACGGCAAAGAGAGAACCTGAGGCATCAGGTGAGGACCTTTCCAAGAATCAAAAGGTAAAAACAGAGCCCTGGCCCTCGTGTCCAGCCAGAGAAGGGGATGGACAGAACCTCACCATCCTCTGTCCAGGGAAAATCCTCTGTCCAGGTGGAGCCAAGGAATGGAAATTTCTCCTGATTGTGACAACTGACACTGGTCAGATTTAAATTGCTTTAAAGGGTTCCCCCACAGAACAGAAAAATCCCCTTCTAAAAAGGCAGAGAGAACCAGAAAATTCTCACTGTTTCTGTACTTTGCATCCACGCTGAGGTGGGACTTTCATTTCCCTTGATGAAAGTCAAACTCCTGTATCTAACACATGGTGGAGAATTCATTGAGGACACTGAGGACAGTGTAAGACCTGGGGAGCATTTTAAAACTTCCCATCAGCCCCGCTGTCAATTTGTTTTGCCAGTAAAGCAGATTTGTTACATTTCCTGGTGGTTTGTTCATTTATAAACCCCGTGCTATATAAAATTCAGACGGACATTTTGGAGGGCCTCATCTTAAGAAAAGTTTTGTTTTCTCTAGCATTGGAGCTGAAGGAAGGGGAAGAAAACAGGGATCTCCCAGAGCACTCAGCACCCTCCAGGGCTGGAGTATAATTGGGATTTTAGAGGGCAGAGGGGGGATTTTAGGTACCACTCAGTGCCCAGTTCGTCATCTGCCCCCAAGCAACCTTGCAAGAGCAGTGGTGGATCAAAGAGATTCCAAAATGAGGAAAAACTGTGTGAGGGCATTGCCACTGAGAGGAGAGTTGAGTTTCCAACATGGAATTAATGAGGCTCCGGGGTGGGAGGGCTCTGCCCAGCAGCCCCTGCTCCAGAGCTGCCCCAAAACCTGTCAGAGAAACTGGGAAAAAAGCCCTGGATCCCTGCCTGGCCATGGCCAAAATGCTGATTGACTTCTTTAATCCTGTCGAGTTGAAGGAATATAAATTTATTTGAAATACTAACTAATGGAAGAAAAAATAGTGAAGTAATCATCAAGCTGCTGGCTGCCAATGATTCCCTGATTAGGAGTTAAAATTCCTTTGCATCCCTGGTTCTCAGCCTTGGGAGGAAAAAAAAAAGGCAAAGCAGAGGGGCAACAAGTGCAACACCATCACTGGGTACTGCAGAGCCCACCAACAGAATATTGCCAAGTGATTATTGATAGTGATAATCAAAGTAATCCAAGTAACCCATGAATTAATTCACTGTGTGGGGTCAGCAGGACAACCCTGCTGGTGGAGAGGGGGGAATAAATGCACAGACAATTGGGTGACACCTCAGCACACCCTTCACATCGATGGAGAAAGGCAGAAATTAATCCCCCAAATTAATTCCTCACATTCCTGTCACATCTTTCGCAGCTGCACCAGCCTGGGGATGTGCTGGGTGAGGGGCTCTGGGATCTTTGTACCCATTACACCATTTAGGCACCCTAAAATCAGCCATAATTTCCCAACGGTGCCCAGTTTGAGCTCTGAAAACCACACAAACACGAACAGAAAACATTTTCTTTTTAATCCCTTAACATTTGGCTCCTCCTTCCTTGTGAAGACACTTGTATTTGGAAGGCTCGATTTCCAAACATCCACAAATATCCAAATATCTGCCTGCAGGTGGGATCCCATTCCCTGCCCTGATCCCTTCCTGCTCGGCTCTGTTGGAGTTTTCCCCAGCAATTTCAGCATTTGCTGACAGAGGAGGGTTTGATCCCAGACACAAAAGCATTGCAGGCTCCCCAGGAGCTCGTAAAGTTCCACTGCAGCTCCATTGATTCATGTTCCCACAGAGGAAAGACAAAGCAACACAGAGTTTGTGCATCCAAAAAAAAAAAAAAAAAAAAAAAAAAAGGAGCAGGCCCCTAGACTGGAATACTGAGGATAAATGGTCTCAGCACTGCTCTGCTGGCTGGGCTCTAGCAGGAGTTGAAACTTTATTCTTCCTGCATCTGGAGAGGGATTAATTATTTTGAATGTTTTAAGACAACAAATTAAAAAAATTCTCTAGTGGATTCTTGGAAAAAAATGAAGGAGAAGCTGCTGGAAGTTTGGATTCTTTGGGATGTGCAGTGCACAGGGCAGAGATACTGAGTTTTATTTTCTGACTTGTTATGCCATTTTTTCTCAGGCTGGACCCAGCATTAACTCTGCTGTTAATATACATAAACATAAAATGTGAAAATATATTATATATATATAAAGAAAAACATGTTATATATAAACGTGAAAATAGGTAATTTCAGTGGGGTTTTGTTCACAAAACTTTGGGAGTGTCACTGTTGTGGGTCACAGAATTAACTGAGGATTTCAGCTCTGCCTGATGCTTTGGGGGTATCTCAAAAGTGGGGGGAAAAAAGACAAGAACAGAGATGATGCCAATGATCTCAACCCATGCATTGATAAACATCAGGCAAAATGTGGGGCTTGAGAGGCTTTAGCAGGGATGGGAAGGAAAAAAGAACAGCAAAATCCCATTTCACACCAATTATCTGCCCAGAGCAAAGACTTGGTGGGGACTCACACGTGTAACACCCAGATATGTAACACCCAGACACGTAACGGGTGCAGCCAGGATCCTGGTGGCATTCCTGGGCTGCTTCAGGGGACAACCACTGCTCATCCCTGCCCGCTCCTGTCAGCTCAGCCTGTGTCTGGGGGCTGTGTGCCAGCACATTCCTGCTGCAGGAGCCTTCCCCTGCTCTTGTGTGAGCTGCGCCTTCATTCTCTTCCACATCAGTGGGGCTTTAGGGAGAGCAGCCCCGGAGGAGCTGGGATTAGAGGTGCCCCTGGGAACAAAGCATACCACACGTGCCACAGGAAATCCCCAAGGGCCAAGGAGTCAGCAGAGAGACACAGGGACAGGGCACGGGCAGGCTGCTGGTGCCTTTGGGGAGTTAATCTCAGTTGTTGGATGAGCACGGCCACAGGAACGGGGTGGAACGGGTCCTGTGCCATGGGTGGTGAGACCCCAGGTGGGCTCTGTGTCCTCTCCTGGGTGTGGAGGTGTTGGGACAAATCCAGAGGAGGCACCGGGATGATCAGAGGTGAGGAAATGTGGAGTTCTTCATGCCATTAAAAGAATTTCCAACTGCCCTGCCCTGGAAAAGTGAGGATTAAAGATACCCCAGGTGTAAAAAAAGGCTTCTCCCTCACGGCTCCTTGCAGACATTGTGCAAACCTCTGTTGTCCATCACTCCTGCCATGGTATCCCCTTTCCCTGTTTCCCCACTGGTGATGGGGCCTGGTGTCCAGTTCCTCTCTTCCCTGTGGTCACTTGCCCCCTGTCCCTGGTACCACCCATGAACATGAGACCCCATATAACCAAGGAAAACCACAAGGTCACCCTTTCTGGCCGTGGATTCACCTTTGGCACATGGAATAAACACTTGCTGGGGATTGATCTGGGGCTGGGAGCCTTCTGCCTCTCTGCTGAGCCTGGTAACGTGTGTGGCTGTGTGAGCTTGAATTGCTGCCTGAATTCTTCTCAGGCAGTTTCTCTAGGGAGAGGCTGACTGGGGTTTAAAAAGGCTGTGGCTGCACTCCTAAAAGAACACACTGTTACAGGGAAAGGTTGGGAGAATTGGGATGGTTCAGCCTGGAGAGGAGAATTCACAGAATCACAGAATTTCTAGGTTTGAAGAGACCTTTAAGATCATTGAGTCCAACCCAGCCCTAACACCTCAACTAAACCCTGGCACCGAGTGCCGCATCCAGTCTTGTTTTAAACACACCCAGGGATGGTGACTCCACTACCTCCCCAGGCAGCCCATTCCATTTATCAAATCCCTTCTGTAAAACACTTTTTTTCCTAATATCCAGCCTGTATTTCCCTTGAGGCAGCTTGGAGCTTTGGGGTGACCTCACTGTGGCCTTGCAGTGCCTGAAGGAGCTACAGGAAAGATGGAGAGAGACTCTGGACAAGGGATGGAGTGACAGGACACAGGGAATGGCATCAAACTGCCAGGAAATGATCCAATTATCCTACAAAAACTGGGAATTTCAGCTGCGCCCTCCCAGGAAAAGGCAGACAGCTCTGAGTGTGGAGCTGAACCCATCAACCACAACTCCCAGTCACCCCTGACGGGAAGGAAATCACCTCTGATGGAAACAGGAATTTTGGGAGGCAGGAGATGTTGGTTTATTACCTTCTTTTCTTTGTGTTAGAGCCAGGATTAATACACAGAAGTCCCAATTTTGTGTTCGGACTCAGTGTTTATTAATTCTTATCCATAGCACAGCCTCACGAGCTGTGAGCTCTAACTGGCAAGGCAGAAAACAGAGGTAAAATGGATGCCACTAACTCTTCCCAAGGTTATTTAAGCACTAATCATGCAATAACAAGATGACACTTAAATTATTTATATTTTTGACCCAATAATGACCACCCAAGGTTCACAAGGCAGATTTTTTCACCCAATTACAGAAAACCACCCAAAACCAAGAAGAAGGGGATGAGGAAGAAAGACTTGGACGACGCCCAAAATTCTCCATCTTGCCCCATATATATTACTATATACTAAAATCTTGAATCCGAGTTTTCCACTCTGTGAGATCACACAACACTATCCAAACTCCACACCCACAATCCCAGTGCTGTCACTCAATTTTGGAAGCCTTTTCCATGGCCTCAGGTCAATGCAGTGTTGGCTTGGGGGTCAGTGCCTGTCAGCACAGAAAGCCTGAAATTTTCAGCCTCCAGAGTTCCAACAAGGAGGGGATGAGGTGTGCTGGGCGCACCAAGAGTGCTGAGCAGAGTCTGCTGAGAGCCAGGGGATGTTAATGAGGTGCTAATCACGAGCAGTGGAATTTTATTGCTTCCTTAAGAGGGGACAGATTTCAACACAGCCATCTCCAAACCCCTGGAAGTGCCTGTCAGAGCCAGAGCAATATTTCAATTTTCTTTTCTGAAGGTAATCCTGAAAATCTCCACTCTGTCTGGTTTTCAGTCGCTCACCTTAGTCAGTCCCAGGCGTATCTGACAGCGCAGATATCAGTAATAAATTACTGAAATTACTCAGAGGTCCAGCTCTAAAGGCAGCAAATAACCAAGATTCAGCTTCCCAGGAGAAATCTGGGACACTGCCTCTCTTCTCTTTTGCCATTCTTTTGATGATGTGCAAAAACAGCCTAAAAGTTCTTAAATAATCTACATAATTTCATTAATTTTTACCTTAAAAAATATCAGAAGTCAGTTTTCTTTCTGCTTCTGTTGATGCCCTTCTCAAGACATCTCCGAGCTTCATTTTCTGAGCTGATTTACTGACAATTAACCCAAATTAGTTCATAAAGCTGCAGGGACTAATTTAGCCACCCACAAGCATTTGTTTCAGGCCACCACTATTTGTTCAACACAGAGCAAAACACCAAATCTGGCCCTTCCTGGGGCTGGTTAAGAGGCAGCAGCTCCTCACTGCAGAAGATGGTTGGAGGAGTTTTGGGAGTTGTTATTTCCTCTCAGAACCTGAAATTGTCTTGTCTTGGCCGTGTCAAGCTTTTGGTCAATCAAAGGCTGGTTTCCAATGGAGCCAAGCATGGATTCAGGAGGGTTTTTGAGGAGCTGAGGGCTCCCAGTACTTCCAGCTCACCCTGATTTGAAAAGCCTGAGGAGCTTGAGTGGTGCTGGAGACCAGCACAGCAAAGGCACAGAAAGAATTCTGAACAATCAGAATGCCATGGGTTGTGTGAGGCTTTGCCACACCCAATTCTTTTGCCTCCTCCACAAACAAGAGTTTTTAGGCTTTTTTCTTCCCTTATAAAGAACCACCGGCGTTTCCACCTCTGAAAAATTCCCTTCTGAGCACCAGGAATTGGTCCACATTTGCCCATAAGACCCATGGTGACGTGTCAGAGTCACGGTTCTGTGTTGGACAGAAATGAAGTGCAGCAGCTCCAGCCTCTCCATCAGCTCTGGCAGGAGCTCACCCTCCAGCCCCCAAAATGCCTCCACAAGTCCCAGCACATTCCCTGGAAAGATCAACCCCCCTCTCAGCTCTGCAGGAGTCCAAAGGTGGGTTTGACAAATGCAATTTAGCCCTGAAAGAGGAGCAGCCTCACGGGGTTCTCTGCTGGGAAGGAAACCACCAAACCCATGGATCCTGGGGGAGAATTCTGCAGAGTCCTGCTCCGTGTGCTGCTGCCTGGATGCTGCACACAAACACCAAAGGGACCTTCAGGATCAACCTCACTCCATCCCTCATTTATTGGCTGTTTCCGGGGGCACAGTGGATGTTGCTACAACCCAAAATTTGGTGATGTTGGAAGAAAGAGCCTCATGGAAAACTCTGGGTGAGGTTCCTTTGTTTGTTTGTTCTGGGATTGTCACCTGGAGCCCTCCAGAGCAAGCCATGGGGTCAGAGCAGTGGTGGCATTGCTGGGCTCTGCTCCACTTGTAGGAACCTGCAGATTTACCCCAAAAGGCTTCTTCAACTCGCCTTCCCCTCCAGCAAGAACGAACAAAATATTTTATTCTTCCTCTATTTGGTGTGAGAATGTGCAAAAATTTCCCAACATAACTGATGGTAGGAGAGAAGGAATTAATTTCTGTGTGTGTGACCAATCATTGAGATAATTCCTGGACAAAAGTCCTGGATTTTGAGAGTTTCAGCACAACATTTCTTCTTCAGCATTAGGTGGCCTTTCTTTTTTCAGTATTTAAATTCTCCAGCTGTTTTCATTCCCTCTTGTCCACCCTCTCCTCACTGCAATTTTTTTTGATCATTCAGTGGGGATAATTCTCTTGCCCTAGAAGTGACAGAACAGAATGAAACAGCAAAAAGAAAAAAAATGTAAAACTTTCCAGGCCACATTGAGTGGATTTAGGGAGAAGGTCAGGCTGGCAGAGCTACTTCTGTCAGAAGCAGGCACTGGGATAAACTCTGTTCCTGGAAGTTGCTCAGGCTTTGATGAAGAGGATGGTTTTTGGGTGAGGAAACAACTAGAAAATAGTCCATCTGCCAGCCCTTCATCCCTCTGCCCTCAGCTGTATACACAACTTTATTGCTTTGCATTCTTCTCCCCGCTGAGATTTATATTTCTTCACCAGAGCCTTGCCTTGTAAAAATTTTTCAGGCTATAGGTGTGGAATACATTTATTTTAGGCTGGTTTGACAAGAGGAAAAGCAGCTTAAAGTCTTTGCAAAGCTATGCTGGACTATCTGGCCTGTGCATTCCTCCCTCCTGGAATGAAGGAGAAACTGCCAGAGCATGGACATGAAAGGCTGTCAGTTAATTTGGGGAGGGGGATTTGGAAGGGATGGAGAAGGGAAAAAGGAGCATTTGGCAAAATCCTTTGACTAAGAGGAGAAAAAGAGGAAGTACAAACACATTCAGCACAGCAAAGCCCCTGTGCCATTCACAAATCTCATCTTGAAGAAAAAAAAAAAAAAAAAAATCTCGTGGAAGTGCAGGGAATAAGGCATGAGACAACCCCAAGAAGACTGACAGCATTTTTGTTCTCCAAACTTCGCAGCAAAAATAGCTTCAATATTTTCTCCTTCCTCAACGTGGTGTGAGACTCAGTGTGCAAAAATCTGCCCACCTCTCCCAGCACAGCTGATGGGAGGAGGGAAGGGATTCCAGGAGAGGAATTCCTTGCTAACAGGGTCCCCTGGAAGGAGGAGTGGAGTTACAGCAGGGAAATGCTGGTCAGCAGCAGGAAAATGTGGAATTGTGGCCGTGGAGAGTGGCCAGGTCTGAATCCACAAAGAAATGCTTGGTTTGGGAGAGGTCTTGATAAATTAGAGTGAAGTGAGAGGTTATCCCTGCTGGAAAAGGGAATGGGAATCTGGCCTGTGGCAGAAATTAATTTATCCTGCTCTTTGGGCTGCTGGCAGAAATCAAATTCCTGCTCCTCCCATCATAATGAAAAAGGCAAAATCTGACAAAAGATCCTTTTCTCCCCCAATCAACGGATTTGTCCATTGTCACAGAGCCTCTTCCTATCTTATTTTTTCTCTTCATGAAGAGGAGTGATCAGTTTTTCTCTGACACCACCACTCTCTCTAGAGCTCCATCTATAATTCATGAGCATGAAAACAGTGGCATCAGAAAGAAAACCTGTCATAAATTCAGCTATTTAAGCTTTTAAATGAGCAGTGATGGCAGCGTGGGGATGCGGAACATTTATTGCAATGCTAAATATAGGGGTAAAGCTAAAAGCTTTCCATCAGTACAGGGTAAGAACAAAAATCCTGGAAGCACTTGGAGCTTGGATTTTTGTCTTCTGGAAATTGGATTAATTGGTTTATTTCACTGGTTTTGGGTTTGTGTGATTTTTGGGGGTGATTCTTTGCCTTTTGAATTTCACGTTGTCACTAGCTGGAGGAATTGAATTTGAAATTTGGACTTTTCCCATCTCCACTTTTCCCCCAGCAGCATCACCAAAGACAGCTCCAAACAGAGAGGGAGGGAAGGGGCTGGGACTGTTCCATGGAAGGTCCTTCATTATCCCAACAGATTCTTTAGGAGGAAGTTTCTCCAAAAAATGCTGTGGTAGGCACAGAATTGATGTCAACACTGCCAAAGGGCCAGGAAGGGCCAGATTTCTCCTACAAATTGAGATCTAAATTCACTTTTTATCCATTTACAGGTGGCCCAGCACTCCCATTCTCTCCTTCCTAATCCCATTTGTCCAGTTTCTGCCACCACTGCAGATGTGAGTGATGTCTGATGGTTTTATAGGAACCTCTAAAATTTATTCCAGCCTGATCAGGAAGAAAATCCGTCCCACTGCCTCCCACTGGGCTTGCAGAGGATCTGGATTGGATGGCAATAATCCAGAGAGGTGAAACACGAAAGGAAAACAACTCTGCAACTCGTGTGAATCCCTTGGAGCCCTGCCTGAGGTTTTCTGTTGGAAGCTGGGGTTTCTGGGGAGGTGTTACTGTTCTGTTTTATCTCGGCCGAGGTCAGGATGAAAGAGATGGGAAATGTAGAGTCGAGTTCCGTCTTGGTTGTTTATTATATTTTATTTATTAACAGTATTTACAGCTCGAGCTCCAGCATGCCAGCTGGAGAAATGAGGCAAAATGGAGATTTTCTCACTTTTAACAGGGCAGTTTAAGAGATAATTACCCAATACTAAAGTGACACTTAGATTGTTTATGTTCTTGACCCAATAGTGACTATTTGATGTTTGCAATGCAGACATTTTTCACCCATTTAGAGAAAGCCACCCAGACCTGTGAAGAAGTCACAAGAAGAACGCAAAGGAAAAGAACTCAAACCACACCTTAAATCCTCCATCTTGACTCACACACATCACTACACGCTAAAATCTCCAACTTCATTTTTCACCCTGTGAGATCACACACCACCACTCACAGCCCCAGTGCCATCACTCAAATTCAGGAGCCTGTTCCAAAGCCTAAAGTCAAATGTGGGCATCTGCCTGAGGGTCAGCACCCCTCAGCTCAGAAAGCCCGAAATTTTCAGCCTCCAGAGTTCCAACAGGGAGGTGCTGTGGGAGCTGGAGGACGCGGGAGTTCTCCTGGGACAATTCAAACACAATTCCCGTTGGCTCCAGCCAGCCCTGACATCACTTCCCTGGTAAAAATAGAAACCTCATAAATCTGCCCATTCTCTTAATTAGGGAACCCTGGTGACAGGATTAAGATTGAATGCCTTCGTTTCAGGTTGGTTAATGAAGGGCTTTCCAACAATTTTTTTTGTTGTTGTTGTTTTTATTCCTCTCTGCTGAGTCCTGCCGTTGCTGATTGCTTCAGGTACAGCCAGGAAAAGGTGCAGGTATTTCCAGGGATGGGCTGGAAAAAATTCCTCATGCAAAGGTTAAAAGAGAAGATTATGTGGATATTTGATTATCTCCTGTTGTGTTTGGAGATTGCAAATGCTCTGCAGACAGATGCGGCTGTGCAGCTCCGCTCATTTTTTATTTTTTTTTTAATTAATGGAGTCAATATTTGATGAGAATCAAAGAGCAATTCACGTTGGGTTTTTTCTCCTGAAATGTTATGAACTGGGAAAAAAATCAACCTCCTCAAACAAACCCCAAAGGGAGCAAAGTAACACACAAAATCTGTCCCTTTTTTGCCAGTGAATCTCCCAAGGAAAAGATTAATTTGGGGAGAGACCAAAACGTTTCCACCCCATTCTGCAAACTCCTACCAAACTCAAAGAAACTTCCTTGTCCATTCCCACTGCTCTGGTGTCCAGGGAGTTGCAAAATCCAGGTGATTCCCCTGGTATACAGGAGATTAATTTACCTCAACACCGTCCTCTGCAAGATTAGCCAAAGGGATCACCAAGAATGTGCCGAAATTCCCCTCATCATCCTCAGCTGAGCGTTTCCCCGCATCCTGAGGAGGATTTATCACGTTTCTGTTGAGAGCTCTCAAAAACTGCTTTGAAAACAGATGCAGCAGGAGGGGAGGACCCTGGCTCTGCTCCAGCTGATGGAGGAAAACACCGAGGTGCTCGTAGGAAATAACAACAGGCCAAGCAAGGCCAGGGAAAAGGAGGAAAAATCGTTTTTCCTGCTCCCGAGCGAACGCCTGCGGTGGCCAGCTCGGGAACATCTGGTCTCTCAGTGTGTTTTCTCACATCATGCCAATACCTGACTGGAATAAACAACTTTATCTAGATCCTCCTTTCTTGCCATCAGAGGCTGATAAGAAAACTCGCTGCTATCAGCGTGAGATTCGAGCAGAGGGAAGAAAGATTTATGCCGGCTCCGAGGCCGCCTCCACCCTGCCCGATTGTTTCGTGCTCTGGAGAGTTGTGGAGTTTAAATCCTGCAGGTTCTGGTTTTCCAGGAGGCTCTGTGAATCACAGCATCGGTGCTGCTCTGGCCACCCACCAGGCAGGCAGCTCACAGCTCCTGTTTGTTTCTCCATGGGAATGGATTGGGAATGGATTGGGAATCCCCTTCCCCAATTTACTGGAATGTTTGGGGCTTCTGATGCCTCGGGAAGGCTGAGCTGGAACAGAGACTGCACAGAGCTGAGAATAAAGCAGAGATTTATTCCAAGGCTCCAGGATCCACCTGGGGCAGGACAAGAGCCTGGCCAGGGCTACAGCCAAGGGGGACCCAAAGTGGTCCCCAAATGGACAAAGGGTCCCCAGGGCTCAGCCTTGGCTCAGTTTGGCTCCATTTGCACCTTGGGGTTGGATTGTCCAAGGGCAGCTGCAGCTTGGGAGGTCCCATCCTTCTTGTTCCTCCCTGCAGCCACCCTTGGCTGTGCTTTGGGGCTGAAAGTTGTCCTTGGTGTCCATTGGGGAAAGGATTTGTTTTGTGTCCCTGCTGTGTGCAGAGAGCTGAGTGACACTGACTGTGAGCTCAGAGCTGCCCCTGGGCAGCACAGAGCCTCAAACACAGCAAAGAGAGAACCTGAGGCATCACTTCCACAGCTCCTCTCCCTCTCTGGGCTCTGCCTGCCTGTGTGAAACCTGAATTTATTAACTGCAAACCCACGAGACACTGCAGAGGTGGGAATAATTCATGTTCCAATGGGCCAGCAGGAGCATTGCTGTCCTGCTGGCATTTTTGGGATGTTTTCAGCACCATTTGTCGCCACCCATGCGTTGGGATTCAGCTGGATCTGAGCACGAGCTCCACACTCAGACCCTCTCTGCTCCCACATCCCTCCCCAGCCCTGTTTTGGGCAGCTTAAGTGGAACAACTAAAACAGGTCCTGATGCTGCTGTGAGGTAGACAAGGGGATAGAAGGGGATCAATTAGGCTTGGGAGGCCAGGTTTAAAACATTTCCCTGGAGCACTGGAAGGCTCCCCATAGGTGAAGCCACCACGGCACCGGTGGGATTAGAGCCCAGCTAATCTCACTCTATTCTTGTCCTGCAACCTTTGTGTCACCTCCAGCCACAGACACCAGCAAAGTTCACGTTGAAGCCGAGAACCTTTCCCTCCCTCAGCTGGGCTGCCTTGGATGGGGAAAGGGATGGGGGAAATGAGCTATTTTCAGTCTCCGAAAGAGCGTTTGAGCTGTCGAAAGTCTCTTTGTCACATCTCCGGCTTCCTAAAAATTCCTTCCTGTAGGTGTGCAGGTTCTCCGAGAGAGTTTGGGAGCTGGGTTCGATTTTTCCTTCCAATGGGCTCATCCTTCAGCTCCCAGCATCTCCCACAACCACTCTGAAAAAATTCCCACTTAATAGCGTTGCCTGGTTATTATTCCCACCTTGCATCCAATGTAAGCTCGACTAAAATAATTCTAAAATTTGAGAAAGCTTCCTGATGCCTTTTAATCACTGAAACAACATGACAGGAGCTTTTGGGTTTTATATACATTGACTTTAATGTATTTTTGCAGGTTTTTTTTGGTGCTGAGGAGCTGTTTGTTTGGGCACACCCCATTAATAGGAGCATTTTGGGGGGAATTCATATTTACAGGCACACTCAGATTTTGGTGTGAGGCAGATTTTGTGCCTCAAAATAAAAAAGTAAAAGTGGCCATTTCTTGATGTTCAGGCTTTGAGGCAAGTTCAGTCAGATAAATGAGATTCCCAGTGGTAAAATCACCTCTTTCATATGAACCCAGTTGGATGTGGGGATCCCAGCTCAAACAGAAGCTGAGCTGAGCAGTTTAAGAGCTCAGGTGAAGTGCAGTGGGGAGCTCTGAGTGAGCTCAGCATGGAGAAGGACAAGAACTGGAGCTGGAAATCTTTTTCCTGGTGAAAATTTGATCTTTTATCTCTTCCATGACAGGAGATGGGAGATGCCCTGCAAAAAATAATCTTGTTAGCCCTTCCCACTTTTCAATGTCTCCATGAGAAGGGATCGGGTCCATTTGTGGGGGGATTTCAAAGCCACTACAAGTCACAAAATGATCAGACAACTCTTTTATTTAATCACCCTCATTGCTTTGGCCCAGTGCAGCAGAGACCCTCTGAAGAGCAGCACCTCTCTCCAGCCCTGCCTTACCCCTGGAGCGTGTCTGAGCAGGAGATTCATTCTCTGACAGCTCCATTTCACCTGCTAACAGAGAGAAAATAACTCCTCTGAGGGGCTGTGCTGTCCAAGAGCTTTGACAGGTCTCTGTCTCTTTAGGCTCTTGCCCTCTATCCAATTCTGTGATGTCTGAGCACCTCCTGACCTTTGAGAAGTTGAAGGATCGTTCTTCCCCCCCTTGCTTTTCTTGAACTGTTAATTAAAACACGCTCCTAGTGCCTGTCAAAGAGCTCAGCCAGGGCCAGTAGATACAGGTTGGCAGCATTCCTCAAAAATGCCTTCCTCGGGAGCTGCCTTGGTTTCCCCTTCCACAGGGACTTGTCTCAGTATGAATCCATGCTCTGAGGAAGAAAAATCTTCCCGAATTCCCTGCAGGAATGCAGATTTTTATGGAGGTGCCAGCTGTGGGATCTCCTTCCCCTCGGCACCAGGGGCATTCTCAGGAATTAAATCCCTGCCCCAGTGACCTCGAATAGTCAGGGAAGCTCTTCCAGAGAGAGCACAGGCACAAGTCGTGCCAGGACTCGGACAATGGCTCCTTGGGAAGGCCAGTCTTCCAAAGGATTATGGATGACTTCCCTGCCCCAGTCCAAGGCACTGTCACAGCTCTGCCGTTCTGCTTCCCCTCTTTGTTTCTGAGCTCTTTTCTTGGAAGTGCCACCCCCTGCTCCGTACCCTGCACCCCTCTGCTCTGCTGACCTCTGCTGCAGGTGCCTCCACAGATCCCAGAAAGCCCCCTGGGAACTGATCCCACCATTCAAACGGGCTTCTGGAGAACAATTCCCTTGGATTTCTTTAGGGAAAATGTTAAATGTCACCCTTCTTGCCTCGAGAAAATGACTTTAATATAAATAATTTTAGGTTCAAGTGCTGCCAATGGAAGTTTTTCTTCTCTCCAACCTGCCATCCCTTCACTCCCTGCTGATTTTGACTGTGTTAAGTAAGTTTTCTCATCTATTTCAGCTCACTGGGAATGGTCTGGAGCCACTGGACCCCGGGGTTGTGCCTCTGCATCCCCATCCCCAGAGCACTGAGAGTGGCACATGTTGGGAACGGGATGTTCCCAAAGTGCTGGACAGTTCATTCACATCACAGCTGGGAAAACCTTCCTGAATGGAATTTCAAATAATTTCTATTTTCTTCAAAATGATTTAATTAACAAAATATTTCCTATTTATTACAGTGGTCATATCTAGAGGTCACAATGGGTATTTGCAATAATTTTTTTTTTTTTTTTTCTATCAGTTCCAGTTTGCAGGTGAGGGAACCTCTTTGTTCTCACCTGTTCTGGTATTTTCACTGGAAACAAAGGATGAATATTAAAGAATCTGGATCCTCTGTCTATTCAGTAAAACAAATCAAATAAAGAAAAATTCTGTGAGAAAGCTGATCTCATTCTCTTTTCCCCTTTGCAGATGAGTCAGGAATCAAGAATTAATTACATCCCAACGCTGATCTCCGTGGAAGAGACAGGAAAACCCACCCTGTGGGCATGGAATTAACTTCAAATAGTGCATCAATGCCTACAACTGCTCATGCAGGTGAAGAAAACAGGGATTGTTCCCACCTGCTGCAATGGGATGGGAACTGGATGGGATTTCAGGTCCTCCCCATCCAAACCTTCCGTGATACTCTGAGGTATAAAAGGTGAGTCCATCCTCCCTAATTTTAGGCATTTGTGCTGGAAATGTCCCCTCTTGAGCCTCCTCCCAGTCTCCTCTGAGCACAGAGGGGGCACACAAGGAGAGATGCTGCTCCTCACCTCCTCCAGCCCCAGCTGCTTTTGGCAGAGATGGAGTAAAATTGGGCAAGGAAAAGCCACCCCGAGGTGGAGTGGAACCCCCAACAGAGCTGGTGCAGGCACAGGGGCTTTGCACACCCTGAGTATCCTGCAAGCAGCGAGGCAGCCTGGGGTGAGTGTAGGAGCAGCTCCGAAATCCCAGCTGGCCCTGGGATCCCCTGGAATCCCCTGGGACATCACTGTGCAGCCAGGAATGTCCTCTCCTTGTGCAGTGGAAGGAGCAGTCTGCCATTGCGAGGGTCATTGGGGAAAAACTCTGAATTTTTAGAGTTTGTTTTTTTTGTTGTTGTTGTTTTTTGTGTTTGTTTGGGTTTTTTTGTTTGTTTGGGTTTTTTTTTTGTTTGTTTGTTTTTTTTGTTTTTTGTTTTTTTTTGTTTGTTTGGTTGGTTGGTTGGTTGGTTGGGTTTTTTTGGTGTTTTGGTTTTGGTTTTGTTGTCATTATTTTCGCAACCGATTCTGGTTCCTTTTTTTATTTACCTACAGCAGCGTGGTCTCCTTCCCTTGCAGAAGGGTGTCATTCACACACTCCAAAGTGTGGGCTCTGAGGAATGAGGAAAGGCTCAGACAGCTGAGAAATGAAACAAAGTGTGAGGGGTAATGTCGGGACTTTGGAGAGACGGGATCACTCAGAGATGTTTTGAAGCATTATTTGCATATATTGCAAATATTGCTGCATTTATTGCTGCAGTCTCATCAAAGGGGGAGAACGTCCTCACCATAATCCAAAAGTCCGTGCTCCGTGGTCACAAGACCAGAGGCTACAAGGTCTTTTAAAGGTTAATTACCCAATAATCTGCTGCCACAAAGAATGTTTTTTACTTCTACACCAATCCCTAATTAATTTGTCCCTGCTGCAGTGAGGACTCTCTTGACCAATCATCTCACGACACACAAACGTACACCTTAAAACCTTTTATTACCTTTATAACTACTCCTATACCCTAAACTTTAAAACTTTCCACTATTTAGCTTAATGTCTGTCTATCTAAACTACAAACTCACATTTTTACTTGGAAACCTTTTCCAAAGTCTCAGGTCGAACCCCGTATTCTATTTTTTTTTTCATATTTGGGCCTGAACATGCACAAGATTTTGGAGAATTTTCTGGGCCTGAAATTTGCACAGGGTGAAGGGCAGGGAGCAGGAACCTGGGGTTCCTTTTGCTTTTAGGGTCAGAGATTGAGTCCTGTGCTAAGTGTGCCTGTTAACCACGGCCACAGCCCCGACCTTCCAACTGCAGCCCAAACCCTCATCTCAGTGCCCCCCTGGTGATTTATAAAGCCACGTGTCAGTGAGCAGTAAAAGGGATTTACAGCAGATTGTGGGTCAGAAGGGTTAGGGCACGCTGGAAATATCGAAAACGGGAGTGAATTTAGCATAAATGAACGGGCTGGATATTGAGCGAGTGCCAGAGCGTGTATGGGATTGCAGCCATTGTTTTCTGTGGGTCTGAGCCAAGGACCATGCACACGGGTCCCAGATCTGTGGGTTTGTGAGTAATTAATATAAAAAAATTAGTAATTGTGGCCATTAAAAAGGAGAAAGAATCTGGATGTCATTGCTCTGCAAAAAATGATAATTAACCCCAACCTAGATCTCAAAGGGAAAGAGGAATCTCTCATCAGGTAATTGTATTCAGAGAACTCCTGGAGAGCTTTTCACATTCTGTTTTCTACTCAGAAAAACCCAAATCTCTCTCTCTCTTCTCCATTCTCAGGCTGCACTTCGCGTTGGAAGTTCATCCTGCAAAATCAGCAAAATTCGGTTCGTTCCCTGCACAGCCCGACTGCCCAGCACACCCAGGGGCCAGCCCTGAAATGTTTCTGTGATAAGCAGATTGCTCAATTATGAGATCCTGATAAGGAGCCCGAGGCATTTGTCTTGCTCTTTTTGTCACCTGGCTGCCCTCCCTCGCCACTTGGGATGAAACAGCCAGAAAGAAGAAACAAAAACGCGGCCAAAAAGATAAAGCAAAACCTCCGCTAATGTGACATCTTGTGTATTTTCTGAATTCCTGGCTGTCAGCGAGGGAAGAAGAAAAGCCTGGGAGGCGCAGCGAGCTCAGAGCCCCAAATACCTGCAGGCGGAGGAGAGAACGAGCCCCGGTGCCTCACAAAAACTTTCTGCTTCTCTCTCTCTCTCAGTTCTGATGCACAATCTTTGGGTTTCGGGTTTTCAGAGCGAAACTTTTCCATTTTTTTCCCCCTCAGGAAGGTTCCCGTGCCACTTTTCCTCTTTTTCCTGCTGCCCCATCTCTCACTGAGGACATTCTGTAGCTTTTCTCTCTGCTGTGTCCATCCTCCTCCTGCTCTCCTTGTTTTTCATCTACACTTTCCTGTCCTTCACTGCACTGCCCTTCCTCTCCCTCTTTCCTGGATTTGTTGGATGACTTTCATCCCTCTTTTCCTCCAGAAAGGCAGCACTTAAACTCTGCTGCTGCTCAGCTTCCCTCAAAACATTAGGGAATCAGCGAAATAACACTTTGGATGGCATTTAATTAGCCTTTGGTGCAGGAAAATGAACCTTTGAGTGACATTAAAGAGCATTTAATCAACACTTGGTGCTCTGAAGTCTCTCAAGTTCAGAGCCCCCTGGGCACAACGTGCAGGGCACCAGTGAGGCTTTTCCCCCAGCCACAGAAAAGTGATGAAATCCTTTAGGGTGATAGAAAAACCAGAAAATCTTGAGCTGGAAGAGTCCCCCAAGGATCACCGAGTCCAATCCCTGCCCTGCACAGGACACCCCAACAACTTCACCCCGCGCCAGGGAACATCTTTATTATTTTGCTGGTACAAATTGGATTAAGCTCTGCAGGTCAGAGCTTTCCCACACCAGTTCAGGTGAAGAGCTTCTCCCTTCGGCCACACTTTTTTTTTTGATGATAAAAACACAAATCTAGGCTGGATTTTAAGGTTAATTTTCCAGGAAACATTCACCCCCTTGTCACCAAAAAAAAAAAAAAAAAAAAAAAAAAAAAAAAAAAAAAAAAAAAAAAAAAAAAAAAAAAAAAAAACTAAAGCAGCGCACGCTTACGTTTGAGGGGGAGAAATTTATTTTAGCTAAAGGGAAGAAAGTGCTAGCAGCAGGATGTCAGCCAAGTATGGAAATCTCAGCCCCCAGCTCTGCCCAAAAAGTGCCTGTGCCCTCCCCAGCTGTCAGCTGGAGGGTGGCAGTGGGTGGGAGGTGGTGCTGCTTCCCCAGCAGCGCAGACAATGCAAACTGCTCTTTTCTTCCCCTCCTCGCTGCTTTCAGCACAGGCCTCCCAGAGCCTGAGCAGCCTTTAAATAACCCAGACCGGCAGAAAGGTTCTGCTCAGCCGCAGGAAATCAAAGCCCTTCTTTTTGGGGCACGGGTTTTCCACGTGTGTCTCCATCAGCATCCGCCTGGTGCTGCTGATAAGGAGGAGATAAGAAGTGGGAAAGTGCTGGGCTGTGTGTGGTGCAGCATGAGGGGTTTTTAAGCCACACATTTGAAAATTTATCAGGCTCTGAGGGTTGACCAGCAACTCCTCAGAAATGGATAAGAATAATCTGCCAGAAGGTGTGTTTTGAAAAGCAAAAGTTTTAATTTAAAAGAGAAAACAACAAACGACACAAAAACAAAACAGAAGCCCCTCACACCTGGCTAATGTACCCCAAAAATCTCTGAGCACCTCTGTGCTCCTTAAGTTAATGTTTTAGGAGAGTTTTTGGTTTGTTACCCAATAGGAACTTGCTGCATTTCTGAGGAACAGCTACAGAGACCAACAGGTGCCTTTGCCTCAGCGCTGAGCCAACCATGGCAAGAAGGGCAGTTGGAAGATTGTAGTTTTTATTCCTTAAAAGCCTTAAAAGAGGTGAAGCTGAAACCTTTTCCCTTATATGCCTGGGTGTGGAAATTGCAATGCAGCAGGGGACGGCTCTGAAGTGATTTAGATGAGATTTGAGGAAGAAGATTTTTCCATGAGGCTTCTTGCCCAGAGAAGCTGTGGATGTCCCATCCCTGGGAATATCCAAATTTAAGGTTGGACATGGCTCTGATCTGTGTCCCTGCTGGATGGGGGTTGGATGAAATTATGTTTAAAAGTGTGGGAATTCCAGGTCCAGAAAATTCCCAAAACCTCGTGCATGTAGATGCAAACACCGAAATGAACACTGGGTTTGACCCGAGGCCTTGAAAAAGGCTTCCAGACCTAGAGACTGTGAGCAAAGATGTGGGTTTGTAGTTTAGACAGAAAAAAACATTAAGCTAGGTAGTGGAAAGCTTTAAGGTTTTAAGGTTAAGATACAGAAGTAGTTATAAAGGTAATAAGAAGTTTTAAGGTGTGGTTCTGTAGGATTGTGTGTCACTGTAGGATTGGATAAAATCTCAGCAGGACAGGTGATACAGTTTAATTAGCCACTGGTGTGAAAGTTAAAGCAATCTATGTGGCAGTAATAAACTGGCTAATTATTGGCTAATAAACCTTTAAAAGACCTAATAACCCGTGGTCTTGTGACCACTGATCACGGGCTGCTGCCCTCTGTCCCGTGCTGTTCTCACTCCTTCATGAGACTGTAGAAGAGCAATAAATCATGCTTGAATACGCCTGTCAGTGGTCCTGCCTCTGCTATAATCCAAATATAAAGGTCTCTTCCAACCCAAACCATTCCCTGATCTCATGATCCCGTGTTGGATCCTTGCTGGGGAAACTCCTCCTGCCTCGTGTGCCCATCCCAGCGCCATCACTCCGGGGGCTGTGCCCACGGCACCTCCAGTTTGACAGGAAAAGGTGAAAAACACACCCGAGAGGGGCCTCAGGCGAATGAACCCACATCACTCGACGTCATTGCTCTGCTGAAAAGTAGAATTAATTTTTGAGAGCCTGCTGGCTGCTCCAGAGGGGCGGTGGGACGTTTGGGATAACCCCTCCTGGTGCAGCTGAGGGAGCACAGGGCAGTTTCCAGGCAGGTGTCGGACACAATAAACCAGCTCTGCCTCCACGGAGAACCTTCAGGTGCTGCCTGGGAGGACTTTGAGTCCTTTTCCAGGAAGCTGCAGAGCCCATTATTTACCCAGGGCTTGGATGGGCTCGGTGGAGGCCGGTGGGGCCAGGGGCAGCAGGAGGCTCCTGATCCAGCCCCAGCCCTGCCTGTTTTCCCGGGATGTGGGGGCAGCCTTTGGAAAGGCACAGGAAGAGCTGGGGAGACCTTCCTGGAGCTCCACAGCTGTGAAAACCAATAAACACCAGAAGTGAGCCCAGGGGCAGCACAGTAAACACAGGAAGCTGACTCAAAACTGACAGAACAACAACAACAACCCCTCCCCCAAAAGGGCCCAAACAAGGACAGATTAATTATTTTTTATTATTTTTTATTTTATTTTATTATTGTTTATTTTATTTTTATTTTTATTTTATTATTTTTATTTTATTTATTTTTATTTTTTGTTTTTATTTTATTTCTTTTTATTTTATTTATTTTATTTATTTTTATATAATTCTTTTTCTTTTTCTTTTTCTTTTTCTTTTTCTTTTTCTTTTTCTTTATTCCTTTTTATTTTTATTTTTAATTTTAATTTTTTATTTTTTATTTTAAAATCCTCCCATCTTGAATGGGGTCAAATCAGAGCTCGCACACACAAAAAGAGGAAGACAAAGCCTTGCTCTGGGCTTTCTAAATCATTTTTAAACCAGCCAGGGCTCCACGAAATGATGGAACAATGGAGCTGAGCTCTGTTTGCTCTCAGCCCCACCAGGGCCGGGTGTTGGAGAAGCAGGAGCTGGGGCTGATTTCCCCTTTGTCTGTTCAAGGTGAAGCTGCAACAAACATTTCCTGCTCACTCTGCCTCTGTTCGTGGGGATGAAAATAACTCTGAGTCCAAAACATCCCTGGGCACGGAGAGACTCCCAAACTTTAGGGGACAGCTCGGGAATCCCAGTTCAAAAGCCCCCGAGATGTGAATATCCAACAATTTAAAGTCTTAAGAGCTCAAAAGCCACAGGGCCAAATTCTGCAGGGATTTGGTGAATAAAGAGGAAAATCAAGGAAAGAGCAACTGAGGAGAACCTTGAGAAGGAGCTGTGTTATCACAGGATTGCTGCTACAAATTCAGTTTTGGGGATTGGGGTGAGAGCAACCCTAAGGAGAGAGATTTGGGGTGTTGGTTGATTAAAAAGGTTAACGTGACCCAGAAACCACCCTGGGGTGTCCTGAGCTGTAGAAAATTGTGGTTTCCCCATCCCTGGAAGTGTCCAAGGCCAGGTTGGACAGGGCTTGGAGCATGCTGGGATAGTGGATTTAGGGTCCCTTGCATCCCAAACTGTTCTGTGATTATCTGAAAAAACTGTCAGGAAAAAGAAAAAATGTAGCACCACAATAAACTATGACTGAAGTTAAATTCTAGCCAATTTTTTTTTTCCCTTCAGAAAAGTCTCTATTTTTATTTCAATATTATTAAAACAAAATCTCTCCATTAAAATAACTAAAGCACAAATGAAGCATCACTTGGGCGTAAAAGAAGATTTTTATTTTCCACTTTGCTTGAATGTTCTGCTTCTGCTCCAGAACAAACAAAAAAAAATCTTTGCTCTGTGTTTGTAGAAACTAGACCAGACCCTTCCCAAGGTAAAAACCTTTTCCTCATCTTTCCCTTTTTCCCAGACCCACCAGACGAATAAACCCCTGAGATATTTGTACACCACTTCTAAGAACGGGATTTTCAGGAGCACCTAAGGATCTGTCTGCACCCTGAAGGATTTAAGCAGCCCTAAATATATCCCCAACAATGTCAGGAGGCTTCCCGGGAGCCAACGTGCTTCTTGACCCAGGGCATTGTCAGCTAATCCAGAAAAGAACTCAGGGCTGCTCATCTCGCACAATGGGGCTGAACCTGAGAAAACAACACCCCAAAATATTCTCCCCACCTCTGGCTTTGTGCAGGGGCGGTTTTTGGGACACTTGGAATCAGACTGGCGTGGACATCTGGTTTATGAGGGCTGTGCTTGATCTCTCAATAAACACAAACCTCATTTTACAGGTGGGATGTCGCTGTAGGACACGAAAGACTCCGAATATTTCAGAAGGCAAAAGTATAGAAAAAGAAGGGTTTTATTGTCTGAATTCTTACTACCTTTTATAAGGTGCTCTGATACAGATTTATCATGGTTGGTGGATAGGAAAGACACCTCACTGATCCCGTGGGTTAAACCAGAGAAACAGCAAAACACCGCCTGGAGAGAGATTGTTTTGAGAGAGTTGTTTGCCAAGATTGTTTTGAGAAGAAACTTTCTCGAGAAACTTTTCCTTGGGAAAAGGTAGCAGCTGCCAGCAGGCTGAAATCTCTCGTGCCCACAGTGGGATGTGCTCCTGTTACCTGTGCAACCGCTAAAATGAAAACTCCATGCCCCAAACAGGAACTAAACAGGTGCATTCAGACATTTAGACGTAAGAATTAATAAACATCTGAGTCCAAAGAAGAAATACTATCTCTCACATTTAATCCCAAGCATAGAAAAAAAGAAGATAAAACACTACTTAAATGTAGTTTTATTTTTTCCTGAATTCATTCAGAGCCACCAGCCAGGAGAGGGGACAGATCAGACCAACAAATGCACAGCTCATTTTCCAGCTGGGATGTGCTCCTTTCACCTCTGCAACCACTAAAATGAAAACTGTGTGCCCCAAACAGCAGCTAAACAGGAACATTTCCTCCTGAATTCATTCAGGCAGAGCCACCAGCCAGGAGAGGGGACAGATCAGCTCAGCCACAATTATCCTTCCTCCCTGAGCATCATTTTCCACCTGCTCCCTTAACCCCTGACTTTTTATTTTATTTTTATTTTATCGCTCCATTCACGCAGGTATTTAAAGCCATTAATGAAAATCTTTTGCCCTCCTTCAACCCCTGCTGGAGGCTCCTGTGCTTCTCCCTCCCCTGGGTCATCCTTAAGAGCGTGGCCAGACACGGAAGGCTCAGCTAAGCCCTGGGGCAGACGGGGCTGGGAGTGGCACTGGAGGGGACAGCTCAAGGTGAGCCCGGGGCTGCAGGGGACACTCGGGGCTGTGACATGGCCAAAAGCCACTCCTGACGTGGCACAGCCTGGCTGGAACCCCCCTCACCCTCACTTGGCTGGGTTAAAAATGATTTAAAAGGGCTGAGAGCGCAGAACCAGGATGTGTGTTCCTTCTTTGGGTGTGTGTGTGAGCTCAAAGTGGAGACCTTCCAAGTTGGGAGGATTTAAAATAATAAAGTTCAATTAAATAACAATAAATTTATAATTATTTATATAACACATAACAAACAAAAAACCACACAAAGAACAAATAGCACATAAATAAATAACAACAATAATAATAATGACAACAATAAGAACAATAATAACACTAATAATATCATAGCAATAACAATAAACCAAACAAATTTATAATAACAATAACACCAATATTAGTAACAATATTTGTAATATTAATAATAATAATAATACCAACTTTATCACCAGGTTTTGCTGCATCAATTTCACATGCTGGCAGAATGGAGAATTTTTTTTTTTTCTTTTGAGATTTCTTTGGGTTTTTTCCTTCTTTTTTTTTTTTTTAATTTTTTTTTTTTTTAATTAAAATTCAGCTGCTCTGAGCCAGCCCCAGATTGCAGCCTCAACTTCGCTTGGCGCAGAGTGCAGACAGTTCCTCCAGTGCATAAGCACCTCCAGCTAATCCCCAATCTTGTCAATATGTATTTACCCTTAATAACTTGGATCTGGGTCAGCACTTGGGCTCCCATTTGTTTCCCTGTGCCCCTAAGCTGGGGCTCTATTTCTGTCCAGCCTCAATGCTCGGTATTCCCCCTAAGACCTGGGCACTTTCCAGCTTCTGCCTGCCCAAATAGAACCAGCTCTAAACAAAGCGTCTTTCCAGCCAGCCGCTGCGTTGGGGGCACAGTTTGAGAATTCCCACCCTCCAAAGGTATTTTCACCCCTCCTGTCATCGCTCCAAAACATCTCAAGTCATTTTCCTTTAGGAGAACAAGGGATGAAAATAAAAAATAAGCCCCTCATGCACACACACACACACACAAATCGCAACCCTATAATGCCTCTGTCAACAGGTGAGGTCTAAAAATTTCATTAGGGGAGGGAAAAAAAAAAAAAAAAAAGGGGAAGCAGGGACAGCTGCAGGCGTGTTTGGAGGAAATCAGAGGGGCACTTTCCATCTGGCATGTGCTCCACAGGCAAAAGAGCTTTTCCAGGGCTTGGAGCTCTGAGGGAACTCGTATTTTGGGGAGCAGGCTATTCTTGGACAGCTCCTTTCAGGCAGCACAGCAACAGCTCCTGTTGAAAATCCCCCAGCTCAGAGCTCACACCGGGGCAAAAAAAGAAGGAAAGAAAAATTCCATCTCCAAGTGGAAAGATGGTCCAAGCAACCTCTGCTTTTAGCCTTTTACAGCTGCACAAGGAACCTCCAAAGCTGAGCCACGGGTGGGATAAACTCTTCCCTTCACCTCGACTGCCCCCAAATCTGCATCACCTGGTGCCTGGGCACAGCCAGAGCCTGCACTCAACAACAAACGGGGTTTGCTTCCTTTACAGTTTTAGCTTTGCCCAGGAAATGCTTTTCCTCCACCAGGAAACTCGGTCAGACTTTGCCAGAGCAGCTCGTGAGCAATAAAATCAGGTTAAAGAGAGGAGGAGGTGTCTGGGAGTGGAGAGTGCAGAGAGCAAAGAGGGACTCAGGAACAGTCCTGGGAGTTGGGGAGATCTCCTGAAATACAGGATAATCCACCTTCATCTGCATCCCACAAAAACTGCAGCCATCACAGATTTTGGGCTTGCTCCTCTTATTAGTTCTAAGGAGAAATTCTACAGTGGAAGGTTTTTTATCAAACCTGTTCCCCAAAAGAGAATTCTGTCATGTCTGACAAAACCTGGAGAGCCACACCAGCCTGGGAGCTGAGGAAATCCTCTGAAATACAGGATAACCCGGAACTATTCCTTCTGCCTTGTTTCTGCATCCCACAGAAAATCGGATAAATCTGAATCCCACAGAAACTGAAGCTGCAGCCACCTCACACTGAGACCTGCCATCTTTCTCATTTTAAGGAGAAATTCCATGCTGGAAATTTTTACCAAATAGCATTTTCCTAAAACCTGTTCCCCCCAAAAGAGAATTTTGCTGCATCTGACACAACCAGGAGGGTCACAGCCCCCAGAGAACCCCAATATCAGACACCTGGGAAAAGATCTTGGGCAAGAAAGCAGCTGGAATTAGATTTTGTGTGGTGGTGGTTTTTTTTTTGTTTTTTTTTGGTTTTTTTTTGTTTGTTTGTTTTTTTTGTGGGTGGCTTTAGTTGTTGTTTGGTTGTTTTTATTTTTAAATTAAAAAACCTGAAATGTCAGCTTGAAATTTTGGTTATCAACTCACCAAGTTGACGTATCACCAAGGCTTTTCTGTAAATCTGAGAGCTGCTTTTCCTGCCCACTGCCTGCTCTAATTCCTGCCACTGATTTCCTTTTATTTTCGGAGTGTTTTTATCATTCCTGTCTTCTCCCAGGCAGAGCTGCCCTGCAGAGCTCGGGGCTGAGATAATTGTGTGGGGTCAGCCCTGCCAGCCCCGAGCTCTGGGAAGGGTTCCTGGCCTGTGGGCAGTCCATGGAAGGCAAGAAAAAATAATAATGACACCTCACTCCAAAGAGTGGGAGCACAGAAAGGAATCGGAGGGGTCAAAGGAGACTCTGGGGAAGAGAAATAAAAAGCTTTGGCAGGATTAAATGTTTGAAAAACAAGCAGCAAAGTTGTTTTTTGGTGTCCAAGCGGAGAGAAACTGCTCAGCCATAACAAAAAGTCTGCAGTTCCACATTGTCCTCGTGCCAGACAAGGGGAGAGCAGCTTGGATTGAGTGGATCTCACTTGTGCACATCCTTTATTCCCCCAAACCCAGGGATAGGTGTCCTGATCTGTTACATTGTGAGGCGCACAACATTTAATGGATTTGCTTTGATTCAGCTGCCCCAGCCGGAGAGAAGCTGCAAGGACAGAAATCAGCCAAAGCAGTGCCTGAAACCCACTGGGAGGGAGCCAGAGGTGCTGGGATGGTTTGGATTCATCCCTGGGGGTTTGGATGGAGAGACAGAGGTGTTGGATTCATCCCTGGGGGTTTGGATGGAGAGACAGAGGTGTTGGATTCATTCCTGGGGGTTTGGATGGAGAGACAGAAGTGCTGGATCCACCCTTGGGAATTTGGATGGAGAACCAAAGGTGCAGGACAGGGTCAGTTTGGATTCAGCCCTGGGTGTTTGGAGGGACACTCTGAGCTCCACCTGGGCCACCAGCCTGGCTTTGAAGGAAAAGGCTCAGAGAGAAGCAACCTCACACTGCAAAATGAGCATTCCCAGCTTCTCCCAGTGGGATCCCAGTGCCAAGGCACCAAGGGAACACCAGGAAGGGATTATCCCGAAAATAAAGGTGGTCAGAGGGTTTACAAGGCTTGTTTAAGGTTTATTTTAATTGCTGCACCCCCAGCTGAGGTGGGCACCCTTCAGGGATGTGACATTCCTGCTCCCTCCAACGTCCTGACCTCCCACACGCACTAAAAGTGGGACTTTGAAGAGGGACAGGTGTCCCTGATATCTCCAAACTGAGCCCTGGGCAGGCCAATATTGGGATTTTTGCAGGTCAAAGGGCTCTACTGGGAACCCACCCATGGGCAGATGGGGAGAGGGAACTGGTCCTTGGGTCCTCTTGGTGGGTGTTGCTCTATCGACAATTTTTTCCATCAGTTACCCAAATTGAGGCATGAAAATGGAAGCTGGGGGTGAGGGAGGCCACATTTTCTGTCCTGCTGGGTTTCCCAGCAAGCTTCAGATGCTTGGGGCAAGCTGGGAATTAAGTGTACAAATGGGGCAGGTGGGAATTGGGCTGTGTTTGAGTTGGGTTTTTTGTTCGGTTGCCTTTAATTTGATTTTAAAATCTCCAGGCCGGAGCAACAAGTGGCTTTGGGCAGAGGAGTGAGTCCAGTCCATGAGGGTTCCTGTGTGTTTGATGGATGCACACGTGTCCCCATGGCATCACTCCTGCCAGCAGCTCCCCAGGGTTTGGCTTTTCACCCTTCTCCATGTGAATGTTGGAAGGTCAGAGAGCACCAATAAAACCTGAGCGATGAACATTCCTCACCCCTCATTGTTCAAAGCACAGCCACGGGGAACAGAAAACCACAGATTTTCCCCAGGAGGAAGAGTGGGAACTTGGTGCCTTGGATCAGGGTAATCAGAGCCAACAGAGCAGAGGAGATTGTTCTCTGGGGGACAATCCTGAATCCCTTCCCTCCCACCCTGAGGACCTCCCCTCAGCTCTTGGCCTGTGTCTTTCCCCTTGGATTCCTTGCCAAGACAGGTCCTCTGCTTCCCTAAATATCCCATTAGTTGAGAACAAACACAAACTTCCACCGAGAGCTTCCAAAATACTGCCTGGGATTCGAGCTGGGCTCTTATTTATGCTCAAATCTGAAAGCTTTAATCTCAGATTGATCAGCAGTGTGCTCCCCTGGCTTTTCCTGCCAGGCAGCTCACAGGAGTTAATTCTCAACACAGACAGGAAAGAAGGGAAGATCTATATGTAAATGAAATTTAAAGTTGTTTTAAAGGTTAATGATCAAAATCTCAGCTAATGACAAGAAGCTTCTGTTTTCTCTTGTGCCTGAGTAGCACAAGCAGTGAGCACGTTCTGGTTCTTAGCTCACACTCTTTTATCTGAAATTACCTCCACCACGACTGATTTTTCCCGATATCTCCTTGAGAAAACCCACGTTGTTGCAGAAATTAATTCTGTGGTGTTTGTTACCCATTATTGACAAGGCAAGTTCAGAGTAGGTGAGGCTGAACTGGCTTTTGATGCCTTGGGAAGGCTGAGCTGGAACAGAGACTGCACAGAGCTGAGAATAAAGCAGAGATTTATTCCAAGGCTCCAGGATCCACCTGGGGCAGGACAAGAGCCTGGCCAGGGCTACAGCCAAGGGGGACCCAAAGTGGTCCCCAAATGGACAAAGGGTCCCCAGGGCTCAGCCTTGGCTCAGTTTGGCTCCATTTGCACCTTGGGGTTGAATTGTCCAAGGGCAGCTGCAGCTTGGGAGGTCCCATCCTTCTTGTTCCTCCCTGCAGCCACCCTTGGCTGTGCTTTGGGGCTGAGAGTTGTCCTTGGTGTCCATTGGGGAAAGGATTTGTTTTGTGTCCCTGCTGTGTGCAGAGAGCTGAGTGACACTGACTGTGAGCTCAGAGCTGCCCCTGGGCAGCACAGAGCCTGAAACAGCAAAGAGAGAACCTCAGGCATCAGATTGAGGAGCACAAACCCGGGCTCTCAGAGGGGACAGAGCCCAGAGCAGCCCCAAGGGCAGGACCCAGCCCAGTCCCTGCCCTGCTCACCCTCACTCCCCACTCTGGTTTTGCCCTGGATTAGGAGCTGCTCCTGCAAACCCAGAGCTCTCTCTCCCTGTCTGGAAGGCAGCAGCCAGTTTAAACCCCCTGATCCTGCCGGGAGCAGCAGCTTTGATCTGGCCCGGGGAGCTCCTGGCACCTGCAGCTGGAGAGAGCCATAAAACACAGCTGGAGGCTGCAGGAGCAGAACTGCAGCCAAGCCTGGTCCTTCCCTGACTTTTCTCCCTTAATCCCGTGGCTGGAGCTCTCCCCACGTTCAGCCCGTGAGCGCGGCCACCCTTCTGGTGGAATATTTCCCCGTGGCATTATCAGCCCGGAGCAGATATCCAGGACAAGCCTTCCCGGCTGTCCCCACAGGTGTTCCCCACGCTCTGGGCACGCCATTCAAAGGGCTTGGGAATCAACAGGCTTTGTTCACCTCCAGCGAGGTTTTCCTACAATGAAGCCCGAACAATCGGGAATGGCATCGAGCCCCCAATGAATCACTTTTCACACTGTTTTTGCATCCTCTGCGTGTGTTTTGCCTTTCTTCCCAAGGCTATTCCCAAGCTACTGCGGTTCCCCTGGAGCCCTATTACAGCCCATTCTTTGTATTTACTAACAGGAAGCATCAAGGCTCTGTCCTCACCAGCTTCACTCGCAGGCCCTCTTAATTATTCGTATATTTATTTTTTTAAAAAAAGCTTATTTGGCAAAAATCCCCGTTCCTCCATTCTTCCTGCCTAGCAGGTTATTTCTTTCTTCCTCAAGGTGCAATCCGGTTTCCTTTTGTTGTTAAACTGCCTAATCCTGATACTTTCCTGGATATTGTGGGAAAAAGCCCTGCTTGACAACCAACTTTTCATTTCCATCCTGATTAGCGAGCACATAATAACTGGAAGCGTAATTTACACTTTGATTTAAGCCACCTCATTCACATTTGGAAGGAAATCTAGGATGACTAAAGCTTGAAAGGAAAGGCAGGATAAGCAGCATTAAGGAGCTGTCAGGGATCGGAATTGCATTAAATGTTCCTGTTTTATTGTCACACACTCGAGGCCTCCTGCTCGAGCCCCAGATGATGACAGAGAACTTTTTAATCGGAATATGTGGAGCTCATAAAAAAAAAAAAAAAAAAAAAAAAAAAAAAAAAAAAAAAAAGGTGGAAGGACAAGCTGGGTGACAGGAATCCTGCAGCCCACTGTCTCTTCAGCTCACCAATATATCCCTGCGTTTATTTCTTGGCACTGTTCCCCTGCCCACAGCTCTTCTCTTTCTGAGGCTTTATCCCCGTGTTTTTAAACTTGTGTCTTTGTTTTATACTTGTGGTTTAAATTCTTCTTCTTGGCACTTGATGAACAACCTAAACGAGCCCCAAACAAAACACAGAAGAGCTGCAACACTGGAAATATAAATAGCTGCATGCTCATAGTGTCATCAAAATTCCCAAAGAAACTGCTCCTGTGTGTTGCTTGCTCAGAGCCTTCCCTGTCCAGAGCACCTCGAGGAGTTTGGCAGCTCCTGCAGGAATCCCTGGATTTATTACCTCAAATTCCAAGACTTTTCCTGCCCGTATTCCAGCCCAGGTGAGGAACTCCAGCCTCATGATGCTCTCATAACTCATCTCTTCCTCCCCAGGCTGAGGTTTTCCATCCCTTTCCTTTCAATCTCCAAAACTCCAACAATCAAAGCCACAACTTTAGATCCTCACAGGCACCGATAAGCAGCCAAACACTAAAATAATTTTTTAAAAATTATCAATATAATAATTAATCACAAAATATCAACAGAATTAATTTTAATAAACAACAATTTATAATAAATAAGTTATTAATTATTACCCCCTTGTAAAAAAGGGGGTTTTCTCCCTGCCCCGCTGTGAGATGTTAAAGCAGGAAATTTCTCCTTCCTGACCCATTCAAATCAAAGAAGACTGACAGAAAAGAAACTCTGAAAGAGTCAAGTCTGTGTTTGTCCCTCAGCTCTGTAACTCACAGAGAGGGCAGCGCTGGATTTGATCACTAGAGAAACTTCCAGGGTATAAAAATCCCTTTCAAACTCTTTTCAGAGACTGAAATATAAATCACTCTTAGCACATCACCCTGTACTGGTTCTATCTGTCCCCAAAAATGTCGTGCAGTTCCACTGGTGACATTTATTTGATGTAGTCTGAAGCGTGTGGGGGATTTTTTTATGAGGTGATTTTATTTTTTGGGGCTGCAGGTAAAACCCCTGGGTGCAGCCTGAGCTCACATGGAGCTGCTCTTCCCACTGACATCAAATTCTCTTGATTCTTCAGGGACCATCCAGCCATAATCTTTCCGTGGTTAAAGTTCTCTGGAAACTCTCTGCCATTGCCCTAAATTCTCCTGCTCCCTCTCTGATCACTCTCTTTGATCCCAAAAAACATATTTTTGGTGACTTCTCTCTGGGTTTTCAGCCACAGTGATCTCTTATCTTTGTAAAAATCGAATTCCTGGGTGCTTTAATAAACCAACAACTCGGGGAATTGTCAGCAAACCACGCCGGGAGGGAAAAGCCTGACAAGGAGGTGTCAGGGGTGAGTGCCACCAGCTAAGCCAAAGGACACGATGTGTCAGAGGATGGATCAGGGAAGGGAATGTTCAAAGGAAAGCTCAGGGAAGGGAAAAATGCAAACCCCGCACAAATTGCGCGCCTGCCCCAGCAAGCAGAGCTCACAGAGGTCTGCAGGGGAATTGGGAGCTCATCTTGGGCACAGTCAGGGCTCCCCAAAGTCTCCTACATTAATCATGCCCTCAGCTTCGAGAGATGCTTTTAACTGTGTGCAACTGGAGGTCTTAATTGCTCTTTCAGTTGAAAGGGGAATGGAGCAGTCTTTGTTTTGTTTGACGCCTTCCAAAGGAGTTTTAATTTTAGAGAAAAGTGCAGAGAGTAATGTTCCATATTTCTTCTTATGTCTGAAAAGGAGGAGAAGGAAAGGGAAAACAACACTAAAAATTTTTTTTTGCTGGAAAGTTCTTGGGTTCTTCAACCTTTAACAAAATCAAACTCGCAGCAGTCAATCAATCAAATCCTGCTTGGATCAGAGCAGCTGTGGCAGCCCCATCCCTGGAAGTGTCCCAGGCTGGGCTGGATGGGGCTTGGAGCACAGCAGGTGTGGAACTGGATGAGCAGATCCTGGGAGGGCAGAAGGTGTGGAACAGGATGATTTTCCAAAGCAAACCATTCCACGATTCGGATCAAAATAAAAAAACTCCACAAACTCCACAGGAATTCACTATGCTGCTCCTCCCCCTCCTGCCCAAAACCACACCAAAACTTGGGGACACCCTAAAACCCTTTTCCATCTACTTGAAGCACAGGGAAGGACCCCGAGGAAGCTCTGGAGGTGGCAGAGCAGTGTCACAGAGGGGTGGCAGGGCTCTGATTGCCCGGGTGGGGCTGGGAACAGGTGAGCTCTATTTATCCAGGTGGGGAGAGATAAATCCAATGGGATGAATTCATCAAGGAGCTGATTTGCTGTGCCTGGGCAACTGGGAAGGAGCTCTCCCTCGGCCCACCTGGTGGTGGCTTGCGCGGGTGTTTGTTGAAGATATGTGTATTTAAATTCCTGCCTCTTTATTACTCATAAATAGCAAAGTTATCACTGAGTGCTGGGGGAGTAGGAGCAATAGGTCTCCTCCTGCTCTAATCCTGGCCTCTCCTGGTCGTTTTATCCCAGGGAAATTCATCACAACCTGAGGCTCCTTTAGGAAATGTCAGCCCTTTCTACAAGTCATTCCTCAATGAACTGGCCAGGGAACAACTCGGCATCGCTCCTCACGGGCAATAAAAGTGGAAAACTGAAGAACCTTTCATTAAGCAAGTGATCCATGAATCAATTTAGGAGAATTATTGGGATCTTTGGCAGCCAAAGCCATGGAGTTCTTCACTGTTTGTGGTGCCTGCGCCCTTTCCAGATGGAATATCAGCAGAGACTCTGCCTTGGCTGGGGACAGAGACATGAAATCACTCTGGGTTCATCACTAAGTTTTTTGAACCACTTCTGACGTAAAACTGACCCTGGAATTGCTGCCAGCCCTGCCTGCATGCTCAGCTTTGGGCTAGAATTAGCTTGTTTTGGGCAAAGCCAAAACTGAAACCCAGCCACGAGGAAAGGGAGAAACAGGAGAAAACTCCTTACAATTTTTAAGTACCCATCACCCTGTGTACTTCTCTGAAATCTGCATTTCATTGCCAAACCCAGGGTTGAAAAGTACTAAAATCATTTGTCCCAGTGATTTTTTTTCTCAGTTAGATGATTTCCCCTTTATTTGGGTGGTCACTCCTTCCCTCCTCCATTTACAGACCTCCTTCTAAAACCAATTATTTAAGTTCTTTGCCCCCTTTGCAGCTGCAATAAATGTGTCGAGTTTTATCAGCAGCCTGCTCCAGCAGGTGTCAGAGAACTGATGGACCCCAGTGGGAAGCTGCTCCCTGAGTCCTGAAAATTACCTGTTTAGACCCCATTTCGCCTCCTAAATAAAATAGAAATTGGCATTCTGAGGAAATGTCTCTCTTCCTTTATTCAGTGTCTGGAGAAATGACCTCACTCTTAATTTAAGCACCTTAAAAGCAGAGCTGGATGAATCCAGGCTTTGCTGCTAAGTGAGCACATGGAGCCTCTTCTCCTTTATAATTAGGCCCATCGAAACCTTCTAACCCTGAGGGTCTTTTTTGAAAATCCTGTGCTAATTTCAGCTGCTGGATAAGTGTCCAAATGTTTGGGTGCCTACGGAAACTTCCTCTGGAGCTGCCATAAGGAAGCTGTATTTGTAGTGCACGCATTTCCATGTATCATTAATATATGGCAAGAATGTAAGTAGCTGGAAAATATGTTCACAGTCCCTGTTGATTCTTCCAAGATGGGGCTGTTGTAGGAAAAAGGATTAGGTGAGTTAAAACTGCCCAGGGCTCAGCAGTCATTAAGAGCTCCAACTGCTCCCAGCAAAAAATACTTTTTGCAGCTGCACTTTGGCGAAATGTTTCACGTGGTTGGGGTGGTTTGGTTTCTCCTGGGCATGTCAATATTCCTGGGCAGGAATATTCCACTGCTCAGCAGGCAGCAGCCAAGGTGGGTGGGTGGGTTTTGGGTAAATGTGGAGCTCTGAGAGCTCAACCAGAGAGGTGCTGAGCTCTGAGTAAACATGGAGCTGATGCCTTCAGGATTTTGGCTTTTATATTCTTTTTTCATCTATTTGTAATCCTGTATAACTTTAAACCCCACACACAGGGTGAGCTGCTGCTGCCCCATTTGGGGCAGACACAACAATTCCTCTCCAGGGCTGGGGATCAAGGACACCTCATCGCCTCAGGCCCCAGGGATGGGAACAAAAGTGAGTTGGGGGCAGCAAACTCGGGGTAAATGACTTCATTACCTGAAGCTGGAATTGGAGGATTTACCCCCAATCTGCAAATGGAGCAAACTGATCAAAGTGTGAAACCCGTGACCATTGTCCATTTTGGGTGGGCTTCACCTGCCCTAAATGTACCTGCAGGCCCTTCCATAAACAGAACTGCTTTTTATTCCCTTAATTCTGTCTGCCCTCTGTTTTTGGGTAGCCCCAAAAAGGCCTCAGAGTGATCAAATGGGGATGGATGTGTTATTTACTCTGTTTTAAACTGCTTTTCCCAGGGGTTAATATTTGTTAATATTGGTTAATATTGGTTAATACTGGGATACACGTGGTGTCCCTGGCACTTCCCAGGCTCCTGGGAACAGCCCTTTGCTCTTCCCTCTGTCCACCCCCCAGGCAAAGGCTTTGTGTTGGGAACCTGGACAGGGCTGAAGTCAAAAGGGGAATTGGCAGGGGTTGTGTGGGAGGGTGTGTTGCAGGTAAAACCAGGAATTTCTACTCAGTAACTGTCCCATCATCACTGAAGTTCAGGGACCTCTCAGCTACGCGAGTCTTCCATGCCATGGAGGGGGATAAAGGATGGATAATATAAAGGAAAAGGCTGATGCAGCATGGAGGGTGAAATCAGAGATCTGGACATGGTGGGAGAAGATGTTTCAGAAGGGCAGAAGCTGTTTCAAAGTGGGAGAAGATGTTTCAGAATGGGTGAAGGTGTCTCAGGATGGGTGAAGGTGTTTCAGAAGGGCAGAAGGTGTTTCAGAAGGGCAGAAGGTGTTTGAGATCAGCAGAAGGTGTTTCAGAGGGGAAAACACCATGCTCCTGCCCTGCCCCTCGTTTTGTAAGAGTGGAGACAACAGCATTTTTTGAGGAGAAGTTGAGGAGCGAGGCCAGAGCCCTCCGAGCAGCCCGAGGCAGGAGCCTGCAGGCCAAGCTGGGTCTCCAAGACAAAGGCGAGGAAGGAGCTCGTGTTTGCAGCGTGAAGTCACGGAAAGGGCGCGGGAGCCGCGGCGGCACGAGGAGCTCCAGCCTCACAAAAAGCCACGGTGGCTCCAGCCAGAGGTTTCCTGCTGAGCCACAAACGTCACCGCTCCTGCTCCTGCCACAACTGCTCAGGACGGGAAAATTCGGGAGCTGCTGGCTCCGTGACTGCCAACATCCCACTCCTGACCTGGGGCTGACCCTGCAGCAGCGCTGGTTGCCAAGGGACAATCTTACGTACTGGGATTTGTTTTAGCAACATCATAATAAAGGTTGGTTTTTGGGTTTTTTTGTTTGGTTTTTTTTTTTTTTTTTTTTTTTTCTCAGCAGTTTGTGAAACTTCAGTTTGAAACTGGAGGCAAAATTTGAGGTCTTGGTGGAAGACGATGCCAGGGGGAAAAGCAAAAAATAAAACTTCTTGTGTGTGAAAAAACCATAACTAAAAGTGACAATTCATTATATAAAAGTGATCATTTACGAGATAAAAGTGATCATTTATGATTTGTAAGTGACCATTTATGAGATAAAAGTGATAATTTATGAGATAATAGCGATCATTTATGCTTTATAAGTGACCATTTATGAGATAAAAGTGCCTATTTATGAGTGTGAGAGGCTGGAGGGGCCTGTCAATGAGGTAATATTTTATATCTCCTTTCATTTGCAAGAATTCATGATGGTTTCCTCTAAGTACAAACACCTCATCCACTCCCAGAGAGTAAAAAAAACCAATACCAGCTGAAAAATTTGGTTAAAATGTGTTCGAAAAGGGAAAAAACTGGGAAATGACAGCCAGGGAACCTGAGCAGGCCCAGGTGGGGCTGTCCCCTGGAGAAGGTTACCTGTTACTGCTCAGCACTGAAAGCTTCTAGGACTAAAAACCACTTTTTAAAACCCTCCCCAAAAGGGATATCCTTTATCCCCAAGGATAAAAGCTGAATTGAAAGAATACCAAGGGGGGACTCTCTTTAAGACGTTCGATCTTATAAAGAGTAACAGTGAGGATGAGTGCAAGGAACTTGTTCCTATCCTGTTTTTCCTGCCTGCTCAAACCTCTGCCTGTCTGGAACCAGCTGCTCAATGCTCCAGACCTTCTGCAGCCACATCTGTCCCAGTGCCACGGGGAGAAGATGCTATTGTGAAAACCGTGGATGCTCTCATCGCCCTTTGTTCCAGGCCCGGTCCAGAAAACACATCAGGTCATCAAATCAGCGCAGTAAATCTTCCCTTTTACTTAGAAAGACAAAAATAATCCTGACTTTTTCATGAGCTCACACAGCACCAAGAGGCATTTCAGGCTCAGGGAAAAGATCTCATTTCTGCTGTCACAAGTTGGACCGGGCTGCACTTGGATGGGCGCTGGGGCTGCACACGGGATCCAGCTCCATCCCAAAGGGGACCATCCGAGGAACACATTTGGTGGCAAGACCCCATCCCCAGCTCTTTTTTTGGAGTCCACCAGTGCAGGGGCCCTGCTGCAGCCGGTGCCAGGCTCAATATTAAATGCAGAAGAAGGAGAAGGAGCCTGCAGGAGCAGGGGCTGGGCCTCCTGGGCGAGAGCGCCCAGCCGCCACAGAGAGCACGGAATTGCTTTCCATGATCCTCGCTTGGAGAGCTGGCCTGATTTCCTTTCATGCGTCCTCACTATTCCTATTGGAAGGGATTTCCAGCCTCTGTCTATTTATACCCATTTCTTCTCGTGCCAACATTGTCTCTTCACTTAAATAACTTTCCTCTGCCTGCTGCTTCGCCTCCTTGATGCTCTCAGCTGTCAGATCCCCCTCAGCCTCCTCTCCTCAGGCAAAACAAGTCAATCCCATTTTATAACCCCTGAGGAAGAGTCCCCATTCCCTGGATTCTTCATTCCCTACAATGAGCTCCTCTTTCTGGATGTGCTGGTGAGGATCCACAGCCCTTCCTCTATGGAAGTTTTAGGGTGGTATTTTAGGGTCGTATCACAGTTCGAGGGCTCAGAGGAAAGGTCTGTGGTTCTTCCTTTGCTCTCACCAGAACAAAGCAATCCCCACGTAATAGTGCAGCAATTAACTGCACCTCTGGTATCCCACACAGAGCTAGCAGGGAATGCTTTGGGTCCTATTGCAGAATGTTCATTTTCTCATTGCCCACAGAAAACTAGGACATTGGCTTTTCTTCTAAAAATTTTAAGGCCCAGGTAGGAGTTCAGAAATGAGCAAATTATCTGTTTATTGGGAAGAGAATGATGCAGACAGGTAAACAGAACAGAGTTCCCTTCATAGCTTGGTAAATGCAAATAATTCCTTTTACTCTCATCACCTTTACCTCTCTCTTTTTCATCAGCATCGTATCATGGAATCATGGAATGGATTGGGTTGGAAAGGACCTCAAAGCTCATCCAGTGCCATGGCAGGGACACCTCCCACTGTCCCAGGCTGCTCCAAGCCCTGTCCAGCCCAGCAATGGACTCTGCCAGGGATCCAGGGGCAGCCACAGCTGCTCTGGGCACCCTGTGCCAGAGCCTGCCCACCCTCACAGGGAACAATTCCTGCCCAATCTCAAATCTAAACCCACTCTCAGTGTGAAACCATTCCTCCTCCCTTTCCTATCACTACCTGGCAGATAAAAAAATCTGTTTCTCCTTGAAGTCAAGTCAGAGATAAAACTCCTTGTTGCCTTCTTGTTGTTGCAAGGAGCAGAGGAGGGTTCTGGTTTTTGTAACACGGGCAGAAATCTGCTGGAATAAAATGGATTTGAGTGATAACCTCACTTAACAGAGCACCCTCATCCAAGACAGAAAAGAACAGAGACGTCTTCAAAAGATGCTGAGAGAAGTTGGTCACAGAAAGAAGAGTGAGGCTGAAAACGCAGCTGAAAATTCCTCCAAAGGTTCACCCTGTGCCCAGATCACCCAAGGTCCTGCTGGAGTTGCACACTCATGATTTACACACCCACAGTGGCTCTCTGCTGCTAGTGAGCACCTGGTGTGATCATGATTTACACCTTGCCTCTGGAATACAAAAATCCCGCCACATCCATCACTCTCCAAACAGCAGAAAGGGCAGAAACAACAAGATCCTGCAGGAAAAGCTCAAGCAGCTCAAAAAGAAACTATGTCAGGAGTAACAAATCCACGGCTTATGTCAGACCCTGCTCCAGATAAGGCAATTTTTTTTTTTTTTTTTTTTAACTGAAATGCAAGTATGGCCCTCGCAGATGTGGAAAGAATGCAGCAGGAAGGTATTTCCAATTCCCAGTGGAAACAGGTTTTGCAGTGGAGTTGTTTTAATGTTTTTTTTGGTGTTATTTTTTTTTCCAGCTGCCCCATGCCCTCTTTGCTGTTTCTTTGGGGATTGGGGAGCACTAGTGCCCTCGTTCCAGACAGGAGCAAACCCAGGGAAGGCCTGGGGAACACGAAGGGCAAGATGAAGTCTGTGTCCCATGATTAATTCCCCTGCTGACCGGGGGTTCTGATACTGCACAAGTGAAATCCCCCACTCATGGGAATGCTTTTCCACCAAGCCAACTTTGCTTTTAGCCACCTGCTGAAATTAGGGAAAATGGAGGTTTCGTGCTGGATTTCTCTCCCTTTCCTGCTTCCCAGTGGGTGGCATTTCCCTCCTTCCTTCCCTTTTCCTCCTCCAGTGCAGAAAGAACTTATTTATGAGAGAGATAAGGGAGAACAAATCCTAGAAGAGCCTCTTTGGCCTCAGTGCCATGGTTTTGATAAGTGTCCTATGTTTGGGAAAAATGAGGTTAAATCTTTAATTATTTCAGAACAAACAGTTGGACAGTAAAACCCAGGTGCTTGTGGGGATGCTGGTGAGACTCTGCAGCTTTATTTAAGTCTGAAAACAATTTATTGCTTTTTTTCCCCCCATGAAGGGAGTCAGGATTTTGCACTGGAGAAAGGCCAACTTCACCTCTTGATGGTTAAAAAGCCCCAAATATCAGCTTGTACTTAAAATCCCTGCAAATGTTTTGGGTGGCAAAATTCTGTGGAAATTTTGGGTTGAGCTGGGTAACATTTTTTCCTTACAATGCCTTCAGCACAATCCAAATTTCCAGAGCAAACAGCATTTATTTTTTTTCCCCCCGAAGATTTTTCAGCCATACAGTGACAATTTGCAATGTGTTATTTCAATTAATTGTCAACTGTTTCCAGATCTCGGAGCGGATCACTGGATATAAACCCGGCGCTGCTACTCGATTTGCTTCTCTTTCCTCTCATTTATTTTCCAAGACAAGAGCTTTGGGGTGACCATCTGCTTCTCATTTCAAACCTGTCTGCTTTTGTTGATACCTGATGTCTTCTGCCTCATGCACAAGCTCAATTAAAGATTGATAAGCAGAGTTTTGTTTTGACACAGGTCCCCGATCCCGAGCAGCAAAGCTTCACAAACCCGAGTTGCTTTTTGTGGTGCAGGTTTGTTTTCTGGGGTTTTTTTGTTCAGGAGATTTAAATTCTGTTTTAGACTCATGTTTGGCAACTCTTTCCAAATCTGCTTTTGAGTTACCTCGTGAAATGGAATAGAGATATTTTTGGGCTAAATTAGAGGCTTTTGTGGAACGTAGGGCCGTAGGCAATGTAAAGTTAAGGCTCCATCTCTTCCTCCCTCCTGGTTTCCATACTAAACCCCCTCAGTTTTTAGGCTAAAATAGCTTTATTTGCCTAATTCCCAGTGCTGCTGTAGCACTGTGAGGATCACCCTGGCTCCTCTGCACTCCTGCACCTCTGCTGCAGCTGCTGTCAGGTGAACAGCTCCAGGCAGAGAGCCAAATACCAACCTCTCCACATCCTAAAAGTGATGTTTATTCTCTTCATTGACTCCTTGCCTCCCCTGCCCCCAGCAGGACAAAGCAGCTCCAAACCTTTCCCAACACTCATCTCTGAATTGGGAGCAACTTGGAGCAGGCTTGAAAGGAAAATGGGATGAAATTTACCAATAAAAGGAAGAAATTGTGTTTGTCACCATCAAAATCTGCTTGCCCAGCCCCTCTCAGATCTGTTCAGGGGCAAAATGCGAGGACGAAGTTAAAAAGTGGGATCTAAACTCAGGTACTGTTTAAACCCAGTTTTATTTCCATTCTCACATCTCTAAAATCTCCCAGTTTTCTTTTCCTCACTCAGGTTCATGTGATTCTTGCATTAAAAATTTGGTCTTTTGAGGTTTTCAGGTAATGGAGAAACCTGAGTCTGCCTGGAGGGTGCTTTGGTTCCCCTAAAACATGAATTCCCCACTTCATCTCCCTCCTTTTTCCACCCTACAAACACAAATATTGGGTAGGATGATATTGGGTAGGATGAACTTTAGACAGCAACTTCCCACTCTTCAGGTGGGAAGCTGCTCCTGTCTTCCTTTTTAATTATTCCTCAAAGCCCTTGAATATCCTCTATTTTCCTCATCTAATCAGAACATCATATGCAAGCAAAATCCTCAGGGTTTTGGGGTTTTTTCCCTGTTTTCCTTACTCTGTTCATATTTTTCTCATAAAATCTGTCACCAGTGGCCAGTTCCTTTCTCTCTGTAATGGAAATTTTGGGATTGGTTAAGAAAAAAAAAACCCTCCAATCCTAAATCATTAAGTAAGATAATATCTCAGAATTATTACTTAACAATGAGAAATTTTATAGCAGACGTTTTGACAGGACATTTTTCACTTACAAAACCATCCTTTTTGTTTCTTTTTTTATTTCTCCCCCTTAGGTTATGAGGTGCTTAAATCATTTTTGCTGAAGGAAGGAGGAAACAGCTGTGGCTCAAACACACTTTTTCCGTCTGTCGTTCCGTCTTTATTTTTCTCTTTCTGTGCATTCAGCACTCTCAGAGTGAAAGCAGCAGCAGCAGCAGGGCCAAGATTAGAAGTTAAAGAATGTAAACTTGAATTTGGATCATTTTGGGCAAGCTCTGAGGGCAGGAATTCTCCTCTCCCCTGGTTTCCTGGCCGGGCTGGATGTCCCATTTCTGGGTGAAGAGGCAGGAGCTGGGACATGCCAACCTCTGCCCATCCTGCAGCCTCAACTTTCCCTCCGCTTTGGAACCAGGCTGTGGATGCCCTTTCCCAGGCTCTGGATCCCATTCCCACATTCTGGATCCCTTTCCCAGCCTCTGGATCCCCTTCCCAAATTCTGGATCCCCTTCCCAGCTGCTCCCATTTAATCCAAGGAGCTTCCCTGGACCAAACCCAACCCACCCAAGCACTTGAGTGATCACGGAATCTCCAAGGCTGGAAAAGATTTCCAAGATGATCAGGTCCAACATGTCCATGTCCAGTTTTTGGGGATCTCTTTAGGCTGGGATTATTGAAAAATCTTGGATGGACGTGATCCCAGATTAACACAAAGTGCTTCTCCAAGTGAGGCTTTTCCCAAATTTCCCCTCCCAAGCCTTTCCCTCCCACCCCTTTCCATCCCAAGCATTTCTTGTGTTCCAACATTCCTCAGATGCATTTTCAGGAATTCAGATTTTGGATCAGGTCCTGACTGGTGCCTGTGGAAGTGTCAACTTCCAAGGAAGCCTCAGAATCCCTGATAACAAGTGTGGAAAACCAGCCTGGATAAATTTCATCCACATCAAAGCTGTTTAAATGCAAAACTCCAATCAGAATAATTCAAATTAACAATATTCAGGAAAACATCATAAGTCCAGGCCTCCGTCCACAGCAGGAGAGTAAAATACTAATGTGACAATATCAACATGGAGTTTTCCATCAGGGGAAAATGTCTAGAAGTTTATATTCCATTTTTCTCATTAATTTCTTTAGAAGGATCATTATGGATTCATTTGGAGCTGGAACACAGAGAAGTTCTGCTCCTTTCTTCTGGGCAGAGAAAAGTTCTGAACTAAAATATCCCAGCAAAAAAATCCGATGATTATTTGGGTGAAAAAAGAGCGGCTGATCCTGCAGTTATTGTTCTTTTTTTGTGCCAGCTAAACCGGGTTGGCACCCATCCCGAAAAAGCCAGCAAGTATTTTGACTTTTTGATTTTCATTTTCTCCTTCCTTTAAAAAACTGCCCCCATGAAGTCAGCCAGGATTTAAACAAATACATCTATAGCATGATAACACTGCCCTGAAACAAAATAATTAGGAATGAGGCCTGAAATAACTGTCTAAAGACACTGGGAAACGTAAATCAGCCCAGGAACTGGAATAACAGGGCGGTGATGATGGAGCCTGGCTGAGGTGGTCTTGCTGGAGAAGGCAGAGGTTGTTTTGCTAGGAAGAGCAGTGGATGGATCAGTGCAAGGTCTGGGTGTTCCCTGCAGCTCCTGGGCCAATCCATCTCCGAGGAATCTGTCAGAAAGGGCAAACGGGCACCGTAATTCTGGCCACGATTTGGGTGATTCTGTGGGAGCAGAGCAGCTTTGAACTGACAGAGACAGATCTCTGCAAGCCAGGCCTCTAATCTAACCTTTTGGACTTTTATTTTTTACATAGACCCCACTAATTTTCTATTAAACCATTTTATTTTTGCTTTGAGGCTATAGGAATGCTGTTAATTCTGAGGTTTGCACCTCTCCTGTAGATCCCTACGGACTTCTCCCAGATGGAAGGAAATATTGCTCCTTTTTATGACTCGATGGCAAAGAGCTCAGCTCAACAAAGGGAAGTTTTCAGTGCATTTGAGTTCTCAGTTTCCATCTTTATTGAACTATTTCGGACTTTTCCACAAACATTTCCCAGAGCCTCAGAGACACGGGGTGTGCCTTATCAATCCTGGAATGGTTTGTGTTGGAAGGGACCTGAAAGACCATCTCATTCCATGGGCTGGGCCACCTGCCACTGCCCCAGGCTGCTCCTTGGACACTTCCAGGGATCCAGGGGCAGCCACAGCATCTCTGGGGCACCCTCTGAATAAAGAATCTCCTCCTCATCTCTAATCCAAACCAACTCAGGATTTATTTCATTTACTTGCAGGATTTCCAGTCCCACCCCTGTGACCCTCAGAAGGAGGATGCCCCCAAATAAAGGAGCCCAGATTTCAGTCCATCACCGTGGAAACTTCTGTCACCCCCTCAGTGTCACCCCTCAGTGCCACCCCTCAGTGCCACCCCAGCCCTGGGCACTGCCAGGGGAGTTTTCCTCTCCCAAAATCCCTGCTGGAGCCCAGGGAAGGTTCAGATCCCTGGTGAGTCACAGGCTGTTCCTCAGGCTCCCAGCAGGAGCTGTCCCCAAGGCAGGACGTTCCAGGGAACACGAGTGACTCACTGGTGTCATTTTTTTATCCCCTACATCCACGGGAGGGAACAGCAAAAGGTCTCCTACAAAAGGTTTTGTGCTATTCCTTCACTCTGCTGCTGAGCTTAACAGGCACTGGGGTAATTGGAGAAGGGATTTAAAATGAAAGAATTAATTATTTCTCATTTATCCCTGTAAAATCTCACTTCTTGCTTCATGTGCATCCACCAAATAAAGCTCTGAAATTCTTTTTTTTTCTTTTTTCTCTTTTTTCTTCTTCTTTTTTTTTGTTTTTGTGGAAAACATGTTAGTAACACTATTGACATTGGCTCGGAGGGGCAGATCACCAGGAACAGGGAGAGCTGCTGCTTTTTCTCTCATCAGAAAGGTTGGGGAAGTCAGGAGAGATAAGCAAAGGCATTATTGGCAATGCTCGGGGTGGCCACAGATCAATATTTTTTCATGCAAAATGCTTTCCTGAGTTGAAAAATGCCTTGGTTTCGGCAGGTACAACTCAGGACACGAAAACAGACTTTTGGAACATTCTTGTTTTGCGCTTCAAGTGCTACTGGACTTGGAATTATTTGTTTTTAGAAAGAAAACCCATCTTTTGCAAGTGTCCCTTGGCCTGACAGTTTTACGTGTTTCACCAAAACCATTCTGAGTGTTTGGTTTTCAACATGAAAAAAACACAAACGCTTTAAAAAATTCAGGATTTTTCTCTCTTTGATGGAGTCCATTTTTTCGAAGTGCCCAGAAGTTCTGTGAGATAAAAGCCAGGAAAATGAGCACAGGAAATAATGAAATGATGGGGCCAGTGACAGCCAGGAGCAGCTGTGCATGAGGCTCCTGCTGATGCACAAATTTGTGTATTTTTGTCTAATTAGGACGAGGATTCTTGTAAAAGACCTGAAAATGCATCTTGGCCCGGAAAGGTTTCGTCAGCTGCAGCACCAGAGTTCATTCCTAATGATGGAAAATTGCTAATCTTCCCAAGTTTGTCACCAAACCAGTGCTGAAATCTGAATGGAAAAAAGTTTTGCAGTCATTTCTGTGAAATGCCATGGAATTCAGAAAAGGAGAGGAAAAATAAAATAAAATAAAATAAAGAGAGTGTTCTTTCTGTTTGGCTTTTGATTCTTGCACGGGCTGGTCTAACCTGACTTTGTCCTGGAATTGGCAGCCTGGACCCCACTGAGCTCTGGCAGGAAAATCCTTCAGGTACCAGGAAAACCTTGATGGAGAAAGAGCTTTGAGAGGATTTTGGATTCAAGTTCCAAAGCTCCAGAAATTATCAGTTCCTACACATTAAATTAAGAATTAAAAGTGTTAATAATTGTTTGCTAACACAGTCAGTGCACTTTAAACTATTGAGATTAACAGGGGTTTTAATTTCTTTATTTCTTTGTTTTAGGGTTTGGTTTGGTTTTTGGGGGGGGTTTTGGCTTTTTTTGGTTTTGTTTTGTTTTGTTTTGTTTGGGTTTGTTTTTACAGGTTTTTTTTACTTCTTTGTCTCAAAAAAACACCTTGCAACCCATTCTTTTGGTAGTTAACTTTAGGGTCAAATATGAACGTGAAACATTTCCATTTCACCAATTTTTAGGGGGGAAAGAAAAAAATCTTATTGCCCACATAACAACCTTCAAAATTAACACACCAGGAGGGAGAGGAGCAAATCAGGAATCCCCAGCCCAGGGTGCAAGGAATGCCCAGGCAGGGTCAATACCAGTGTCAGAGGCAATCCAGGAGCTAATCTTATCTAAAGAGCAAATCTAAAAGTGTCAGGTGATGGAGAGCCAGCCCAGCTCCACCTGGCTCCCTGGAAAAATCTCCCTGGAAAAGCTCCCTGGCTGAGCCACGGAAAGAATGGAAATTCCAGAGCCCTCAGTGGAGCTTTGGAGGTGACAAAAGTCTCGCTGAGCACGTGGTTGGTGGCACAAAGATGGGTTCTGAATCCTGCACCTTCTGCTCCACCACCTTTGCAGCTTGGTGCAAAATGTCTCACACAGGGGGGGAGTTTGAAGTGACAAAGAGTGTGAAATATTTCAATATTTTATGTATATATAAAATTGTGGAATATCCTGAGGGAAGGGAGGCACAAGGATCATCAAATTCACCCCCTGGACAATGCACAGGACACCCCAAATAACAAATCATGTGCCTCAGGGGTTTGTCCAAGAGATTCTGGAGCTCTGGCAGGTTTGGAGCAGGGCCCATTCCCTGGGGATTGTCTGGGGGAAGGAGCTTTTCCCAAAGCCAGGCACTGCTCCAGCCCTGGGCACCACCTACAGAGGGTGGAAAGGGTCAGGGCAGAAAATGAGCGGCAAAAAGCTCTGAAACTGAGGCCTCTCTGGGAGTTCCTTGGAATGTAAGGGAATTAAACCTTCCCTTTTGACTATTCCTCCTTAATCAAGACCATCACCTTTCACAACACAAAGAATTAACATTTTTCCGTTGAAGTTCTTGCAATTTTTTGCGTGGATGTTTCCCTCTAATTTCACCTTTTGCAGCCACTTCTTTCAAACGCCTGACAGTTTCTTGGAAAATCTGTTTCTCAGTGTTGGGTACCTCCTGTATCCTTCACAAAAAAAAAACCCCAAAAAACAAACCAACCAAAAAAAAACCCCCTCACACGTTCCCGAGTTCATAGACAGAACAGCTGTGCATCTTTATTGCACATATGCTGCATTCTGGTTTGGCTGGTGTGCCAGCAGACAGGAAAGTTTTATTTTTAGGCAGATGTGAAAGCCCTAATTTGTTGCAGAGGGGGATAGAGAGCCTAAGAATAGCGCACAACGCGGCCACTGCCAAATTAATTAACGCAGACCAAAACAGGTTACAGCTCCCAAGCCAAAGCTACTATTTTCCACTTCCCCAGCTTTCCCCCTTCTCCAAAAGAGTGGAGCAGGGCTGGAGCTGGAAGAAATGTCCTCCTTCTCTAAGAAATTCCTGGAGGATTTGGTTTTTTTGAGGGATGGTGCAGGGAGGTCTGTCTCGACTTCCCAAAACCCAGTGGTCAGATTTGCTCTGCGGCTCCCTTGGGGATGGGCACATCCCACCTGGGAAGGAGCAAACCTCAGAGCTCTGGAGAAGGTTTGGAGGATCCAACAAAGCTCCTGCAGCTCCAGTTGCTCCCAGCTCGTGGGTCTGAGGGAGCTGGGAATGGCTGAGTCTCCCTCTCTGCTCCGGGGTGACCACACGTGTTTGCTCCCAGCCCTTTCCAAGTGGGAGCTGGAGCCTATTTTAAGCTCATCCTTCCCCTCACGCATGCACTGTTGCCATAGCTGCAAACCCAATGCACATGGGAAGGGAGGCTCTGGCTCTCTCTGGCTCAGCAGACAGGCACAGAGCTGCTCCACGTCCCCAATTCCTCCCCAGGACAGTGGGATACGGTGGGGCTGAGCTGCTGGCAGAGATTCACCAACCTCTTTGTGCTCCAGTCCTGCACTGGCGCCTTTTGGGGCCACCTAAAAACAGAGGGCAGACAGAATCAAGAGAATAAAAAGCAGTTCTGTTTATTGAAGGGCCTGCAGGTACATTTACGGCAGGTGAAGCCCACCCAAAATGGACAATGGTCACGGGTTTTGGCACTTTGATAAGTTCTGCTGGGTGGACAGAGGGAAGAGCAAAGGGCTGTTCCCAGGAGCCTGGGAAGTACCAGGGACACCACGTGTATCCCAGTATTAACCAATATTAACCAATATTAACAAATATTAACCCCAGGGAAAAGCAATTTAAAACAGAGTAAATAACACATCCATCCCCATTTGATCACTCTGAGGCCTTTTTGGGGCTACCCAAAAACAGAGGGCAGACAGAATTAAGGGAATAAAAAGCAGTTCTGTTTATGGAAGGGGCTGCAGGTACATTTAGGGCAGGTGAAGCCCACCCAAAATGGACAATGGTCACGGGTTTTCACACTTTGATCAGTTTGCTCCATTTGCAGATTGGGGGTAAATCCTCCAATTCCATCTTCAGGTAATGAAGTCATTTACCCCGAGTTTGCTGCCCCCAACTCACTTTTGTTCCCATCCCTGGGGCCTGAGGCAGTGAGGTGTCCTTGATCCCCAGGCCTGGAGAGGAATTGTTGTGTCTGCCCCAAACGGGGCAGCAGCAGCTCACCCTGTGTGTGGGGTTTGGAGTTCTGCACTAAACAACTGCAGGAAAACAAATAGATGAGAAATAGAAAAACTAAAATCCTAAAGGTATCAGCACCTTCCACAATTGTCCATCATGTAATGGAATTACTTTTGCCCACATTTGCAAACTTCCAGCCAGCTCCCATTCCGGGATAACTGTTGATTTTTTTTGAAGCTGTTGTTTGTCAGGATATTTCCAAAAGAAACCATCAATACACTTGAAAGGAGCCCAAAGGCTTTGGCTAATGGTTTGGAAAGACACCTGATTTAAATGTTTAAATTTTCCTGCCCTCCCCTAATCTTAAACAGAAGAAAAACAACCCAACAGAACTTTTGTTAAAGGCAGTTGGGTCTTCAGTGAATCTGAACTTCCACAAATGCTTTGCCCTCAAAATTTATTGAAGCTTTGGAGCAAAAAAGATGCAAATGAAGGGGTAGGATGAGGGGGGGAATGACTTTGGGCTGAAAAAAGGTAAATTTAGAGTGGATGTTGGGGAGAAATTGTTCCCTGTGAGGGTGGTGAGATGCTGGCACAAGTTGCCCAGAGAATCTGTGACTGCCCCATCCCTGGAAGCAGAGAGAGAATTAAAAATAACAAAGGCTAACGTGGGATTTGACTTCTGAAAACGATGCTGACGCCAAGAAAAGGAAAGAATAGAAGAGAGTTGAGCAAAAAATAAACCCTTGGAAGAGGGGGAAACAAATTTTCCTACATTTTGTAATATTTTTTTTTCTCCAACTTGCACATCTTAGACTCTTTATTTAATTACCTAAGAATAGATGAGTTAATAACCTGCAAACCTTGGCCTGACTCACGATCCCTGGCTGCAGCAGAGGGATGGGAGACAGGTAGGTTTTCTTCAGGCGGCAAACAAGATTAGAAATAACCCCAGCAGCACACTGGATTTTATTTCCATCAATGAGCTGCTCCAGGTAACATTTTATTCACTGCTTGCAACTACCTCGACTCAGCCTCTTTGTTAACTCCTGTAATGTTATAAGTGTTGCTACAGCAGCAATAAAGATCAATTCTGGGGGAGGAAAAAAAAAGCCATTTACTCAGAGTTTACTGTGCAGGGTGCCACAGGAAATAGCTGTGGAGATTCAGCCTGTGTTGAAAATATTTACATTGGATTTTTGTGGGGTTTTTTTTGTACATTTAGATATTTTTTTTAGGTGGCAAAGGCTAAAGGAGCCACAAGGCACCAGCACCAAGTACAGAGAGTTCATGGTGGCCATGCCTTAACCTGAACCTGACATTCAGACTCCTGTATCTCAACAGCTACTCTTCAAAGAAATAAATTTAATTGTGTTCATTAATTTCCTTTAGGTTTGTGAGTGAGCAGCCTGTGTTGAAAAGATTTACACTGGATTTTTGAGGGGGTTTTTTTGTACATTTTGATTTTATTTTTTGGTGGTAAAGTCCAAAGGAGCTACAGGTACAGGGAGTTCATGGTGGCCATGACTTCACCTGAACCTCACATTCAGACTCCTGTATCTCAACAGCTACCCTTCAAAGAGATAAATTTAATTGAGTTCATTAATTTACTGACATGCTGATGTTTCCTTTGGGTTTGTCAGTGAGCAGGCTGTGTTGAAAAGATTTACACTGAATTTTTGAGGGGTTTTTTTGTACATTCTGCTTTTTTTTTTTTTTTTTGTGGCAAAGTCTAAAGGATCCACAGGGCACCAGGCACAGAGAGTTCACGGTGGCCATGCCTTAACCTGAACCTGACATTCAGACTCCTGTATCTCAACAGCTACCCTTCAAAGAGATAAATTTAATTGAGTTCATTAATTTTCAGAGGTGCTGGTGGTTTCCCTTTGTGTCTGTGAGTGAGCAGCCTGTAGGGACTTTGCTGCTCATCAACAGCTCGTGTCTGTGCCGAGGCTTGACCACCACCAAACCCCAGCCCCTGCAGCTCAGCTGGGAGCTGTGGAGTGTCAGGATATAAATAAGAAAGTGTCAGGATATAAATAAGTGTCAGGATATAAATATTCCCTCCCAGCTATGGCTGTTTATAAAGTGATGCAGCCCTTTAAAAAGTCCAGCTGTACCATCCCTTTCCTGCGCCCGCTGATTCCAAAGGCTGCTTAAACAGGTCGGATATTTTCCCTTTGACATGCTTTAAATGGAGTTGTCATTAATCCTCACCCCTTGACTGTTCCCTGAGGGACAATGAAGTGATCAGACAGCTGTGCCCCTCATAACTTTTAATGCTTTAATGAAATCCCCTTTGGACCTTTTTTTCCCCCCTTCTCTCTCGATTCTTTCTTTAGTTCAGCCACCAAGAAAAAGGCCGACCACAGTTTTAACATCTGAACACTGGAAACTATGAACATATAACAATGCAGAAATAATTTCTTATTTTTCAATTTACTTAATTATTTTTCAATTTCATTGCTGGAACGAGTGAATGAGCGTTTCTATTTTCTTCTGAAAAATCCTTTTTTTCGGAGTCCCAGTGGTTTGGCCTCGTGTTGGATAACCATAAACAGAACTGTACAGCTTTGGACAGATGCTCTTAAGAGAGAGTTCAAGTTCTGCTCTTCCATAGTTTAACAAGACAATAGTCTTTATAAAGCTTTTCCCCACAGAAATAGTTGATCTGTTCTGAGAATGATCAATCTCATTTAAAGGTAACGGCTTTGGCTCCCAGATAAAACAATTCCTATCGTTTTATTCTCTCTGTTCCCATGGTTTGCACCCCACTTTTGGTGTTTGGGATTTCCTGGCACGTGTAGGAACTGCCGAAAATGTCACACAGTTGGCAAATTGTAACTATCACTGACATTAAAACAAAAACAAACAAACAGCAAACCAAGAAATTGTTTTCCACTGCCTCAAACTTTCCATGAAAACCCTGTCAAAAGTGAGCATCACTTTTGATCCTCTAACTTTTCTTGGAAGGATTAAAGAAAATCCGCCAGGAATAAAAACTGGATGACTTTGCAGGATTTTATTTGCATGATGGGGGCAGCCTGGTAGAATTCTGTTTAGGTTTTACACCTCTTTCCCCCTTCTCCTCTGGGGATGATAAGAACACTCCTAATTTCAATTAAATAGATTTGTGCTTCCTTTGTAAGGTAAATCTCAGCTCAGCAGAAGATCATTTTGGCTGTTTCTGGTAAAAAGTAGCCCCAAAAAAAGTGAGTTTTAGCCAGCCTGGCTTTTTGGTGCAGCTGATAAATGGTTTCCTTGGAAAACCTTACAGGAATCTGTTGATACTTTGGGATGTGCCTGTAGCTTCCCACCTTGAGGAGGAGGAGTGGCAGCTCAGTTTGACACATTTTTAATCTCTCCAGGAGTCAGAAATCAGGGAGAAGCTCTGCCCTTGCCAGCCACAGCAAAACCCCTGAGAAACCTCACTGAGCCTTATTTGTCACATCTTCCCCCCACAGAAAAACTGGGAATATCTCCAGAGTCCAGAAGAAGCAGGAGAACCTCTGAATGAGTGAGTTACAAGATTCTTGTGCTCTTTGGACTTTTTTCCCCATTCTGCAAATCTTCTCCGTGAGGGGGAAATGGTTCTGTGGCTTCTGCAGGTCCACACAGGACCCCAGAGGTTCCCACCTGGGACTTACACAACTGTGACACTCCTCATGTCTCTGGAATTCCTAAAAAAAAAAGGAATTTAATGGGAATGGACCTCCCCAGTTGGAAGCAGCACCCAAAGTTTTCTTACACAGGGAAAATTTTACACCTGGGAGCTAGGCCACCTCTGAAGGACCTTGGAAAAGATCTCCAAGCCCAGCCTTTGACCAAATATCACCACGCCCCCTAAACCAGACCACAAAATCCCAAATCTGCTCATTTTTTTTTAAGGCTTCGAGGGTTGGTGACTATAAGTGTTATTTCCCAGCCCTCTAGGACAGGCAGGCCAAGGAAAGAATGAAAATTCCAGAGCCCTCAGTGGAGCTTTGGAGGTGACAAAAGTCTCACTGAACACGTGGTTGGTGGCACAAAGATGGGTTCTGAATCCTGCACCTTCTGCTCCACCACCTTTGCAGCTTGGTGCAAAATGTCTCACACAGGAGAGGGGGTTTGAAGTGACAAACAATGTGAAATGTTTCAATATTTTATATATATATATATATATAAAATTGTGGAATATCCTGAGGGAAGGGAGGCACAAGGATCATCAAATTCATCCCCTGGACAATGCACAGGACACCCCAAATAACAAATCATGTGCCTGAGAGGTTTGTCCAAGTGATTCTGGAGCTCTGGCAGGTTTGGAGCAGGGCCCATTCCCTGGGGATTGTCTGGGGGAAGGAGCTTTTCCCAAAGCCAGGCACTGCTCCATCCCTGGGCACCACCTACAGAGGGTGGAAAGGGTCAGGGCAGAAAATGAGCTGCAAAAAAAGCACAAAACCCCAAATCTGCTCTTTTCTTTGAAGGCTTCCAGGGATGGTGACTCCAAGTGCTATTTCCCAGCCCTTCAGGACAGGCAGGACACCACCACGTTTTTTCAAACCTCGACCTAATCCCAAGGCCTGCAGATGATTGATCCAGCCATGTCATCCCTTCTCCACAGCACAGAGCCAGCCACGGTTTTCACTTGTTCAACAGATATTTAATTAAAAAGTGAAGGTGCCTTGGGGATAATTCCAGTGGAGACTCGGGACAGTTAATAACAGTTACCATGAGCTAAATTCCATTTATCTTTGGAGGACGAGGGGATGTGCTTCCAGAGCAGCTGAAGGAGGACCTCTAGGGCTCCTCCACAGAAAGCAGCAGTGGATGGAGCAGATTCAGACCAACACAGGGAGAGGGAAAGGGCATCCCAGATAAAAGTGGCTTATAAAATCACTTGGAATGTCAGCACATGATTATGTTGTTTTCCCCTCAATCATTAGGCAGACTGCTGGGTTGCAAAACACTCCGAAGCCTGAGAAACTGCTAATGGGCAACAGCTTTTGGAATGTCATGAATGCTCCATTTACTGGGCTGGAAAGGCAGAGCATTGTACAGTCAGGAGGCAGATGGGGAAATATTTGGACACTTGCAGCTCATAATAAAAGGAGAGAAAGTGGATTAGTGGGTTTTGTAACTCGTTAAAAAGGAAGAGCTGCAAAAGGAGGATTTGTGGGGAATCTGCCCCCACCCCTGGCAGTGCCTGGGACTCAGTTATCCACACCTGGAGCAGAACGATCCCATGAACTCCCTGTGCCCCACCAGCTCCCAGGTTTGCAGATGGGAGAATCTGACAGATGATGGACCTGGAAGACATTTAGTGCTCGAGGTAACGATTTTTGCTTTATGGTTTGGAGGTGTGAGAGGAGCCCCTCATCTTTCAAGACAGCAAAATCTTCTAAAGACGCAGCCGAGCACACAGTGCTGACCCAGGCCTGGATGAATCCAGCCCTACGTGGCTTTTGGCTGCAGCAAGAAGTGGGACGAGCTGGTATCTGCCCTCAATAAATCTCCTTGACTTGCCCCCAGACTCATCCCAACGGAATGAGAACGTCTTTCTGCTTTAACAACGCAGGGTGATTCCAGGGGTAAATTAGGAAGAGATACATTCTAAAGAATAAAAATTCCTCTCCGAGGTGTTGGAAGGCCCTGAAAGGCTTTGCAATCCCTCCCTGGCAGGCTCAGCACCAGCTTTTCTGCTCTTTGTTCTCAGAGAACTCCTCACACTCCTCCTGCAGTAACGAGGCTTTTACTGCCCGCGCCAGATCAAAGTTGCCCGGGTAGATAAACACATTTGTTTAATGATTGCACCTCCCTGTGCCAAATGAAAACGCATCAAAGTGCAAGATTCAACAGCTTTGTATATATTTGTTTCTGCTTGAGCTGCACAATGGAAATTGTTTGTTCTCCTGGCCAGAACAGTGAGGGCTCTGCAGCTCTGGAGCTGGGACGGAGCCGAGGCCAAACCTCTCTCTCCAGAGATTGCCGGCAGAGAAACGCCAACAATTCATTTTCACACTTCCAAGATGTGTCATGTACAGCACACAGCGATCCCAAATGGCTTCACCGACGCTGCGAGGGCTCCTCAGCAGGAATTTCTTCGTGGAGAGGGTGGGCAGAAGCTGGGAGGTGGTGGAGTGCCCGAGGAAGGGCTGGAGGTGGCACTCAGCGCTCTGGGATTGGCTGTTGGAATCTTAAAAATTTAGAATTTGGGGTTTTGGTGTGTAGTAATACATATGAGTCAAGATGGAGGATTTGGGGTGTTGTCTTTGTTCTTCACTTTCTTCTTCCTTCGGCTTCAGGGGTTTGGGTGATTTCTTTGATTGGTTAGTGAGGTCTGCACTGTGGACCTCGGGTGGTAAATCATTGGGTCAAAAACGTAAATAATGTAGATGTCAGCAGTTTATTGGATAATTGGGACTTAAAGAGCCTCGAATAGACACTATTTTGGGTCAGTTTCTTGACTTGTTAGGGAGAGCTCACATCTCGTGAGTTTGTAATAGGTAAGGATGATATATTTCAGGGTGAGGCTTCAAAAGCAATGTCTTCACCCTGACCCCGGAGCAGGAAAGAGCCAGGAATTCCAGCTCTTGGGCACACCTGGGACTCAGTGATCCCATAGGCCTTGTCCAGCCTGAATGGTTTTGGGAATTGTTTCATCCCTAGAAAGTCAAGGAGCCACCAGGACTGGGCTTTCCCTGCAGGAGCAGAGTTGGGGTTGGTTTGTGTGGAGCAGCTCCAGAGAGGAGGAGCGAGCACCACTGCAGGCTGAGGCAAGGATTATCCTAAATTTCAGTGAATGGTGGGTCAGAGTTTAGGTACAGCTGGATTAAAACCTCTTAATTAATCCTGACCGTGGCCTCTGCCACGTTATTGGGTCCCAGCAGCTCTGAATAAAGACCCTGGTTACAGATCTGTCACGAAGCACATCTGAAATCTTCAGGAGTTAATTGGAATTGCCATTGCTCATTTTCCCAATAATATCAGCAGTTAAATAAGCAACGCAGCCTGACAATTTTCTCTGCTGGATCTGTAAAAACATCATTTTCTGATGTTTCGTTTCTTTATTCTCGCTCTCTGACAGTTTACATATTTATTTGCTTAGTCATTTGCCTTCACGGCTAGAGGCATTAATCTTCCCTGATTTTATTTTTATACGTTTATTTATACAAACTCCACTTGCTGCAGCCCACTTAGCACAGCACTTCATTAATATAATGCCTGTTTTTCTCTGCGTGAACCTCATCAAAATCCTGCTAGGACAAACACTTGTCAGGTGCTGAACACTCAATCCTCACTCCTCATCAGGAGTGGCAGGAGAACATTTCTGCCACCTGGGAATTTCAGCACCAACCCCTCCCTGTTTTCCCTCTCCCTGTGGAAAATTAAGTCAATTTTTACATGCTGAGAGTGCACAGTTGCAAGCTAAATATTGTGGTGGGGTTTTATTTTACCAGCAGAGAGCTTAACTCCATCCCTGAGTGAGCCTTGCAAAGCTCCCCGTGAGGAGCTGTTGATGTGTTTAAGTCTAAAATAGTTTATAGGTAGCTTTTTTTTTCTGGCAATGCTGACTAAAGTTACCATTGGATGTCCTGGAAATTCCCAAAGGGCACCAACAACAGGGATAATAATAACCTGGAGCACTGAGCCTTGCCCAGGGTGGTGCTGGGAGGGAATCCTGTTCAGCTGGTTGGGATTTTCCATTTTATTGCTCATTTTTTTTTTAATATAATTCTCAATATTTTTGGTTTTAGTTTCCCCAAATATTTGGGAGCAATTTTAGGAACATTTACCCCACCAAAAAGCTCATTTCAGGCGTGCTTTTTCAGCTTCACCAGCCGATGTCCTTCACAGAGACCCAAACCCTCCACAATTCCCTGTTCCTTGCCTTGATTGAAGGAGAAATATTTCAAATAACTCCAGATATTTTGCCGGTGCCTTCAACTCCAGGGGGTTGCCATCCTGCCTGGAATGCTGTGTCCGTTTATAGAGCACTCCAGGATGCTCCCACCTAGAACAGCACAAACCTGAATATTTTTTTGTTTTCAGGATGGATCTGGTTGTGAAATGAGGCAATTTTTGCTATTTTTATCCTGGTTATCTTTGTCTCCCACCACACATTTCTAGTAGGCAAAGGATGAACATTTTGTTCTTTGCTTTTAAGTTTCCAGGCGAGGCTGATTAATTCTTACATATTTTTTTTTGATAGGGCAGTATCACCATAGCAGCATCAAAATAAGATTCTCCTCGATACAGGTATTAAACCTCTGATTTTTAACTTTAATCATGGAAAACACGATGAGATTTTGATACTTTTGGAGGACCTTTGAATGCCTGCAGACAATAAAAGTAATATGTGCAATTAAGTTATAGATTATTCCCACCGACGTTTATTTTCTTCGACTGAGAAATGTGTGAAATGAGGCGGAATAATTTTTATATTTATTTTTTGGAAGACGTTATAAAATCCAAGCTAAAGAGTAGAATCATCTCAAGAGGAGACCAGCACTGAACACATTTACAATCCCAAAAAGGGATTAAAATTCACTCTTTCAAGAAACTCAAACTCCTCCAACAGCCTCACTTTAGCCAGAATTTCCCATTTCAGTGAGATTTTTGTAACCAGTAAGAATTATCATCTTCCTAAGGCATTATTACCACTCCAGCTGCTGGGATGGATCCAGATGCATCCCAGTTTTAGTTTGATTTTGGATAATCAGCCAGGGAGATCTCCCTAATATTATTTCAGGATCTAGAGGCAGAGCAGCCACATCTGCCCTGAAGGACAGGGAGGTTCCTTCAGCAGCTGGGGGAAGACAAAGCTTAAAACGTTCAATTCCTTAAAATGTTAATTCCTTAAAATGCTCAATTCCTTAAAATGTTAATTCCTTGAAATGTTCATTCCTTGAAATGTTCATTCCTACTAATGCTACTTCCTTAAAATTCTGATTCCTAATAATGCTTACTCCTAATGCTCATTCCTTAAAATGCTCATTCCTCTAAATGTTCATTCCTTAAAATCCTTACTCCTAAAAATTCTTACTTCTTAAAATGCTCATTCCTTAAAATATTCATTCCTTAAAATTCTCATTCCTAATAATGCTCACTCCTAATAATTCTTACTCCTTAAAATGCTCATTCCTTAAAATTCTCATTCCTAATAATGCTCACTACTTAAAATGCTCATTCCTTAAAATGCTTATTCCTTAAAATTCCTTAAGCATTTTAATGCTTGGAATGCTCATTCCCCCTCTGGGGCTGAAGCTCTCCAGGCCCTTCAGGTGAGAATCAGAGAAATCTGGAGGGCAGATGAACCCAAACACTGAATTTTCAACCACCCAACCCTCCCATCCCTTTCCCTGAGGCCACAGCCCAAGCCAAGGTGCTGTTGTGTGGGTTCCAGTGGCTCCAGGGTGGGAATGAGGAGCTGCCAACCCTTTTCCCTGCAGGGATTTGGATTTTCCAGCCCTGGGTTTTCCACCCCTGGCATTGGGTGTAGTGCCCCAGCTGGCTCTGCTTGCTGGCAGGGTGTTTTTATTCACTTATCTCCAACCCAGCAGTTATTTTTCCAGCAGGGTTTAGCTTCCAATTCCCTCCCCCTGGGAAGAGGAGATGGTCCTCTTTTCACCTCTGCTCCTTTTGGAGCTTCCTCAGGGATGCTCTGACCTCTGTGGTTTGGGGAATCCCTTTAGTTCCTTGCTCTCTAAACGTGGTGATCTCTGCTGGGGTGAGACTTCAGCTCTGACACTCCAGATCCAAGTGAGAGTGTCCAAATCACCAATTTCTGTGGTTTTACCTCATGGTTTTCCTGGTGTCTGGAAAGGACCCGTGCTTTCCCAGTCACAGCATCCGTTTTATTTGATTTTATGAACCAGTAGCTGGTTTTCAGCTCACTGCTGCAATCATTAATCTGGATTAATGATACCTTTCCTAACCCACCATTCCACCAATCCAGCACAGTTTGGAAGGAGCCAAAAAGACTCAGATTCCCATTTCTGCCACAAAACTGATTTTACAACGTTGGCCATTTGTTTTCATTACTCCTAAATCCAAGACAAGCTCTCCCTGTGCTGCAGCACTAAGTGGATGAACACGATGAACATCAGTGTTCAGAGCAGAAGCCCATAAATTATGGACTTGAATATTTAATCTGCGAGCAGAATAAAATTAAGGGGGAGAAAAAGAGAAAAGTCCTGGCTAAGAAATAAAAATAAATTATTTCTGAAGTAGAGAGCTTTCTGATCTGATGAATTTCTGGGACAGACAAGAGGATCAGAACAGGAAATAATGAGCCAAAAGCAGACAGAGATCCAAATTCCCAATGGTCAGGGAGCTTCGGTGATCAGACACTCCCAAAAAAACAGCTTCTGTTTGGATGGAATCTTTTCAGAAAAGCAGAAACAGCCCCTGATGGAGGGAACTGATGCATTCCCCAGCTGGAATTCCCCAACCAATGGATTCTGCTCAATGCCCAGCCCCGAGCTTTATTTATAAGAGAATGAAAAGGATCAGCTCTATTTTTAACTTCCTGGAAAGTTTAAAAATATAGAATAATGCATTAAGCAGCAGCTTTTGAAAATGAGCCCGAGGGTGTGAAGGAGGTGAAACCCTGGGGCTCCATCAACACCACAAGGAGGAGAATTTGGGACAATATGTGAGGAAGCAAAAAAAAAAAAAAAAAAAAAAAAAAAAAACAAAAAAAAAACAAAAAAAAAAAAAAAAAAAAAAAACTGAGGGAAAAGTGGTGAGAAATCAATAAATCCAGGTAACTTTTATGAGCAGGAATAGATTTAAGGAATGGCAAAGGAGCCTTTGGAGTGGCCTGGAGCTGAATCCCCCCCATAAGAAAAGTTTTAACAGGAAAGAAATTGCACAGAACATTTCCCTTGTGATGGAAACACAGCCACATCGGGTTTTGAGCTGCAGGGTCTCCCCAGCCCAGCCCTGCACCTTTCAGGATCTGCACTTTCACTTCAGGAATTTTTCCATCCTATTTTCCATCCTATCCCATTTTTTTCCCTCATTTTCCCTGCACGTTTGTGCCCTTGTGCCTTTCCCTGTTCACCATTCCAGGCAGAGGCTGCACTGATGGATTCCACAGCAGATCCTGGGACAAGGGGACAACGACGGCAGATTTTGGGAACCTGGGCTGAGGGGGGCTCTGAGGGCTGGGACAGAGCCTGAGTCCCCTCTGCTCAGCCTCTGCCACCACCTTGTCACAGCCACCCCGAGCAGGGGGCTCCAGGGGCAGCAGGAGGACGTGGGGACATGGTCAGCAGAAGTGGTGACATCAAAAGCCGTCACCAGGGGATGTCCAGGGCCACCACCTGGGGCTGGTTGGGGTTTTGAAGAGCTCCAGGTGAAAGTGACACTTGGGGACACTGCTGGGTGGCCTCAGTGCCATCACCAGTGGGTCTCCAGGGCCACCACCTGTGGCTGGTTGGAGTTTTGAGGACCTCCAAGGATGGTGACAGGTGAAAGTGACACTTGGGGACACTGCTGACTGGCCTCAGTGCCAGCTCCAGTGTTGGGTTGGATGCTCTCCAAGGTCTTTTCCAACCCCAAACAATTCCATAGTTCATCCCAGACAAACCAAGGGATCTCTTCCTTCCTCAGGGAACTCTGACACTTAAACAGAGAGGAGATTTTCCAAATTATTTTGTAATTTTTTAAGTTTCAGCTCAGATAAAACCCCAGCTTTAGGGTGATTTATGAAGCTAAAATTCAACCTTGCCTCTACAACCAGATCCTGGTAATTTTTCTCCCTTTCCTTTCATTTCTCCCTCTCCACAATAGGAATCAATTTCCTTTAAGCCACAAAAAGATGATGATAATGAAGCAACTCGTTTCACATGAAGTGAAGGACAGGGAGAAGCCCAGAACCAGCACAGGGCCTGGCACAGAGCTGCAGGGAAAAATGCTAAATAAGCATCACTTACACTTGGATTGAAAGATTCCTCTAAAACAAATTAATCTGAAATTCTATCCAGAAAAAGGAGAAGTAATTATTTTAAAATTCAATTGACAGACAATGAAAGAAGGGCTTTTTTAAAAAGTGTTGTCTGTTGTATAAAATTGTGCCCACACACAAACTATGAGTGTAAAAAAGCTGTTTTTTATCACAGAATGACCAGGGGTGGAAAGGACCTTAAAAATCAGCATTTTCCAATTATGGATTCCCTAAATAATTAGCAGATTAGGTGAATAGCAGCACTCTGAACCCGAATCCAGGTGGCACAACAGCACCAGCACTGAGGCGAGGGACAGCAGAGCACAGGCGGGAAAGGAGGAATTTCCCAGTGGGAAAATAAGCTCCTAACCCCACTCAGGAATTCCCAGTGGATCCCTCCCGACCCTGTGCTGCTGCCGGGCTCCATCCTCCTGTGTCACCAAAACCCACCTTCCCCCATTTGGAAAAAAAGGGCCAAATCCACCTCGTGGCCAATCCCAGCTGAAATCAAGGGGGCCCAGGGCTACCAAAAGCAATTAGAAATTCAATTTTCAACCCCACAGGTGGCTGCTGGATCCCTGGAGGTTTTTGGGTTTTTGTTTTTTTTTTTTCACTGAAGGATGGGGAATGACACCCTGTAGAAACACAAAGTGAATTTAGCTGCTGAAAGCTCCCAACAGTCTGGCTTTTATTGGCATTCCTCCCTCCCTGCCCTGGCTTACTCTCCCCTTTATATTCGAAGCAGCAGCTCCTTTATTTCTGTCCATATTGGTACCTTATGCTCACTGGAAATTCAGCAGACTCAACTCCAGCCTTCCCAGATTCTTCCCCCCCAAGATTTTTTTTTTTTTTTTTTTAAGGAGAAAAGGTCAGAGTATTCCAGTGAACTGACGCACTCTTGTCTAATTTATACAGCAAGAAGCTTAAAATTGTGCGTCATTTGACCATTTTTCCATTTGTTCATGCTGAGATTAAGAGATGGGCTTATTGTTGAGCTGATAGTTGAAATTACAACTAAGAACGGGAAAAAAAAAAAAAAAAGGAAAAAAAAAAAGAAAAAAAGGGTTAGAGGGGATCAGTAGCTGCAGCTGGGCTGGGATTTACAGCTGCCCAGTCATGGCAGTGGAAATTAGAAAACTTGAAAAAAGCATTTGGGGAGGGAATGGGAGGAGCCGAGTGAGTAATTAACCATTTCAAAGGTGGATGTTTCCAAATAAAACGCGGCAGCCGGGGAGCTCCGAGAGCTCATTGAATTGCCAAAAAAGCATCTGTGACCGGGGAGGGGGAGTGAAAAAAACCCAGCAGCAACCTCAGGAATCAGCTGGAATAAAGGATTTTATTTTTTTTTATTGAACCTCTCACAGGACAGGAGTTCCACCTCCACCAAAACTCCCTTCCCTCAGGTGCCTCTCCAGCTTGTTTTACTTATTTTTTTTCCCCCAATAAATTGGATGTTTTCACCGCAGAAATCACGATTTTCACATTGAATATTCCCGAATTTTACAGCAGGGCAGGTTAAAAACTGGAGCTGGTCACTGTTGGTTGACCATTTATCCCTGGAGGTTTTTGTGGTGTGTCCTCTGCACCTCCAAACCCTGAGCGGAGAAATCCAACTGGGCTTTGGCGGGACCATGGAAATTTCCATGGGAAATGATTCAGGTCTGTTTTGAAAAAAGGATTTTTTTTAAAAAAAAAATTGAAATTCAGATTTTTAAAAAAATTAAAATCCAGATTTTTTAAACCTGGACCAGCAAAATACCAGGTTTTCTTTCAAACCAGGAAACCCGTGAAGATTCTCACAGTTCTGGTTTCTTCTCACCTTCTTCCCCTGTGTGCTCCATGAATCCCAAATTGATTTATCCCGAATTGATTTATCCCAAATAAATCTCTATTTCCATGAGGGTGGTGAGAAGGGGAGCAGCCTTGCCGAGGTTTTCTTGGAAGAACTGCTGCTATCTATAGGATTTTCCATTTTCATCTGGGCTCTCTGCACGGGGCTGCAGACAGATGGCTTTTCTAGGGAGCTGAAAAGAAGAACATTGCCATCCCAATAATGTATTTCCATCTGTGGCCAATCCCTAATACCCCAAGATTCTGCTCAGACTAAATTTATGGATTTTTCACCACCAAGCAGCCTCCTTCCCTGGTGGAAAAAAAAACCAAACCCAAACTCTAGAAAACTCACGTTCTGACTTTGCAAACATTCAGAAAAAGAAAAGGTGAAAACACAAAATGTTCTGGTGCCAAATGCTGCTTGGGACAGCCAGGGCAGTAATTTTGCTGGTTTAGAGGAAGATTTATGGTGAAATATCCATTAACAAACTTTATAACTCTGAAAAATACATGACATTTTCCAGAGCTGTGTCGTTCCTGAGTGGAAGTACCAGAAAAATAGGAAAATGTGGCTGCAGGAGGGAGCAGAGCAGCAACTCAAACACCAGGGAGCTAAACCAGGTCCCCTCAGCAGGAGGTTGCCAAAACAAGAGCCACGAGGCCAAGCTGAAAAAGCAAATAAATTAAATATTGTTTCAAAACCTGTCAGGAAAGAGTCTGTCTGTAGTTCCACCTCCTGCTCTTGGAGTTTCGTGGGACCAGCCACGATTTTCTCCTTTTTCTTCACGAGCTCTCCCTCAGCTCTGGTTTTAGAGGCTGCAAATTTTCCAGGAAATGCCTGGATCAAGGCAGGTGATATTAATTTTTTTTCCTATTTCAATATAAAATATTTTTATTAAAATATAAAAATATATTATAATATTTAAAATAAAATGTTTAGGAGATAATAAAATATTTTAATGAGTTAATAAAATATTTTAAGGAGTTAATAAAAGATCAGCTGTTATTTGGCTCCACCCATGACATTCTGACAGAGGTGAGACAGGAATGCCAGAAATTCAGGAAATACCTGGATTTTCATGTGAATGAAATTTAAATTGAGATTAAAATTTGAATCTTCAGGATGCAGTGCCCAAACCTGGCTGTGAGATCTGAGCGTCGCATCACAAAGGGATGGGATTTTGTTCTCAATCCCAATGTAAAGGAATGGGATTCCATTCTGAATCCAAACCCAGGGAAATGGGATTTCATCCTGAATCCCAGTGCAAAGGAAAGGGATTTCATCCTGAATTCCAATGCAAAAGAATGGGATTTCACCCTGAATTCCAGATCAAAGGGATGGGATTTTGTTCTCAATCCCAACATGAATGGGATTCCATCCTGAATCCAAACCCAGGGAAATGGGATTTCATCCTCAATCCCAATCCAAAGGAACACCCCCACAGCAAACATCTGATAATCCCCAACCTCCAGGACACGGAGGGAATTTTATCCCAGTTTGAAGGGACGATATGAGACAGGCACAAACCGTTATTGCATAATAAAATTAGAATTATAATAAACTAAAAATTTATCTCAGAGAGCATTTTCCTCCTGGAGCCCTCCCAGCGCTGGCAGAAGAAGGAATTGAATCCAGGTGTCTCCAGCGTCCTCAGGGTTGGACCACCTGCGTTCCACCTCAGAAATGTGATGGGACCTCTCCTGAAAGCCACACTTGGAACAATTTCACTTCTACTCCAAATGCACAGGTGGAACAATAAGAGAAAGAGGCAACACCAAAGGAGGATATAAAAAGAGAAAATGAGAAAGCTCATTAACCAGCAGCACAGATAAACCTGCATCTGTCCAAAGCTGGGTTTTTCCAACCTGGAGAAGCCAGCAGCATCTCTGTCCTCGTGTTTGTTCCCATCACCAGGCTAATTTCCAAACCTTCTGTCAGATAAAAAAAAAACCCAAACTTCCCAGGAGCTTAAGAGGAAAATGCATTTATAGCCCTGGCTGCACGAAGGCAAAGCAGATAAAGTTCAGCCCGTGGAGGTTTCAGATTTAATTCTGACATGAAACACACTCTGCCAATTTTCCAGCCCCAGCAAACGTATTAAATGTCATTGTCTTTCTAAGAAGAAAGGATCTATTCTATTTTCTTTCTTTCTTTTTTTTTTTTTTTTTTTTTTTTTTATTGACTGAGGAAGATTAAAGGTAATCTCCCTAAATCCTCCATCACCCCACAGGATACGTTTTTTTGGACGTGGCTGTGTCATTCAGAATATCACTTGGGTGATCCCTCCCTGCTTCTTTTTGTCCCTTCAAACCTCCCCTAAATCCCAACTCTCTGTCTCTGCCACCCACTTTAAATCTGGCTTTCAACTCAGGGTGGCCACAGCCCTCGAATTTGACTTTTAAACACCTCAGAAAGGCCAAATGCAAGGGGATTTCCTTCCTGCTCGGGCTGCTGGATGAAAAGCCAAGTTCAGCTTTGCCAAGGTGGATTCATTTCCTTGCTTCTCCTCTTCTCTCTCTCCTGTTATTTTAAAAAACAAATTAATAAAAAATCAAGCTCGGCCCCCAAACAAACAGGAGGGGAATTTAAAAAAAAAAAAAAAAAAAAAAAAAAAAAAAGGCAAAACCACTAAAGAAAACCACTTTGGCTTGGTGAAATCCAGGTTTTTTATCCGAAGATAAAACTTGCTGGAGATGTCCGGGTCAGGTGGCAGCAGGGGGAATTCCAGGGGGAATTCACTGCCTGTGTGATCATCCCTCCCAAAGGAGGTGGCAGCAGTGGGGTTTGTGCCAAATCAAGATTATTTCAGGCCTGGAGTTGCTGGGGACGAGTCCCAAACCATGGCAGAGCCCTGCTGAGAGCTGGGATTAACCCAAGGAAAAACCCTCACAGCAGATTTTCCCTGTGCCAGGAACACCCCTGGGGACTCCTCTGGAATTTGGGGCCCAGAAAACCCACCGAGGTCTCTGGTTCCCATAAATCCTCATGTTCTGTTCCCTCCTGCTCTGCTGGCTTTGGGGTTGGGTGGTGCTGAGAGCAGCAATGAAATGGGAGCTTGGGAAGAGATTTCCAGCTCCAGAGGGACATTCCCACCTGGCCAGAGGCACCTGTTGGGGGGATTTGGGATGAGGACAAAGCCTCACCCCAGAACGGTCACCTGCCTTTGTCCCATCATGGATTTAAAGGCTCAAAGTGGATTTGGGAGAAGTCGAGGCCAGGCTCAGCCTCTGCCAGGATGAATCTGCCACAAAATTAAACCAAGAGGCCCCACAAAACCAAAGTGTCCACAGCAGCAACAAAAATGGCAAAAATTTACAATATTAGGGGGAAAAACCTCACCAGGGCAGGGAGTCTGAACCCCTTGGAGCTGAAATCTTGGCCTTTTCCATCAGTTTTTGTTTAAAGAGAAATCCCAGCGTTTATTTCCAAGCTCTGCCAAAAAGGTTGCTCTAAAACTGACCTGGAGGGAGAAATTCTGGAGGAAAAGGATAAATTTTTCCCAGAATTTTCTCATTTAAAGGAATTCAATCCCATCACTCTGTGCCATCTGTCAAGGCACCATTGTTCCCTATATTTCTTTTTAATAACACAGCAAATTCGGGATGCACAAATCATATTAAAAGCCAGGGTTTCAAAGCAAAAGGAAATTTTACCCAAATTTTGCTCTCCCACCTTGACCACAAAAAAACATTCCTGAGAGTTTCCAGTGCAATTCGAATTCCTGAACTCAGCTTTGAATTTTCCCCCAAGTGTCCAGAAGTTCTTCTTTGGATTGGTGGGATGTTCACCTGGGTGAGCACAGCACAATTACTCCTGGGTTCTAATTAGGAATTAATGACTCTGAGGATCCTAAAGCCGTGATGATGTCACGGTTTGGGATCCTGGCACCAAACCCAAACAACTCCCCTCAACAAAAATCACCCAGAGCCAGCCCAGATAAATTCACCCAGCACGTTCCAAAGTCACTTTTGATGGTTTAATTGGAAATGATGTTTAATTGGAGGCTGGTTCTGCAATTACCATTGAAGCCAAATGTCCATTTTTGCTTTCTGAGCCTTTTGCTAATGGTGTTCCCTTGGACTCCTGGCTCTTTATCAGCTGGGTTTTTATGAGGCTCCCAGGGCCCAATTTGATGTTCCCAGGTATTTCAAGCAGAACACGCTGTTCATTGTTCAAAAGTAATATTATTAGAAATAGGGTTGAAAACACTCTGTTGCCTTTTTTTGTTGTTGCTGTTATTCGAGAATTAGAGGCTTCAAATTCTCTGAATCAGACATTATTCATCAATTTTTAAAACTTCCAAAAGACATTTAAGGGATTTAAGGGGAAGCTTGGTTTAAATTCCGAGGCAGTTCAGGCTCCAAAATTGAATGTCCTCTGCTCTGACACATCCCTGTGTCACATCCAAACCCAGCCAGAGCTCTGTGTCACCCCTGGGAGGGGCAGGGGAAAGGAAAGTCCTGCAGATCTGGGGGAATCCTGAAATCTCCTGAGCTGGGAGGGATCCACAAGGATCAGCAAGATCCAATTCATGCCCCAAATCCCACCAGCTGTTGGAAAAGGGGCCTCACCTGGCTGAAATTAATAATTCCTCACCTCCCTTAATGTGTCTGATAGCAATAATTGCTGCCAGCCTGGAGGAAAAGAATTCTCCTCTCCCTGTTTTAGCTGCAGGCTGGCAGTGGAAGGTGGGAAAACTCATTTATTTCCCGAATTTCCCATCCCAATCCTGGTGGATAAAGGTGAGATTTCTCCCCTTGTTGCACTGGAATCTTTGCTTTTGTCACACAGGGAATTGGTTTTCCCACTGAGTTTCCAGGTAAAGCAGGGGAACATGAGGAGAGGGGAAGGATTAAATCCCAAGGGGAGGTGAGAGGAGGAAAATCCCCTCAGTATTTGCATTCCATCCTTCATTGCTTTTTGGTGGCTGCAAAATTCCCTTTAATTCATCATCCCCTGGTGCTCAGCCCTGCACCTCCGCTAAAACCCACAGAGGAGCCATCATCAGGAGCACGTAAAAATTAAATATCTGTCTCCAGCTTTAAATCCAGAACAATTCCTGCATTTCCTGCTCCATCCCGTGGATTTCCAGGGCACCCACCTGAGCTGGAGCCTCGTGGCTTCTCCTCTCTCCAAACTCTTCACTCCCACTTTGGATTTCTTGCCTCATCCCCACTTTTGCTCTCACAGATTATTTCGGCAGCCTGAGTCCATCCAGGGGCTCTGCTTGGGTGGGTGAAGCAGGGATTTGCTTTTTTTGGCTCTTGCTGGAGGAAACCCAGAATTGAAAAGAAAAATATATTAAAAAAAAAAAAAAAAAAAAAAAAAAAAAAAAAAAAAAAAAAAAAAAAAAACTTTAATGCCTGAATTTTTACCGATTTTTTACCAATTTCTGCCTTGCTAACGCATTTTTTGCCTTTTGCTGTTGGAGAGAGAATGTGGATTATTGGGGAAAGAAAAGGAAACAAGGAAAAAGAAGAAAATTTTTGCCTTGTTTCCATCGTTTTTGGGCTTGGCCAGCATTGCAGCAGCACTGAGGAGCCCAAAGTGGGGGTAAATAATGACCCCACTAATTAAAATAATCCTAATTCCCCTCCCCAAGCGTGGCCCCATGACTCAGGTCCTGTGCAGAGCCAGAAGTTTTGGCCATTTCAGGATTAATGTTGAAGAAGATGCCAAAAGTTGGGATCCTGCTCGGGGCTGAACTGAAATCTCAGCAAAAAGAAAAAAAATAAATAAATGCTGTTTTAGAAGATCAGTGGCTGCATTCCTATTTATCTTTCTTTTTTATTAAAAACCCAGCTAATAAAATAAAAGGAGCTCTAAGGGACTTGAAGCAGAGGAGAGGAAGCTGAATTCAGCCACTGCTGCCCAAACTGACGAGATCTTTGGAAGAGAATCCCAGATGTCAGCAAAAACTTCCTTTGCTCAGTCCAAGTGAGAAAGCAATTTTTCCTTTTTTTATTTTTTTTATTTTTTTTCTTGGAATAAAAACAAGCCAAGGATGACAGGACTGTGCAGAGGAGACAGAAAACACAACAGAAAAAGGAGACAAAAATAAGATTGTGAGGATGAGGAGGAAAAAGGTGGCAGCAGATAAGAGACTGAATGAATCACAGCTTGGGAAAACAGGAGCTGGGATAAATAAAGCTCAGTGTGCTGGAATTAGGATAAAAACTGGGAAGAACAAGGGAAAAGTGAACTCTGATAAATATTTGGGGTTTGTTCATCTCCCCTGTTTGCCACTCACCTGGGGACTTCTGTAAGGAGATCTCAGGCAGCAAATCCCAGCTGGGATCTGACTCAGAGGGGCCTCATATTCAACATATAATATATAGTGTATAATGTATAATGTATAATATATAATGTATAATATATAATATATTATATATTATATATTATATATTATATACTGTATGTTTTATATAATATGTATATATATATTATATATATTATATATTATAGAGGGGAATTTGTTCTCTGGAGACTCGACAGAACCTACATCAGCCAAAGAGCTTTTGGGGAATAAATTCTCCAGGCAGGGTGGGATTGTCCTGTCCCCACTCAAGGAAGGGACACCCCAGAACATTCCTAAATATCCCAGGGAAAGGCAGGAAAACTTTGCTGGGCTGGTGCTCAGGGCACAATCACCTCTGAAATCTGCTTTTGTCATCAGCACTCACCTAGGCTGGGAAAAGGTTCAGAAAATTCCATGGGGAGAATTTCCCGGTGCTCCATTCCTTCCAGCACGAGGTGATTCAGCTCCTGAGGTGGGAGGAGATGCCCCCAGTGGGGGATGGAGGGGTCTGGATGCTCCTAAATCCAGGAAATTCCGAGCTGATTTTCAAGAATTCATGAAGGAATGGCATCACACGGGGGCTGAATCACCACAGCCTGAGCAGGGGAGCAATCAGTGCTGATAGCAATATCCCTAAATTAATAATCCCACAGAAATCATCGTAATTAGTCTCAATCAGCTTGAAAGTGCAGCTCCAAGTGTAGCCCAGGTGAAGTTCAACAGCTTCAAACACAGAAAAAAAGGGAAAAAACCAGGAAAAAGGGGTTGAGTGAATTGAATTTTGTGAAGGCTGTGATGCTCCCAGCTCCCAAAGCTTTTGGAGTTTCCTTAGGAATTCAAGGAGCAATCAGCGCTGATAGCAATATTCCTAAATCAATAATCTCACAGAAATCATATTTAGTCCCAATCAGTCTGAACCTGCAGCTCCAAACACCTCCCAGGTCTCACTCTGGAGTTCAACAGCTGCAGTTTCAACCACAAAAGGATGGAAAAAAATAGGAAGTGGGATCCAGGTGCTGTTTTATTGTGAGAGGGCTCTTTGTGCTGAGACAAAAACACTTGGAAAGCTCAAACAGGTGAATTCCTCTTCCCTGCCTCTTGATTTCTCTACTTTTAAGCCACTGACAATGGACAAAGGAGGGGTCAGGCCCTATAATTAAAGTTATTTCAAACAATCAAGCAGCTGGAGGGACGGAGACTTTCCACATCTTCTTAAAATTCAAACAAAAAAACTACAAAATTCCAGTTAATTCCTCATTAATCAATCCACGGGCGGGAACTGCGCACACACCGATGGAAATTTGCTTTATTCCCTTCGTGTCCCAGCTTGCACTTTGACCCTGCAGACAGCCCGAGGGGGCTGGGAGTGATGGAGTTTCCTGCCAATCAACCCCAGGAAATGCAGGAATCCCAGGCTGGAGCTCCGGATTCCCGGAGCAGATGGCAAAGCCACCGCCCGTGACCAAACCAGGGCCGCTCCTGCTGCACCTTGCTCAGGAAAAAGCAAATTAGGCCGCTAATGAGAGGAACTCGCAATCTGTGATCCTGATTTGTGTGACCTCCAAATGAGTTATCCCAGCCCAGAGCCGAGGAAGTGACGAGGAAAATCCTTGGGCGAAGCCGTTCACGTGTCCAGGTGAAACCCGACCAAGGGTCGCACGGGAACACAACCAGAGAACCACTGGGAAAAAAGCAGGAAAGGGAATTCCAAAAGTGATCCTGGTCAAGCTTTTTATGAGAAAAGGGAGCCCGGATGGGAACAAGTCATCAGCTTCCAGAAAAAAATGGTTGGAGAATGGAAAGTTTTAGGATTTCTATCACGATAAAAGGGTGATAAACCTCCAGGAATATCTAAATTAAAGTGAAACCTGAGAAATCCCCACACAGCGATTTGTCACCAGAAAAGTTCATCCCTTTAATCTCATCCCATTCAAACTCAACCTCATTATTTTACCCTCATTCCATTCAACCTCCACCGAGGAAATGTAGTTTTATGGGATTCCCACTCTCCAGGGGCTCACGGTGGGACAGGGGTTTTTGCACCTGGATTTTAGGGCAAAGCTTGGCAGTGAGGGTGATATTTCCCCCCCTTTTTAGAGCTGATTTTCCTCCTTTTTGGGCCAATTTTTCAAAAAGAGAAATAAAGAGAAATAAAATAGAGAGAAATACAGAGAAATAGAAATACAGAGAATTGAAAGAGAAATAGAGAGGAAGAAAGAGAAATGAAATAGAAATAGAAATAGAAATAATAGAAATAGAAATAGAGAGAAATTAAATAGAAATAGAGATGGGAAGGTTTTGTTTCTTCCCTTTCCCAAAGGGAAGGAAATCCCGGGATTGCCCTGGAGATCCTGGGTCTGCAATCCCAGCTCCAACACCTGAAAATATCCTGGGAAATCTGAAGCTGCCTTCAGATTTCTCTTTTCCCAGGGGTAAAGCAGCCGGAGCCCCAGCTGAAAGCAGTGGGAAAAGGCCCTGAAAGGAGCTGGAAATCCATAGGAAGTTTCAATCCCTGCCAAAGGCTGATGTCCTTGGGCTGGCAGATGCAGAACATCTGGTTACTGACATTTGGGACTTCCAGATATCCTGGAACTTCCCATCTTCGTTTAGATGAAATTCTGGCCTTAAAAAAAAAATATAAAGGAAGAAATGAAAAATGGAATTTCCCAGCACATTCTTCAGTTCTGAGAAATCAAATCCTTTGCATCGGCCTTGACTGTTCCTGTTCATTAACAAGGCTTGATTTTTCCAACGAGGAGCAATTCAAGGAATCAGGAAATGCAGATTTGTTGTTAAAATACAGCAAAAAGCACCGATGATCCTGGCAGACTCTGCCGCTGATTAGTACTCACAGATTTTTAGTTAAGCATTTAATTATTATTTAATAACTTCTGCTGCTCTGGGATTTTTTAAATACAAAAATGCTTTGGAAAACCAGCCTTCAATCAGGTTGAGGGGAAGGGTCCTGGAATTGCTTGGGAGTAATCCAGGGGCAGCACTGACAGTGGCCAGGCCAAGGCAGAAAGTTGCCAGTCCAGGATTAGCATCCTCAACAGGAATAGGAAAAGTCATAAGGAAATTCCAGTTTTGGAGCTGCTCTGTCCAGGTTTTATCCCAAGAGCAACTCTATAATTTATGGCAGCATCTTCTCCTGCAGAGATCAGCTACCCTGGGTCAAAAAAAGTTATTTACTGGGAAGGTGGGGAGGCTCTGGCACAGATTATCCCAAGAATCTGTGGCTGCCCCATCCCAAGGCCAGGTTGGATGGGTTTGGAGCACCCTGGGACAGTGGAAGGTGTGGGGATTGGAACTGGAGGAGAATTAAACTCCTTCCATCACAACCCACTCCATCATTCCAGCACAGAAATGAGCGAGACACTTAAAAATCTAACTAACTCCCAGAGACACCCCGACGTCCAGGGAAAACAGAGCTGCAGCCCTGCATCTCTGAGATCCTTCTGCAGCATCTCAGCTCGGGGCCAGCAGCTGTCTCAGGTTGCAGTGCAGGATGTAACCAGTTTGTGTGTTCTACTATCAGCTGTTAAACCAGGTGGGGAGGAGTTTTCTTTATCCCTTCCAGGACCCATCCTCCCCCAGGGGTATCTGCTGTTCATGGGCCAGCCAGGCTCACTGCAGGGCTGAGACAATCCCATCATCCCACTGGGAGAGGCTCCACCCAGGAGGAGGAGCCCAGCATTCCCACCTGGATCAGCCCTGGGGTTCAGAACCCCAGCACAGCCTGTCTGCACTGGATTCCCAGAGGGAGACCAGACCCAGCTCAGCACCACTGGGCCCTTCTCCAGGATCATCTCTGCTCCCACAGAGCCACATCTGTTGCTGCAGGAGGATTTATTTGGACTGACACCATCACCCTGACCAACAGGGGCCAGGCTGTGCTCTGACTCTGGCAGTGGTTTTTTTGTACTACTGCATTTTTATTTTAATATTCCTAGTAAAGAACTGTCATTCCTATCCCCATATCTTTGCCTGAAAGCCCCTTAATTTCAAAATTATAATAATTTGGAGGGAGGGGATTTAAGTTCTCCATTCCAAAGGGAAGCTCCAGCTTTCCCTGGCAGACACCTGTCTTCCCAAACCCAGACAATCACCCCACCTCCAGCATCTGGCCATGGGAAATCTCCTCATTTCAGGCTCACTTTCAGTTCCCCGGACGTAGATTCGTTGCTGTGCTACAGAGCAAATATTTTCCCCATTTGGGTTGTTTGACAACAAATAAAAACCCGTGGGGAAGTAATTTTCTGCTTTACTCCAGGGAGGAGCCTTGAAACCAGAGCAGGCTTCCAGGGCAATTCCTAGAAATGCAACAGGGAATAAAAAAAAAAAAAAAAAATCTTCCACGTGGTGTGGGATTGGGTTCACCCTGGGGCAGCCACGCCAGGAGGGCTGGGAATGTAGCAGGAGCCATTCCCAGCCCAGGTTCTGAGGAGATTTTCCTCCTCCTCTTCCACAGAAATTTAATTTCCTGGGATTCACACTCTCCAGGGGCTCAGGATGCTGGGCTGGCTGGGACACGGGGTTTTGCACTTGGATTTTAAGGCAAAGCTAGGCAGTGAGGGTGATTTTTTCCCCCTTTTTGAGGCTGATTTTCCGTCTTTTGGGGGCTGAGTTTCTCCCCACTCTTTTGGGCCAATTTTTCTTCATGCTGTTTTTTGGGGATGATTTTTTTTTCTCTCATTTTAGGCCAATTTTTTCTCCCCCCTCCCCTTTTTTGGAGCTGATTTTTCTTCCCCTTCCTTTGGGGTTGCATTCTTTCCTTCCCTTTTTGTGGCAAATTTTTCTTCCCCCCTTTTGAGGCTGATTTTTCCCTTCCTTACTGGCTTTGGATTTTTTTCTCACCCTCTTTTTTGGGGATGATTTTTCTCCTACCCCATTTTTTTTTGAGCTAATTTTTCTTCCCTCCCTTCTGGGGCTGATTTTTCTACTCCTCTTTGGGCCAATTTTTCTTCTCTCCTTTTTTAGAACCATTTTTTTCCTCTTCTTTCGGGGGCTGATTTTTCTTCCCCTTTTACGTCTGATTTTTCCTCCTTTTCTGGGGCCCATTTTTTATCCACTCTTTTTGGGTCTAGATTTTTTTCACCCTCTTTTTTTGGGCTGGATTTTTCCTGTATTGCAAACCCAGCACTGCTCTTTCTGTGGGTATTTTTTTTTCCCAGCCAGGATCCCCTCACCCTGAGCACCCTCTGTGACATCAGAGCTGACATCACACTCGCTCTGAGTTCCCCACAAAATTCCCTGGGCTTTCCATTTGGACAAAAATAATATCTGACCATTTTCATGAACTCTGATATTTCAGGGGAAAAAAAAGAAAAAAAAAAAAAAAAGAAGAGGAAAAGTTCAACTCCCTCTGAAGTGCTGATAATTGAGATTTTGAGTGATAAATCAGCATCAAATGTTTCCAGGAAATGTGATGGAATTTAGCTGGGAAAAGAGGGCCACTGAGGCAATTATGGAATTCAGATCCCATTCATTATTTTGAATCCTGACTCACACACAGGGAGGAGTTTGACCCCCAGTTTTAACCCCAGAAGAGAAGCTACAAATGTCCCTGAGAAGTGTAACAAACGCTCACATCAGTTAGAAAATCCTAAACGTGGACAAGAGTCACTGAAAGTAATTAATGAAAATTAATTCAATAACCTGGGGATGAAGGGGAAGAATTAAGTGAATTTTAAGGAGTTGCTCCTCAAGAAATGACAAAGTAATATTTCCCCAAAACATCACATCAATGGACAGGATAAAGTTGAATTTCAAACTTTTTTAAGCCACAGAAAGAGAAGATTTTTATCATTTATGTGCCAAGCAGAAAATGCAACCTCTGTGAAAACATTTTTACCCCAGATAAACCCTGATGGCACAAGAATTTGAATTCATTGTGAGCAGCTCGTGTGGACAATTGCTGTGCTATATCATAATAATATATTATACATTATACATTATAAATTATATATTATATGATATATTCTATATATTCTATATATTATATATATTATTTATTATGTATTACATTATATTACATTATATCTTATATTAAAATATAATATATAATAAAATAACATAATATATATTATTATAAATATATTTTATATATTAACATATTTAATATAATTATAATATATAATGAAAATACATAATATATAATATTATATTAAAATATAATATAATATATATTATATATTATAGAGAATATTTATTATTTTATTATTTTGTACTGTATATAATATTATATAGATTATAACAATATATAACAACATTAAATATATACATTTTATATATATATTCTATATTATGCATAGAAATATATTATTATTCATAATACATATATTAATGCTATAAAATGGCGTAAAATACAGCGGTGACGTTGAGGAAACAAAACCAGGGAGAGAAAAATGAGAGTTTTTCAAAGCAGGGCTGGCTCAGGCAGTGTTTGCTTGGGATATTCAGAAAATCATGTTCAGTTCTTTAATGTGATCTTCTGTGAACCTCAATCGTTCATCTGCTGCGCTGAATAATAAACTGGGGTTTAACTAAGCCTCAATTAGGGTTTCGCTAATGAACATTCTGCTCCTGGGGCAGCACATCCTCAGTCGGAGCATCCCCAGTGCCCCTGGAAATCATTTCCAGGAAATCATCAAGAAATGACATTTATGACATTTCAAGTGTGCCCAGTCTCTCATTTCAGTTTGATTTCAGCTCCCAGTGAAACTCGGGATTCCCTGGCAGATTCCAAAGGGCTTTAAGAACAGGAATTCTCTCTGAAAGGGAAAGTGACTACATCTAAATTACCTCGTTATCTCCTAAATGGGAGACATTGAAGCATTTTCTCCCATCCCGAGGTGATTTCTGTGGCCTCCCTCTCCATTTTAAACACATTGAACAAAGGCAATAACAATTAAAATAAAGATAGATTGATCAGGCAGCGTTTTATTGTCACTCATGGCTTTGCACAGTTGCAATAATTTGGAAAAAAAATTTTTTTTTTTTTTTTTTTTTTTTTTTTTTTTAAATACAGTAACAGCAGGACGAGGCGTGAGGATTACAGAGGGAAAACGGAATATTCTGACCAGGAATATAAATCATTTCGAGGGAGAACCTGCTGGCTCTGTGCTTAGTCAGCCCCACAGGCCGTGAGGATTATAAAATGAAAGGGCAGCTTGATGGACAGGACACAAAAATCCCTGCAGCCTCTGATCCCTCTGGGATCACTCCTGGAAAACTCCTCTGGGTGAAACCTCTGGAATTTACCCTTTCTCCGTGACCCAGAACTCCTCAGAATGACTCAGAACTCAGGAAAACAAGTTTAAAAGATTTTCTTCCTGTACCCAACCCACTCGAGTGGGTTTTGCCCTGAACAAGAGTTGTAAACACTGTAGGATTATTATATCTTAATTTTGTTTTTTTTTTTTTATTTCTTTCACTTCTTTGGGAAAAAGAAAAAGTGAAACTAAACTTCAGCCCTACTCAGCACGAAGAGCTGCTCTTTGCCATGGATCCTGTGCTGGTGGCAGAATTTTTTTCCCAGAGTTTGGGATATTTTGGGTCTGGTCAGGCCGTGGTGGGGCAGTAAATCTGAGAGCAGATGACAATCCCTGATGTCAGCGCTGTGACCTCTGCTAAGGGACATGGCTCTCGTGTCTTTGGGCTTGCAGGCTCCTTGAAAAATAAAATAAAAATAAAAATAAAAATAAAAATAAAAATAAAAATAAAAATCCCCCAAACCAACCGAACAACAAAACGAAACGAGGGAAAATTAGAACCAAGTTCAAGGCTCGTTAAATACCTAATCATTATTAATGCAGAAAATCAGTTCACTCCATTCTCATCATCCCAGCAACACCACAGGATCTGAGTCAGTAAATCTGATTTTAAAGGCCAAGTCCCACCCTCTTAAAGGCTGATATTAAAAGCCAAATTCATTTATTTAAGGCCTGCTTTATTCATTTCACGAGACTCCTACAAAGTGTTTTCAAAGGAAAATTTAAAAAAAAACTAAATAAAAAATTGAAAATAATCTTAAAATAATTTTAAACAATCCTAAAAATGGTAAAAAATATCTAAAAAATGGTTTAAACCTAAAATAGACCTAAAATAAAATCTCTTTAAAATCTCTTTCGAATTATTTTAAATCTTGTTTTTTAAATCTGTGTCCTTGACTTCTACTCCTTGAGGGTATTTATTGCTGCAGGGTGTAAATCCAGCTTTGCTCAGCAAGGATCACGTTCCTGCCATGGAGAAAAGAAAATGGATCTCTGCTAAATAACTGGCATAAACTTGACCTAAAATATTCTTTTTTTTAGGAGAAAAGCGTGTGACCAGCAGGCTCTGAAAGGTCCTGAAGTGCAGATGTTACCCAGGTTTAGGTGGAGAGTTGCCAATTCAAAGATGGGAATGAGAATTCCCAAAATGAGGAATTTCAGCCCCAAATCTGGCCGATGGGATCCTCTGGATGCCACTGACAGTAGGATGAATTTTTTTTTTGGTCAGGAAAAAAGTAAAATATTCCTATTTTTTTTTCCCACCCCCAGGCAATGCGAACTGTAAATATCCAACGCTGCTGATGCATCAGAACCCAAATTATCTCCAAGGATAGAATTCTGGGCAGGTCACAAATCCGCCTCCAATTTCACTCAGCAAATATTTAATTTGTCATCTGCTAATTAACTGAGTGGCTGGAAGGTTTTTCCAAGGTGCCCAGGAAAGTTCCAGGCCCTTTCAGGAGATTTTAAATCCAGTGATGCGCCCTGAGCGTTTGGCTCAGGGAAATGCAGGGAAATATCCCCAAATTGAATGTGATTCACTGCGGAGAGGAATGATCTCGGGTTTTACAGCACAGAGGGAATTCCTGAGCAGATTTTTGATTTTCTTGTTGTTATTTCTGTGTTTTTTCTCTGCTCTGTTCCACGATTTGATCCCTCACTTTGTGTTGCTCCTTCATGTTGCTCAAATTCCACCTGTTTTCCACCCATGGAAGACGAGGAGCTGGACATGACCTGGGATGTTTTCCCCTTTCCTTGATTTCCTATTCCCAGTCTGCCTTTATTTACAGGATTTGCTAAAGGTTTGTAGCAATTCCAGCACATTTCAATCAGCAATTTCCACTCTGAAAATGATTCCCTCTCCCATTCTTGATCCTCTTGCATTCCAGTTCATATTTATTTAACTGAAACTGGATTCCTGCAATACAGAAACCCAAATACCCTTTTTTTTTTTTTTTCCCCCCTTCAATTTGAAGCCATTTCCAGCCATTTTTCCCTGCTGCCTTTTAACCAGGATCCATTCCTGGCACTGCACTTGCTCTGCCCAACCCTTTTTAGCAATAAAACACCTGGGAGTGAACTGGGAATATATTGATTTTTCCACATAGCCCCTGGCCAGGGATCCATAGTCAGAACATAACATGGAATCTCTGGCTTCTATCAAAAACACAAAAGAAAAATTCAATCGAAGCACAAAAAAATATTCAGTTAATGGAGGCTTTGGTCGGTCCCTTGGCACACAGGTATTTAAAAAAAAAGAAAAGAACATTTATGTTATGCAGCAGCTCGCTCTGCCAAGCTGTGTTATTCCAGATATCCCTGCTTGGACAGGAATGTTCTCCTCATGTCCCAGCTTCCTGTGGTTTTCCAAACTTCTGCCATTCATGGGAAAGCTGCAGCTCTAGAGAATGCAATCCCAGCCCTGGTGTGCAGGAAGAATCCTTCAGATTCCCTCTTTCCCCATGGCCTGAACTCAGCAGCATCTGATATTTGGGGTCAAGGAACAAAGCAGACCCTGGAAAAAGGACAGTTTTCCCTTTGGAATTATTCTGGGAATGGATGGAGGGATGTTGGAGCCCTGGGCACTGAGAATTCCAGCCTTTCTGTGCTCACAGGCACTGACCTCCAGGCAAACACTGCATTGACCTGAGGCCGTGGAAAAGGCTCCCAAAATTCAATAACAGAAGGAGAATTGTGGGTGTGGGGTTTGGATAGAAGTGTGTGATGTCACAGGGGGGGAAACTCAGAGTTTAAGGGTTTAGAATACAGTAATATATATATGGGGTAAGGTGGAGGTTTTAGGGCACAAGTTGATATGAAGAAGCACAAAATGATGCTGTCAAGCCTTTTAAAATATTTATTTTTATTTATTTTTAATTTTTTTTATTATTTATTATTTATTTTTATTTAGTTTTTATTTAGTTTTAGTTTTATGGTTTAGTTTTGGTTTTGGTTTTGGTTTTAGTTTTAGTTTTGGTTTTAGTTTTAGTTGTTTTCCTTTTAGTTTAGTTTAGTTTTAGTTTTGCTTTTGGTTTAGGTTTATTTATTTAGTTACTTTTAGTTTTAGTTTTTTTATTTGTTTTTATCCTTAATTAATTAATGAATTATCCTTATTTTATTTATTTATTCTTCTTTATTTCTTTATTTAAATTTATTTTTCTTTAACCGGCAGTTTTTCCTTGCATGCCAGGTTGGGTTTAACCCCAATACCCGGGTTATTTTCACAGCCTTAAGGAGAGGCTGTGCTAAAACACTGCCTGGTGCCACCAGCCTTGACGTCAGTGTCACAGATTAAAGGGACTCGGAGAGCCCAAAGCCTCCTTAAGCAGTGACAGCAAGGTCACTTTGTGCCAGCCACCCCCGGGCTGCCGTGGGGACACCTCTGTGACCCACACCCCACCGGGGCAGGGCAGGAGGGGAACCTCCTGTCCCAATCCAGAGCATCCCTTTGGGAGCCCTGGAAGGTCACAGACCTCACAGAGAGGTTTGGGACCTGAGCAAGAGGGTTTGGGATTTGTACAGAGGGTTTGGGATCTGAATAGGGGTTTGGGATATGTACAGAGGGTTTGGGATCTGAACAGGGGTTTGGGATGTGTACAGAGGGTTTGGGATCTGTACAGGGGTTTGGGATCTGAACAGGGGTTTGGGATCTGTACAGAGGGTTTGGGATCTGTACAGGGGTTTGGGATATGTATAGAGGGTTTGGGATCTGTACAAGGGGTTGGGATCCGTACAGGGGTTTGGGATCTAAACAGGGGTTTGGGATGTGTACAGAGGGTTTGGGATCTGTACAGAGGGTTTGGGATCTGTACAGGGGTTTGGGATTTGTACAGAGGGTTTGGGATCTGTACAGGGGTCTGGGATCTGAACAGGGGTTTGGGATCTGTACAGGGGTTTGAGATCTGTACAAGGGGTTTGGGATCTGTACAGAGGGTTTGGGATCTGTACAAGGGGTTTGGGATCTGTACAGAGGGTTTGGGATCTGAACAGGGGTTTGGGATCTGTCAGGGGGTCTGGGATCTGTCCAGGGGGGTTGTAGACCCTGGCACAGAGCCCAGGAGGACACAGCCTTTGATTTCAGCCCATGGAAAAAACTTCCAGCACTGAGAGAGGAATTACAAAGCACAGAGGTGTGACAGACTGTGGTGTAGCTCATCACGGGGTGAAAAATTGTGCAGTTTTGGGGTTCTTAGAATGGAGGTGGATGGGGAAACAAGACGGAGGATTTAGGGCCGTGCCCTGAGCTCTTCTTCTCCCCTGGCCTCCATCTCCTGCTGTGACGGTGGCACAAAGTGGTTTAAGGGGATGGGGCCAGAGCAGAGGTGACCCTGTCAGTACAGGTGACAGGTGACAGGTGACGGGTATTGGTATGTAATTGTAAATAACAGACTCATAATATTTGATATAACAGGGCAGTGACCTCCCATCGAGGAAGAATCACCTGCTGAACAGACCTGGGCCAGGCACATTAAGAACATTAATTATCTTTTTGTAAGATAAGAATTAATAAACAATGCAAGAAACCAAGAGAAACAAGACCTTGAAGACTCAATTTAATTCTCGTGTCTGGCTCAGAGCCTTCAGAGGGCAAAAGACTCTCCACCACCTGAATCTCAGGTGAGGGAAAACCCAAGGATCTCCCAGCAGGGATGAGCTCTGTCCCAGTAAATAAATTTCATAATGGCCACTTAATTGTGTGAGGTGATATATTCATTTAATAATTAATAACAAAAAGAAAGAAAGAAATAGAACAGTTTAATTTTAAAACAGTTTTTCCATTTAAAGAGTTTTTAATTTTAAACAGATTTCTGTTACCTTCCTTTTTTTTTTTTATTTTAATTTAAATTAAAAAAGAAGGTAACTGAATCATGGAATTGGGTTGGGAAGGATCTCAAAAACCTCCTGATCCCACCATCCATGGGCAGCAACACCTTCCAACATCCCAGATTGCTCCAAACCACAGGAATTCCAATTCTCCTCCCCCGGGGTTTCTCTTACTCTGTCCATGTCTGGGCACTGATAATTATTGAAGGCTGAATAATTAACAGCAAATACAATCACAGAACAGCCCAGGTTGGGAGGGACTCAGAAGGATCAAAGTCCAGACAGGAGCTGTGCTGTGACTAAATGGGATTTCAGTGACATTTCAGTTGCAGTTTCTATGATTTTTAGTTTCAGTTTCTATCGATTTTAATTGCAGTTTCTACGATTTTTAATTTCAATTGCAGTTTCTATGATTGTTAATTTCTATGATTTTAAATTTCAGCTTCTAAGATTTTAAATTTCAGTCTCTATGATTTTAATGGCAGTTTCTATGATTTTAAATTTCAATTGCAGTTTCTATGATTTTAATTGTAGTTTCTATGATTTTAAGTTTCAGTTTCTATGATTTTTCATTTCAATTGCTGTTTCTATGGGTTTTGGAGGATATGGAAACCTCAGCTCAGTTCAGAAGATTTTGCCTCCCATTCTTACAAGAGACAGCAAAGAAGTTATGCTCTACTGGCCTTAAACCTAATTTTAAGAAGTGGCTTAAGTTAATGTGCATGGGAAGATGTTTGAAGGGGTCTGTTAATGCTGGAAAACTCCTTTATTCCTTTGATCTGACACAACTTTTCTCATGAAATAAAATTCCCCCCATACGTCACCGAGGTCTGTCTGCAGCACCAATAAATTAAAATCACCTTTGGAATTCAATCCTTCCATAACTGCAGTGACATTTGGAAGAAGTCCCCACACTCAACTTCTACTAATTAATTATGACACCATAAATATTTTAGGAAGTACCACAAACAGTTTTCTGGAGACTTATTTTTTTACAGTTGATTGCAAGGCAAGAACTGCTGCTGCTGCTCCCAGAGCCCTGCTTTGCTCAGGAATGGAAACCAAAGCCTGTCCCACTGTCAGGGAATGTCTTCCCAAGCATTTGCTCCCAGGTCAGTTAAATCAGAAACCAACTTTTAGCTCCTGCCAGCACCCCAGAGAGTGAAATGTCGGTGTCTGTGATGCCTTGGGAAGGCTGAGCTGGAACAGAGACTGCACAGAGCTGGAGAATAAAGCAGAGATTTATTCCAAGGCTCCAGGATCCACCTGGGGCAGGACAAGAGCCTGGCCAGGGCTACAGCCAAGGGGGACCCAAAGTGGTCCCCAAATGGACAAAGGGTCACCAGGGCTCAGCCTTGGCTCAGTTTGGCTCCATTTGCACCTTGGGGTTGAATTGTCCAAGGGCAGCTGCAGCTTGGGAGGTCCCATCCTTCTTGTTCCTCCCTGCAGCCACCCTTGGCTGTGCTTTGGGGCTGAAAGTTGTCCTTGGTGTCCCTTGGGGAAAGGATTTGTTTTGTGTCCCTGCTGTGTGCAGAGAGCTGAGTGACACTGACTGTGAGCTCAGAGCTGCCCCTGGGCAGCACAGAGCCTCAAACACAGCAAAGAGAGAACCTCAGGCATCATCTGCACACCGGAAAATGTCCCAGCAGCTCCCCCTCACCGAGACAGGACGAGCTGGATGCAGAAATCCTGATTAATGTCACATTAACTTGATGTCACTTAAGCTCTGGTGAGGTTAATTTGGTTTGAGCCTTGTGCATGAGCCAGCAGGAGCTGTGTCCCCAGCTCTGTCAACCAACAGCCTCAGTCCTGTGCTCCAACACTCCAAATTCACTATTCCCTTGAATTTTGGATCTCCAGCTTACATGGGAAAGGCTCAAAAGTTCATAAAATCTGGTACAGCAATGAAAATTCTGATCTCGGCGAGTATTGACGCTCCTTTATCAGTTTAGCCTGAATTTTCCCTGCCATGAAATCCCTGAAATGCCTGAGCAAAGTGGGATGGAATCCTTGGAACAGCACAAGACAGAGGTGTTTTCAGGGAATGCAAAACCTACAGGATTGCACTTCAGTATTCCTGCAGGACTTGGGGTTTTTTTAGTCCTAAAGTACAAGTCCCACAATGGCATTTCTGCTTGGAAACTCTGAGTGGAAACCAAAGGGATTCGGGCAAGATTTTAGGGAAGATTTCTAGGGAATTTAAACCAGATCTCACTCCTCGCACTGGCTGGGCGAGGAAAGCACCAAGAACAAGGTGAGAAGAGAAGGAGAGTTGCCAAAACATCCCTATTTTAGCTGGATGTCACAGGAACTGCCGATCACTGTGTATTTACACTCAACATTCCTCCTTTCAAGAGGAATATTTGCCAGTGGGAGTTAATTTCTCCCGTTAGACACAGCCTTAGGCTGAGCTCAGAGCCCGGCACTGCCCAGTCCCAGCCTGACCTCTTCTGACCCAGTGAAGAAAATCAGTTTAAGCAGCACCCTCCTGATGCTGCCTCCTCACCAGGCTGAGAAATTCAGTGCCATTAACACTCACATGAAATCGAAATTGGCATTTTCTGCTCCATTTTTGCACATCGGTGGTGAAGATAAAGATGCTGCTTTAGCATCTTTATAAAGATTTAAAGATTATAAAGGTACTGAAATTCCTTTCTGGAGTTGACAGCTCCACGCGAGATTCCTCAGGGGTGGGATTTTTGGGGCCAAAGTTTACCAACAGCAGGGAAAATCTAAGGGACTCTTCAATTCATGGAATCAGATTCTGAGCTGGAAGGGACCAAAGGATTAAAATCCAAGTCCAGGACATTGAGGACATCCCTTTTATAGAACCCAGAAGTTCCTGATGTCTTCAGGAAAATTCAAACCTGTGCTAAAATCTGGGTTATTTTTTCCCCCAAACCCCCATTTTTTGGAGCAGTTTTCCCAGGATAACAGGCACAGCAAATGGGTTTGTGTATTCCACCCTTCCCATCCCCAGGGAATTGGTGTTGTGCCTCCCCGAGACAAACGAGCAATTAGCACTCATTAGGGGACCCCTTCATTTCCTCAACTTCCCAAACACATTTTCCCTCCCAGCAAAAAGAATCCTGCTGATTTTGCTGTCCCAAACCAACCAAACCAGGCTGGGATTAGTCCCAGTCCCAGATTTTCCATGCCAGGCCCAGCCCAGCCCTGCAGAACCTCTCCCATCTCCCAGACATTCCTGGAGGGACAATTGTGGAGTCACCAACACAACTCACCCCAATAAATAACGAGGTTCCAAGTTCCCAATTGTTTTTAAAAACCGCTTTGCCAGCTCCATGCACCTATTCATCCTTTCCCAATTATTTTTGTGCTGCCTGCTATTTTTCATTTCCATTTTTCCCGTTTTAAACCAGCACCTTTTGCCTTCTTTTCTCCTCAACACCCCTCAACAATAACTCCCAGTGGTGCAGGTTGATTCTGAGCTGACATCTCGTTCTCCTCACCCTCTGGAGAGGCCAAGAGCGGGCTGGGAATTGAAATGATTGATTAAAAAATAATAATAAAAAAATTATTAGGGATAGGACCTGAAAAAGTCAAATTATCTTGAGGTTTTGTGCAACCTTAATGCACTTTGAGCATTAAAGTGACTGCGGGGAGTTAAGTGTGGTCATTTCAAAGAGATTTAATGAAAGCCATGTCCCCCCGTTAAATGGATAAAAGCTTTCCTTTATCTGCTGCAGAATTTCCTTCACCTGTAACTCTATCCCCTGTTAATCACTGAGTTCTCTGCATGAAGTGCTCTTTAAATACCCGAGGAGCTGAACGGGGTGTTCTTTTCCACAGCTGACACCTTCCTGTGCCCTGGCAGAGGACCAGGAAAGGGTTAAAGAAAAACGAATGTATTTTGGAGCATCGTCGTGTTACTTGAGGCCAAAATCCATCAGAGTTTGGTGGTTTTAGGGGGTGGTGCCACTGAAGTGGCCTGAAAGGAGGAAAAGGAGAAGAGAGAAAAAAATCCAATTAAAAAAAAAAAAAAAAAATTTAAAACTTTCCAGTGTTTGCAGAAAGCTCGAAGGACATGGACAGAAATGAGGAGAGCTGCAAAACTCAATTAATGGACATTCTAATTTAATTTGGGAGTGTTTGGGTTGGGTTCTAACAAGTGGCTTCAGAAAAAAATGCATATTCCAATTTAACTTGGGAATATCTGAGGTGGCTTCTGAGGAGTGGTTTCAGAAGAGAAAGACAAAGTCCCAGAGCCACAAGACTGTCCCTACAATAGAGAATATCTTTAAAGATGAAGGCAAATTAATGATTTTTGGCTTCATTAATTCCCAAAGATTGCATCAACCTTTGTGTCCAAAGCAGGTGACCCAAGAGCTGAGCCCTTGCTCCCACACTGTCCCAGATCAGCCTGTTGGAAAGAAGAGAACTTTTAAACCTTTTTCTTTTATGTCTGTAAGAAATAAATAATATGTAATATAAATAAATAAATAAATAAAATTAAATATAATAAAGTATAATAACTAAAATAAATAAAAATAAAGTAAGCACTACTAATAAATATTAATAATAAATAAAATAAAATGAAATCTAAGAAAATATAATAAAAGATAGTGAAATATAATAAAACATAATGAAATACAATAAATATAATAACTAAAATATATAAAATATAATAAGTAGTAATAAAATATAAAAAATAATAATATAGAAATAAATAAAGGCTTGCTTTGCCTTTTCCCGGGGGAAAGAATTGTAAGGGTTTTTTTACCCGCTCAAGACAGGATGAGCTGAACATCTCAACAGACCAGGAGTGGCTCAGGAGATGCACAAATGATCCAAACCATCAACAAAAATTGACCCCAAACGTTGCCCAGAAACCCCAAACGCAATCCCACAAAAGCCCAGGAGGGAGGGCCAAATTAGCACCGGGGGCAGAGGAATCCATGGCCAACGAGCAACCAAACTGTAGAAAAAATTGTGTAATTTGGGCTCAATGAATGGGATTTGAATTTTTTTTTTTTTTTAAATGAGCAGAAAGCCCAGTGAGCGGCCTAAATGTACGTGTGGAATATTTTCCATGGCACATTCCTGGCCAGAATAAAGTAATTGCCTGACTCTCTATTGCTTGAAGTATAGCATTAGAGGGTTTTTATTTTCTTCCCAAATTTCGGTGGCAGGCCCAGCTCTGGGACACTCCCAGCAGGGCCCCAGGCCACCTGTGCTGGGTAAAAATAGCTGTCACCTCATGCCAGGGTGACCTTGGCTCCGTGTCCCTGCACAGGCAACAGGTTGGTGTAAACCGAATAAATCTGCAGGAAACAAACCCAGCCTCGAGTCTCTGCTCCTGTTTCCATCTCCTGACTCTGTTTTATACCACGACACAGACCCCGAGCTTCAGAGGGCTGAAATGACTCCTTTATTATTGAGATGTGTCTCCCTTTTATACTATTTTACACAGACCAATTTGATTGGTGACACAAAGACAGACCTCTTCACTCCCATTGGTCAGAGCAGAGGGACATGAAGGAGAAGTCTCTCCTAGGAAAAGGAATGAAAACAAAGGTATAGTTACAAAAACACTTCTCTTGATTACAGAAAATTCCCTGGGAAAAGAATTCAAGGAAACAAAAACATCTCAGGCATGGAACCAGGGCTACAATCTCCAGCTGCTCATGTCCCACTTTCCTGCTCTATTTGTCATCTCATTCCTGCTCTGGAGAACATTCCATGCCTGAGATCATCTCCTTGAGCTTCTGGAAGGGAAAGAAAAGGTCTGGGAAACTGAAAGCTGGTTAAACTCTTGGATGAAGATCCATAAGTAGCAGAGTTCCACACTGCTGGGGAAGGAACTGGCAAAAAACCCAAAAAAAACCCAAAAGACCACACCTGCTAAGGCTCAGATTTTTGATTCTGCCAGGTTTGTACTCACAAAACCCACTGAAAATATTCCTAATTATTAATTTGCTTCAGAGTTAGAGGACGTTGCTGTCAGTGCATGTGATAATTCTGGAGATAATGGAGGAAAAAGGAAAATCTCCAAGTTGCAGAAGCTGCTGCTGCATCTGAGCTGAGGTCTCTGTGCAGGAGAGGATGAAAATCACTGCAGTAATTTTTCTACAGCTGGGACAAATCCAAATTGATGGTCAATCCCCTTAATCCTGCAAATTATATGAAGTGTTACTCACTCCTCAGCGTTTTTTATTTTATACCATTTGTCAAAATGGATCCAGTTCTCACTGGCCAGGCCAGAAAATCACAGTGAGAACCAGCAGTGTTCCAGGAACACCGAGTTCCTATCATCCTGGCCTGGGCTGCAGGAATTCACTCAATGCCAAAACCTTCTGAATCAGGGGGTGAAAAGTGGGGTGAACGTGAGGGTATTTGGACAGTTCCTTTTTTTTTTTGGGGGGGGGGTGGTGGTGGAGGGAATAACAGCAGAGAACACCTCAAATATGGGAGGAGCAAAATCCTTGTCCCATCCCTGGAAGTGCCCAAAGCCAGGCTGGAGCCTCTGGAAGCTCCCCAGCCCATGGATGGAGGGATGAGATGAGTTTTAAGGTCCTTTCCAACGCAAACCATTCCATGATCTGTAAAGGGATATGTGGAAGATGTTGGAGATCCTTTCTAGATGTTGAAGATGTTCTGGGTCCTTTCCCACTGTGGAAGATGTTGCAGGTCCTTTCCAGATGTGGAAGGTGTTCCAGGCCCTTTCCAGCTGTGGAAGATGTTCCAGGTCCTTTCCAGAATTCTGCCACCTCTTGGTCTTCGCAGGATTTTTGTTTCTAAAGCTCCAGCTGACTTTTAACTCTCTCAGCTGCATGAAGCAGCAGGCAGAGCCCCTTTAGGAGAACCTTTTGCCTGTATTATTTTGGGATTCAACACCTTTGGCAGGGATTAAAGCACCTCAGGAACCAGAAGCCTCTGGCACAAAGGAGGTGAATTATCCACGACCTTTTCCACCTCTTGATCCAACCCCAGCATCCTCACATGGAAGAATTTCTTCCCAATGTCCCGTCCAAACCTACTCTTTGTCACTTTAAGCCATTTCCCCTCATCCTATTGATGTAATTCCTGATGAGGAGTCCCTCTCCCACTTTCTTGCAGGCCCCCATTGGATATTGGAAGGATGTTAAAAAATCCAAGTTGTTTTGCAAAAGTTCTGCTTTTAAACACGGCAGAATGAGTGTTTATTCCCAAGATGAATAATGTCCACGAGATTTCATGAATTTTCATGAAATTGGTATGATTTAAAACTTGAAACTTTAAAATTTAAAGCTTTGAACACATCAAATTGGAAGTTTTGGACACATCAAATTACTAACTCCAGGCTCAGGACGAAAACCTTGCCAGGAATTCCAGGCAGATCTGTACATACATTCATACATAAAGATATTTGAAAATGTGAAAAAGAAAAATGGATAAGGAAGGTAATCAGATTTTTTAGGCTCTCCCCAGGTTATCAAGCAATAATTTCCCAGGAAAAAAAACAAGAGCCCTGGAGAGAGAGGGGCACCATTCCAATAAAATCAACTCCATCCAATTTCTTCATCACTCCCAGAGCTGGCCGGGCTCCAACCAGCCTTGGACCCTCCTGACAGTGCAATTCCTCTCCCAAACCCGAGAATTTCTTCTTCTTCAAGTCAAAAAAGATTAAACAAAGCTGGAAAAAAAAATATAATTTACAGAGATTTTCCCCCTTATTTCAATAGCATGAAAAACATCCAGAATTTAATGTTCCTCCAATTACTGCACAAGGTTTTAGAACTTCAATTTCATTATTTTGTGTCCATAAAACCCAAAGTTGTCCCCAAAACTGAGCTTTAGAAAAAAAAAAAAAACAGTTCAAATAATTTAAAACAAGAGTGCTGGGGCAGGTTTTATATGGCCAAGGGGAAAAGGGGAGAAAGACAAGGAGGTCAAGCTAAAAAATAACTTGGAGGAGATTTGGGAGTGAGCTCTGAATGGATACAAGGCCATAATTTCCATCTTCACAGTACTGTATTGAAAATAGCAGAGATTTATAAATATTTTTATATATTTATATATAAATATATATGTATTTATAGATATTTATAGATATGCAACCCTAATTTATCCCCGGCTGCCTGGTTATATATTGCACCTCTCCACTTATAGCAAAGAAAATAAAATAATTTGTATTTGAGGCTCTCAGGTTCCCAAACCCTTCTCCTCCCAGCCCAGCTGGCAGCTGCCTTCAAAACTAAAATCCTGCTGTCAGCTCAGGAGCAGGGACAAACTGATGGAAACTCCCTTAGTTTTCAGTTCTAAGGGGGTAAAACCCCAAAATTTTTGACCCTACCATCCCTCCAGTAATGCAGAAAACTATTTACAGCCCCTCAAACACCTTATCAGCAGGAATAACTTCATTTATAGACGTTATTTTTCTCTTTTGGGGGGAATTACAGCGAGAATTTCAGCAGGAACAACACAGGATGTTTTCCCTGTTGTTGCTCAGGAATTATTTCCTCTCCTGCTCCTAAATTAGGGAGAAGCACCAAATCTAACCTTTAAATACAGGCACACATCCCATAAAATAAAATAAAAAAAAAATTTTGAAAGCATTTCATTTTTAATGAAATTAAGAAGAAAATGAGAAGGATAAACAGAAGAGAGTTTCAAAACTCAATTATTTTGCATTTTAACCCCCCAAAAATAGCAGCAAATCAAATAGCTACAAAGCCTGTGAAAGACTTCCACCTTACAAAACACAAACCTGCACTTTTCAGGGTAAAATTCTGGGGGGTTTTCCTAGGTTTTTTTTTCCATTTTCTGTAAAATTCTGGGGCTTTTCTTGTGGCAGAGAGGTGAATTTGGCTGTTCTTGGGCTTCATTCAGACACTAGAACATGTGCAGAAAAAAAGAGAATATCCCACCATTCAATGAGAGAGACACAGAAGGGAGAACATCAACCCTGATCCATGGAAATCCTCTGGTAAAGCCAAAAAAAAAAAAAATCATGAAACTCACTTATCAAAATCACAAGGTTTTAGTGAAAAATGCATTTGGGCTCTTCTTGTTTCATTTCTGAGTCTCTTGGGCAATGTTTTGGATTATTTTTTTTCATAACCCACAATGGCCAGAGACTCATGGGTTGATGACTTTGTTTCCTTGTTTTTTGACTTTCCTATAAATCAGTAGATGATGGGAATTGATATAAAAAAGTAAAACCCAGGCCAGGATGATTCTAAAAAACCCTGAGAGCTGCTGATGCTGCTGGTTTTTAGAGCAGGAAAAATCACTTTAATAAAGCTTTGGGGGTCGTTCTCCTGTGTCCTGGTGTGTTCCAACAGGTGCCCAGGAAACAGGAAATATTCCAGAATATTGGAAATATTCCTAATTCTGAAAAAAAGACATGGAAAAAACACTTCTGGAAAAAGATTTCCTCAAATGCTCAATCAGATAGATTTTTTGCTTCACTCACCAAGAAGCAAAATACTAAATATGAATATTCTACTGCGCTAGGAAAATTAAAGCAAAACGTCTACCGCCTTCAAGTTAAATATTTTACTCTTGCCAAGGAGCAGAAACTGAAACAAACCCAGCAAAACTTCGCAGTGGGCAGACAAAACTGGTTTTCCTCCTCGAGTTTTGCTGTCCAAACATTTGTGAGCAGCTCCAATAAACATCTGAATAAGGAGTATAAACACGTGTGCAGCGAGGGGATGCTGCAGTGAACAGGGCAGCAGAATTTGGGGTTTTGTTTATGCACAGAAGGTGGGCAGCAGCTGCTCCTGGGCTTTTCACCACCTCAACCAACCCTGGGTTTGGGTTTTTTGGGGGTTTTTTTTTGGCAGGGAAAATGTGGATGTTCTCAGCCCTGAAGGATTTTGGGGTGGTGGACATTTTGTTAATTTCTAGTATATATGTTATATTATATAGTATATATATTATATAGTATATATAATATGAATATTGATATATTTCATTAATCTCATTTATAGCTTGCTGTTGCTTTTTTATCTTCTTTTCTTCTGTTAGAGCTGGGATTAAATGCTTGGGAGATGGTTTCATGTTCAAACTCAGATGTTCATTAATAATCTATGTAACAGTCTCACAAGCTGTGAGCTCGAGCTCACAAAGTGAAAAATGTCTCTGTCTCTCTCTGTACAAGGCCTTTTAAGCACAAACTGTCCAATTAAGAAATGACACCTAGATTATTCTGACTTTTAACCCAATAACCAGCCACCCCTGTCCCACAATGTGGATTTTCCTACCCAATTACAAAATCCCACCCAGAGCCGTGAAGGAGAAGGTGAAAAAGAAGGACTCAGCCTCTGCCCTCAATCCTCCATCTTGCTTTATCTCTATATTACTGGATTCTAAACCCTTAAACTCTGAGTTTCCCACCCTGTGACATCACACACTTCTATCCAAACCCCACACCCACAATTCTCCTTCTGTTATTGAATTTTGGGAGCCTTTTCCACGGCCTCAGGTCACTGCAGTGTTTGCCTGGGGGTCAGTGCCTGTGAGCACAGAAAGGCTGAAATTCTCAGTGCCCAGGGCTCCAGCAGGTCAATATCAAGTTTTATTCACCTGTGGTGATTTCATCCTTCCACTAATGAAGTGAATAAAATGAGACTGTTTTTTGGGGGGTTTTTTGTGGGTTGTTTTTTTTTTTTTTTTTTTTTATTTTGGCTGCAGCTCTTTCGAACCCTTAGAAAACTCAAAACCTCCAGGAAAACGATCCCTCAGCCCTTTTCAGAAAGGACTTTGCAGCAGCAGCTCTAAAACAAATGTTTGCCCATGGAGAGGCTCTGTTTGCTCAGGGCAAATAAAGAATAAAATCAGGGGAGTTGTTGGGAATAACTCACGGCTGATGCTCAGGGCCTGTTTTACTCCATGGAAAACTCTTGTCAGGGTCCCTGTCCCCTCTTGGGGGACACAAACTCTGGTCCTATTTTTAGATCTGGCCCTAAATCAGGGATGGATGGAAGGAAAACAATTTAGGATGTGGAGTGAATTGCCCACCCTTTGTGTAAAAGGCAGGAGGAGAAATCACTCCTTAGGAAATCACAGTTTTTGTGGAAAAAAGAAGCAGAATTTTCCTTGGGGTGCCAGGCTCAGCAGGTTGGGAATGACATCAGCCGCTGAAAAACTCCCGTTTTCATTGATTTGAGCCAAAATCTATTGGCTGATCTCAAAAACTGACATTATTTGAAGCAGCAGGGACACTGATGAGGTGAGGAGGAGTGTGACGCACCCACAGCCTCTCGGGGAATTTTTGGGACACAGCTCTGCCAAACTTCCCAATATTTTTCTACCACTGTGAATATTTCAGCCTCAATAAACCAGAATGACATAAACCTCCCAGAGCAGGGAGGTTTAAATTCACCTGATCTCCTAAAAAGGTTTGGGATCAGCCTTGGAATTCCCTGAGGGATCCCTGAGTGACCCAGACACCTCCTGTGATATTGGAAATTATTTTAGCTGAGCTCTGCCAGCCCAGGAGAGGAGAGAGATGGATTTGGGTTTATTACTGACCCCCCCTCAGTCCTTTGATAAGGTTTATGAACTGAATAGAATTGTAATATAAATTATATAAAAATAGAAATATAAAAAATATTGTGCTGGATCATCCCATTCTTCTATAAATGTGAGAAAACACAGACTCTGTCTCCAGCATTTTTACACTTTTTAAAAATATCTGCTTGAATTACCTTTTATAGCAGCTCTCTCATCGAAAATTTTAGAAATTTTAGCAGCATTTTAAGCAGCAGAGGCAGGAGGAGGAGAACTGTGGATATTCTGATATTCTTCTTCCAGATATTCACACAGGGAAGTGTTTATCACATAAAACTCAGCTGGAAAAGGCACAAACAAAGTGATTTTCCGAGGCACAAACCCTGCTTTTGTCACTTTTTACTCTGCAGCAATCCCTGAGAATTCCTCCAGTCCCTGGCTGCCAATTCTGCCCCAAAGGCAGAGGGGCTGAAGTGGAGATTTGGAATTAAAGCTGCATTTCAGCTACCTGGGATCCTGCTGATCCTTTTTGTCCCCCTCCAGGGGTTTTAATTAACACCACGCACTGGTGGGGACTCCAAGCCTAGTCCAAGATTTAATGAAGACGGGACTAAATTGACCTCCCTAAAGAGGATCTTTAATACAATTAAAACTAGATCAAATATTATCTAAATATATCAAAACAGATAGAATAAAAACACCCAAGTCTGTCTGCAGGCTCGCTGCAATGATCCTGATTTTCCCTTTTAAAAGTGCTGCTGTTGACTTTTTTCCCAGGAATTTTTCCATCTCCCTCCATAGGATGTTAATCTGTCACTTGACAGTAATCGTTGCCTGTCATCAGCAACATCCCCTCGGTGAAAACCAGACTTATTTTCCCCCGTGATTCACCCCAGGTCCATACTCCAGACCCTTCCCAGTTGTTTCATCTCGAAAGGATTAAAACACTCGCGAACATTCAATTTAATCCACTCGAAGGGAATTAATCCTAATTAAGCCCCGGCAGCTGTAATTCTGAGCAGGATGAATTATCTAATGGGGGATTCTTGCTGAAGAATAGGGCTGAGTCATGGGCATCCCATTTCTTCTGGGCTGCAAATCAACTGCAGCCAGCGCAGCAATCAACCCCGAAGATGAAATGAACGATTCTTTTATTCCAAAATCAATAGGAGGAAATTGATGCTCGTCCTCCCCAGGCTTTATGGCACGGTCCTGGTGCTGCAGAACAGGAAAAGGCTCAGAGCTGTTTGCAGAGGAGGGGGAGAGGAGCTTTTATTAGGGATGAAAACACCGGGAACCTGTGGCACAAGAGCCCGAGAGCATTTGGCTCCTTTTGGCCCAGAACTGCAGGAACTGAAGGTTTCTATCTCCCAGACAGCTCAGAGTCTTCTTTGAAGAGAACTTCAAAGGATGATGAACGATTTGGGGTGGAGGGAATTTTGGGGACCACCAGCAACGCTTGAGTCCACTTTGCCTCATTTGCACAGCACTAAATGCTCGTTATCTCATTAATGATCACGTGCATGGGGTTAATTTTCTATTTACTCCACCCCCAGGAGCAGAGCCAGTGGTGCCCTGTGGGGAGGTCAGTCCCAGTCCAGCGGTTAAGGATTTAAGTGATCGAGTTACTCATTGGAAAGGCTCTGATACAGTGAATTTGGGGATGGCAAAGCCCTGCAGAGGCTTTGGGAAGTCGTTGGATAAATGCCGTGTGTGCAGAACATGCTTGGTGTTATTCTACTTGTGGAAGTGAAATCAGCACAGAGTTGATTCTTTCTTACAAACTCCTTTGGTTTAGGAGCTGGAAAAGTTTCCAGCTGCCCCCAGATCCCAAAATATTGCTGCATGGATGAGCTGCTGAAATTCCTTCTTTCGTGAAATTGCCAAATCCTGACTGATCCCCCACTTCAGGTTTTCTTCCTGGGGATGAGCAGGGCAGGGAGAAGACATTGTGGAAAAGCCCTCATGTAATACAGCCCATAATAGGCAGCCATTTAATAGATTTAATAAAATATCAGCCTCATTAAACCAGAATGACAGAAGCATAATGTCATGATGCAGGAAAGAAATGTTCTTGTTCGGCTCTAGGATCGTTGTTTACTTGTTTGTTTGCATCTGAAATAATCTTTACCCCAATTCCCCAGTTTTCTTCCATAAATACACAAAATATTAGCTGGCTGCTCGATACACTTCAAGCTAAATATGGCTTTTTAATTTCAGATAGATCTTTTTGCTGCCCTAAAATGGCAATCCATGTGCAGGGTTGTGCTTAGAGTGAGTAACAGATGTTGTGCCTGAAATACTCCTGTAAACAAGGCCTTGAGACACAAGGTTTGGGAGGCTCAGACTAAAAAAACCAGCTCACAGAAAAAGATCAGTTCAGTCAAGTCATTATTGGGATCATTATTTCTGTCTTGGGATGACAAATCTGAACCTCTACGTGATTTCCCAGATTGCTAGAAACCACTGAGGAGCAGGAGCTGAGTTTGATGCCTCAGGTTCTCTCTTTGCTGTGTTTGAGGCTCTGTGCTGCCCAGGGGCAGCTCTGAGCTCACAGTCAGTGTCACTCAGCTCTCTGCACACAGCAGGGACACAAAACAAATCCTTTCCCCAATGGACACCAAGGACAACTTTCAGCCCCAAAGCACAGCCAAGGGTGGCTGCAGGGAGGAACAAGAAGGATGGGACCTCCCAAGCTGCAGCTGCCCTTGGACAATTCAACCCCAAGGTGCAAATGGAGCCAAACTGAGCCAAGGCTGAGCCCTGGTGACCCTTTGTCCATTTGGGGACCACTTTGGGTCCCCCTTGGCTGTAGCCCTGGCCAGGCTCTTGTCCTGCCCCAGGTGGATCCTGGAGCCTTGGAATAAATCTCGGCTTTATTCTCAGCTCTGTGCAGTGTCTGTTCCAGCTCAGACTTCCCAGGGCATCCCTGCCATGGATGTTCATACTAGAGCTGCCTTTGCCTTTATTCCCTCCAACAAACCCACCCAGAACTGACCCATTTCATGCCAGGTGACACCAGGGGACAAATCTCAGGTCATGGTCCTTGCCCTGGGAGGTGGCACCTCCCAAAGGCTCACCTGAGCTGCAGGAAGTCACAGATGGTGCTGGGGCAGGGTTTAAACCAGCCTGGCTCTGGGCTGGGCTCTCTGGGAGCTGACTGAGCCTTGGAGTGGCTACCTGGAACAGAGACTGGGCAGAACTGAGAGAATAAAAGCGGGTATTTATATATATGATTAATTATTAATTATTATTTATTTTGTAATTTACCGATTTAAAAGTATATTTTATATTTAATTATTTATTTAATATTTTATCATTTAGTTACTATTTAATGATTAACTCAACGTTTAGTTATTTATGTAATATTTTATTATTTAGTGCTTTTCATTCTATTTAATGTTTAATTATTCATGTCAAGATTTCTTTAATTATTTGTTTAATATTTATTATTTATTAATTACGTATTAAAGGCCTTCAATAGATACACTTTGGGCAGTCACAAGCCTGTGAGGGGCAACACCCAAAATGGACAATGGAGTTTTTCACACAGTTATAAGTTTGTTCCATTTACATATCAGGGGTTAATCCTCCAATTACAGCTTCAGGTCATGAAGTCACTTACTCCAAGTTTTCCCCCCCAGTTCACTGCTGTTTCCATCTCTCAAGGCCTGAGACAGGGAAGTGAATCCTTGGTTCTCAGGCCTGGAGAGGAAGTTTTTGTCTGAATCAAAAGGGAGAAGAGCAGCTGACTGTGGAGTTTTAGAGTTACACACTAAAGCTGTATTGACCTGAAAAATATAAAAGCTAAATCCTAAGACATCGTGACAAGGGTGTCAATTAGAGGTCAGCTTCAACCACAGATCAGTATCAATCACAGATCAATTTCAATCAGGGACCAGTTTTAGCATCAATCAGGAATAAGTATCAATCACAGATCAGTTTCAGTTTCAATCACAGAGCAGTTTCTGTATCAATCAGAGATCAGCTTCAATCACAAATCAGTATCAATCACAGATCAATTTCAGTATCAATCACAGATCAATTTCAGTATCAATCACAAATCAGTATCAATCATAGATCAGTCTCAGTTTCAATCACAGAGCAGTTTCTGTATCAATCAGAGATCAGTATCAATCACAGATCAGTATCAATCACAGATCAATTTCAGTATCAATCACAGATCAGTATCAATCACAGATCAGTTTCAGTATCAATCACAGACCATTTTTAATCGCAGACCACTTTCATCCACAGACCAGTTCCTTGTACTCGATTTTCCATGAGGGAACCTGTGGGACAAGGTTTGTCCCCCTTGTCCCCTGAACTGTGGCCACCTCCGGGGGTGGCAGCAGGTCAGGTCTCCTCAGGACAGGGAAAAGGAAAGGTCTGGAGTTTTTGTGGCTGTGGATGAATGATGTCAAAGGGGTAGGTGACAATGACAGCACAGAGCCAGGCCAGCACATTTCAGCTCCTTAGGACTGGAAAAAGGAAAGGTTTGGAGAGTTTTGGTGGCTGTAAATGGGTGATGTGAAAGGGGCAGGTGCTTGTTAACCTCCCTGAAAAGGCGTTGGAGCGTGCTGGCCGTGCTCTGTGCTGTCACTGTCACCTGTCCGCCCCATCAGGACACTGCTCCTGTCACTGTCACTGTCACCTGCCTGCCCCATCTCCTGGCACTGTCACTGTCACCATCAGGCCCCAGGGAGCCCGTCCAGGCTGGCAGCACCTTGCAGGAGCCCCAGGGAAACCCAACTCCTGCTGGGCTGAGGCTGCAGATGCCAAAGCAGCGACTTCCAAAGGTGTCCTGGAGAGGGGAAAATCTTATTTCTGGAGTGACCTTTAGCTGAGTTGTCTCTGTGACAGCTGACAGGGCACAACACCCGAGCCTCGGGATGTGGGGTCGGGGCCAGGAGGGGTTTGGGTGGCTGGAAGGGGATTTGGGAGCCTCGATCCTGCCCTGGGAGAGGGCTGGGCTCTGTTTGCTGTGTCCTGCATCCTCCATCCTCAGAGGTTCTGTCTCCTCCTCATCCGTTCGGCCAAGCATCCATGTGTCAGTTTAAACAAGCTCAAAATGTTTAAATCACGGATTTAATAAATAGATAATAACACTATCTATATAATTAGTTATATAATAATTATCTCATCAACTATAATATATAATTATATTATACAATACATATTTTCTATATTTATATATATAAATATGTGTAATTTTTTATAATTTTCTATATATAAATATATATAGAAAATTTCTATATTTCTATATAAAGATATATTTTATGTATACATATAATTATGTATAATAATTATATGTAATGAATATATATTTTTACATAAATGTAAAATAAATACATGTATGTTATATAAAATATAATATATAAAATATGTACTTATATTCTATAAATTATATATAATATAGAATTGGCCTTCTCGGCCAATTGGAATTGTCTCTTATTGTTGTGAGGGCACCAAAATGCAGTTGGTGATTTTTTTTGGAGAAACGTGTCCTGTACAAAACAAACAGGTGAGAAAAAAGTGCCACAGTGCTGAAAAAATGGGGTTTATTTTCCTCTGTGGTTAAAGGGGAACTAAGTGGGTTATAAACTGCTGGAAGTATTTTGCTCTGCTAATTAGCAATTATGAAAGGAGACGACTTATTAAGATAGAAAATATATAAATACATATAAATATATAGATATTCATATAAAAAATACTGGTTAAAGCTGACGTGCCCAGGCTGGGTTTGGGATGTAAAGGGAATTTCCCGCCCAGGCTTTGGAGCACAACGTGAGGGATCGATTTATAGTATATATAGTATTATATTATAGTATTTATAGATAAATCCCTGTGCCTCAGAGGGGAGCAGCCTCTGGCTGAACCTGCTGGAGGTGGGCACAGGGAATCTGATGTGCGTTTGGAGGTGCCAAACCTTTCTTTTTTTTCCTTTTCTCCAGCAGAGCATCCCACAGCACCACGCCGAGGAGCCGAGGGGAAAGGCGGATTAAATTGGGATTTAAACACCGGCCTGGCACCTTCCCCTTCCTCCCGACCTTCCCTGGCTGTCGGCTGCTGCTTTTTCCTTCAAAATAAAATTTAAAAAATGACGTGAGTTGAGTTTGTGTTGGCTCCCACACCCTTCCTCCAGCCTTGCTGGGATCCCGCTGGTGATGCTGCGCCCACGAGGGGTTTAATTAATGGAATTGCTGTAATTGATCGAGATTGATGTGGTTTGGGTGCTCGTGCAAGGGAGGAAAAGCTCCAGAGAGATGATGATGGAATAGGCAGGGCTGGGAGGGATCTTCAAAGCTCATCCCAACCCTCCAGAGCTCATCTCAATGCAGAGCTCATCCCAGCCCTCCAGAACTCATCCCAACCCTCCAGAACACATCCCAACCTTCTCAGAGCCCATCTCAGCCCTCCAGAACTCATCCCAACCCTCCAGAACTCATCCCAACCTTCCCAAAGCTCATCCCAGCCCTTCCAGATCCAGTCCCTTGCTGCCACCCTGTGTCGAGCCAGCACTCGGAACACCCAGAGTCTCTGGAGTTTTTTACTGGCAGATTTCACAGGGAACTGCAAATTCCTCTTTCCTGGAGCCTCTGGAATTTTCCTGCTGGATACCGTGATTTCCAAGTGCTCCATTTCCTCCCTGCTCCTGGATCTGAACTTTCCTTATTCTTTTTGACATGCTCCACCCTGAGGGATTTAAACCCATTTTTAATTTCAATTGTTACGTGCTTTTACAGCTTTAGAATCTCTGATGTGGAATTGAATTCTATCCCAAAATAATCTAAATTCACGAATAATTCCATTTTCATCAATAAACCTGGTGGGGTTTTTTGGGTTTTTATTTTTTGCCCCATACCAAATAAAGGATGAATTGAAATTTGCTCAACAGGTAAATTTTAGTTCCAAAAGTGACCTGAAAGATGAATCATTAAAAGCTATATAATCATACAAAGTAATAATTATTAAAAAATGGCCTGTAGGTGAGTGTTAAATTCAATTAATGGAATTTTTTTTTTTTTTTTTTAAATCAATGAGTTCATTTTTAGGAAAATCGCCGGAAGAAGATCTGGGAAAGGCTCAGAGAGGCTTCACCCGCAAGAGGGAGCTCAGTGAACACAAATAGAAAGAGCCTAAAAATCTTAAAATTGCCGTGAAATCTCCCCTCTGCCCTGAATTAAATGGAAAAAGCACAACGGGAAGCACCACAATTCCATATTTTAGTGACGTTCATGCTTAAATTCCCAGAATTTCCCTGGGAATGATCAAGGACCAGTCATGGCACAATCACAGCTCTGCTGATCCAAAGATTCCTAAGTTTGCTGGAGCAGAGGAATTCCTTAGCACCAACTAATACAGGTTCAGAGGAGATAAAATCAGGTTTTTGGCCTTGTACAGGTCTGTAAATCTGCTGTTGTAAATCTGCTGGTTCATACTTGAAATAAGTTTATGCTGTGGGCTGTGAAACTGTTTTTTTTTTTCCTTCACTTATATCAAGAGTACAATAAAAAGTTATTAATTCTCAAAAATTTTGGTATCAAGAGAAGGTGGAGAAGGCCCTGGGCGAGTCCTTGTTGATGTTGCAGAAGTCAGGCTTCATCTTCCAGGTTATTTGTGCAGCCTCTGTGTTGGCTTTTTGCTTACTGCAGTGAATTTGTGAAGAAAAAGAAAAAAAAAACCACAATCATTTTTAGTCTCTAAATAATATAAAAGGCACCAAGTGATGAAATTTATTAAAGTGAAGACTGAGAGGAGAAAAGAACAACAGCGTCAGAGGAATAGAGGCCACTTTCTAGAGCTGCCTGGTATTTTGTTGTCTAATTTTGACATGTCTGGGTTTTTTCTTTCCACTGTCCCTGTTCTCATCTAAACCTAGTGGTAGAATTCCTGAAACGAGGCAGGCAGAGCCTCTTCCTTCCAAAAGTTTAATTTATACACAGAACATTTACATTTACATATACATTTATACACAGAACATGGTGATTTCTGATTTCTGAAGACCTGGGGTATCTTGGGAGAGTCTTTGAATAACTCCTGGATGGGGCAGGGAGAGGAGCTTGGACAGGAGAATTCCAGAGCTGGTTCCCCTGTGCTGAGAGCTGGGTTTGGAGTCAAACCTCCCCAAAAACTTTTCCTTTTCCCACAGAGCCCCTGATGCCTGAGCTGGAACAGAGACTGCACAGAGCTGAGAATAAAGCAGAGATTTATTCCAAGGCTCCAGGATCCACCTGGGGCAGGACAAGAGCCTGGCCAGGGCTACAGCCAAGGGGGACCCAAAGTGGTCCCCAAATGGACAAAGGGTCCCCAGGGCTCAGCCTTGGCTCAGTTTGGCTCCATTTGCACCTTGGGGTTGAATTGTCCAAGGGCAGCTGCAGCTTGGGAGGTCCCATCCTTCTTGTTCCTCCCTGCAGCCACCCTTGGCTGTGCTTTGGGGCTGAGAGTTGTCCTTGGTGTCCATTGGGGAAAGGATTTGTTTTGTGTCCCTGCTGTGTGCAGAGAGCTCAGTGACACTGACTGTGAGCTCAGAGCTGCCCCTGGGCAGCACAGAGCCTCAAACACAGCAAAGAGAGAACCTGAGGCATCAAACTCTCAAACTCAGCTCCCTTTTCCGCTGCAAGGGGCCGTGGGGTCGGTGCCCGCGCTCTCCGGGGTGGTCGGCGCTGGGGAACGCCCAAAGCAAACAAAGGCCAGCTGCAGCCAGATGTGGGGAGCGTTCGGGGTCACTGAGCCTCCCCCGGGCTGGGCAGCACGTGGCCCCACTCCTGATCCCAGGGAGAAGCCCCAGCAGCCAAACCCTGTCCAAAGGGAATCTCTGATTCTCTTCATGAACCATCGGAGCAAATCCCGAGAGATTCCTGGAGGTGGGCTGGGCTCACCCAGCTGGACAATCCCCAAACTGTCCCCACTGTCACTAGCTCCTGTGTCAGACCTTCTCCCAACATTTTCCTGCTCAGGGATGGGCCAAGCTCGGCCAGCTGGAGGGTCCCCAAGTTGTCCTCACTGTCACTGGCTCCTGGGTGAAGCCTTTTCCTGGGATAATTGCATTTTCTGCATTTCCTTGCTCAGGGGTGGGCTGAGCTCACCCAGCTGGACAAACCCCAAACTGTCCCCATTGTCACTGCTTCTGTGTGAGCCCTTTCCCCAACATTTTCCTGCTGTATCCACCAGGATCAATGACCTCACTCCCCAGAACCCCCACCTCAGTTTGATTTTCCTGGGGAGGGAGATTCCAGAGGGGATTTGTTCTAAATCCCTCCAGTTCTGGTTGATCCTTTGGGAGGGGAGCATTTTCCTCCTTGTCCAAGGCAAGAAATCCTGCTTATTTGTGGAATGAGTCAAGATTTTATGTCACCTTTATTTGGTTTTGTGTATCTTTGGTGAGCATTCTTGAGAACATCACTTGCTGAACAACAGCTGCTGAAATTAAATCAATTTATTCTCAAGTCTCACCTAATGGATTTGGGGTGATCCCTAAATCTGGAGATTCCCCAAATAACATCTTTTAAAAGTCCTCCCAAGAGGAAGTTTCTGTTCTCTCCCTGTCCTGTGCAAGGGAAAAATCAGTGTTTGTGATCCCAGCCTGATCCTGTTCAGATCACAGAAACTGAGGCAGGGACAGAGTTTTCCTTTAAAACTTTGGTTTCATGAAGTAATTCTTTAGGAAAGCATGAAGGAAAGAATAAAAGAAATAACGCTGGAGGACAGCAAGAGAAAAACACCTTTGCACAAACTGCCAGGATTTTTGCCAGCTTCCAGTGATTACCCTTCCATGTCCTGAAGTTACATGATCCATCCAGGATTGGTAATGGCACAATAAATCTCCCTCAGACGTGGGAGAACCTGACCTGATGTTTCTGTAGAGAACATGCTGCAGATGGACAAACACAGATTTAAATTCCTTTTTCAGCCTGCTGCAGAGTTTTTAAAGATGACCAGACCCATTAATTTTAATATTTTTACCACTGAAAACTAGAAGGAAAAAATACTATAAATATATTCATTCGATGATGTTAAATATTGAAAATAAATGTAAGAATGAACATGAAATATTTCTTTCATCACTTAGTCATGGGCGTATTCAGGCACTTAAATCATCCCTGAGATTTAAGTGAAAAATTTGGATGCATTGAAGATTTCCTTTATCAGATAAATCAAAGTCTGTACCCTTGATAAACAGCCCAGGACCTCCCTCAAGGGAAAAACTGAGACCAGGTGTGAAAGGAATATCCAAACACATTGGGATGATGATGTGACATCACTGCTGTTCCTAGATTAACTTCCTCAATAGAAGTACAAATTTACATCGCAAAGGAGAAGGAAGATGTTCATCCTGCTCTTCCTCAAGCTTGATCCCATGGATTGCAGTAAAATAAACCCTTTAATTTCCAAGGCTTTCCTGGGATGTACTGGAGGCTCCTCATGCTCCTGATTAACCAGGTTAGGAGCAGGAATCGGACAGATTCAAGGGTGGGATTAAGTTGTGTATTTCCCATCAGCTCCTCAGAGCTGCATCATTTAATGCTGCTTCCAGCTCTGCTCCATGAACTAAAATTTGGTGCCAGCAGGCTGCCAGTGAAATGTGGGAATGGATATCCCAGGAGGTTTTCCAGGCCAGATCTTCACCCAGAAAGGATTTACTCTTCAGCTCTGGAAACAACATGAACAGTCACTCCTGAAATAAATAAGAAATGCATTGAAATAAAAATATATTGAATGAGAAATATATACAACAAAAATCAGGTAGCAACGAAGACGCAAAGTCCTTACTTTTCCCTGCCCATCTTTTCTCCAGTTTGTGTTTTCCCTCAGCTCTGCCTCCCTCAGGGCAGGAGAAAAGGTCCAGGAGGAGGAGGAGGAGGAGGAGGAGGAAGGACCATCTGTGGTGGGGTGAGCACTGAGCCCCCGAGCCAGAGCTGCAATTCTCACGATCCCGGGGCTGAACTTTGTAAATAGACTTGGCAAAGGCTCCTGCGTGCAGAAAACAGCCTTGGAGAGAGGGGAGAAATAAATAAACAAGCAACCTTCCTTCCTCCTCTGCTGGCCCTGCCCTCCTGACCCACCTCCAGAGCACACATGTGGCTGCTCCATTGAAAATTGGGTTGTGCGTTGGATTTTGGTGCTGGAAGAGGCAAAGCTCCTGCTTGTCTTCATTTCTGGTCTGTCTCTGAGGGGCAGAGCTTGTCCTCAGCAAAGCACAAAGAAGGGGACAAGGTGCTCATTGAGTCTCAGCTCTGATTTAATGTCTTGGATTGAGGTACCAAAGTTGGGTGTGAAGGAGGATGTGGTTCCTTCAGGGCTGAGCAGTTTGTATGTAATTTATTTCATTAATTAATCACTGATTTTGTACCCAAAAAATGTCCCAGGTCCTAAATCTACCCCTCCCATGGCCCCAGTGTCTCCCCATGGCGATAAATACGATGGAAGTGAGAAGTTGGGACCACAAAACCTTTGAAAACCTCAGTGCTGGAGAGAGCTCTCCCCACCCCAATCCCTGGAATCGCTGAGAATCCTCCTAGAAAATCAGCAAAATATTTTTCCAGCTGATGTCCCTTAAAGCTGAGCTCAGGAAACTCCACAGTCTGTAATTCCAACACGGGGGCAGCAGCCAGGGAGTGCCTGGAGAACATCAGGTGTCTCTCAGGGCACTGAGCACCCCTCAGCTGATGGTGCCTCGTTGCTCTTAGGACAGCAGAAATCAGAGAATCCCAGGATAATTTAGGTTGGGAAAGACCTCCGATGTCACCAAGCCCAACCTTTGGATGAACTCCAACATTTTCAACCACCAAGTGCCACGTCCAGTCATTTCTGGAACACCTGAGGCAAGAAAAGTCTCAGCAGCTCCCAGGAAAAGCCATTCCCTGGGCAGGGCTGGGCAGGATTCCATAAATCCTGCCTCCTGCTGCTGTGGGATGCGTTGGGATGGTGCCTGGGAAGCTGAGCCTTGCCAAACCCATCCTCGGTGACCCAGCGGTGTCCTGAGTCCCAACAACCCTCTCTTTGGAGCTCATTTGCATTCCAGAGGCAGCTCCACCATTCCAGGCAGGAAGAAAAAGCCCATCAGGTTCTGAATCAGCTGCTGAGGCACCGAGGAGGGCCCAGCTTGGGTTCCTGCAGGGATGGCAGCACAAAGCCAGGCAGGAATTCCCTGGCCAGGGCTGAGCTGCATCTGCCCCTCCCAGCCAATCCCGAGGGGGAGCATCCACATTTTGTCATGGATCCACTGATTAATCCACCTTTTAGCTGAGTGGAAGTCTGGCTGCTCCCTCCTGATATTGCCCAAACCCCTCAGTCTGTTCCCGTGACAAAACTCCCAGGAAAGAACATTTCCTTCTGTTCTTTCTTCCAGAAATGGGAAAGACTTTTATGGTTTTGAGGGTTTTTTGGTTTTGTTGGGGGTTTTTGGGGGGTTTTTGGGTGTTTTTTTTTGTTGTTGTTTTTTGTTTTTTTTTTCTTTTTCTTTCTTTTTCTTTTTTTTGCTGTTGTTGTTTTGTTTGGGTTTTTTTTTCTCCTCTTCTCCTGGGTCTTCTTTTGACTGACTGGGATTTTTCATGGCTGTGGCAGGGAGCTGGACATTCCCCTTTTTTGTTTCAGAAGCACTGGGTGATGGATCACATTTTAATTGGCGTTGAGGTTTCCAGAAAAAGGGAGCACCACAGGAAGTTATTAGAATAACAACACTCTGCATCTGCACAGGAATTAAAACTGCAAATGGACGGGGCATATTAATTGCTACCAAATGCTTCAGTTTGCTCCTGCCTCCCAAAAAAAAAACCCAAGCTTGGGTTGAGGGGGGTTTATTTTTAATGCCTCTTTTCTCATCTTTCCCTTCCAGCAAAAGAGTAAGTGATGAAATTTGTAGGATTTCAGCCTTCTGGAGGAGAAAAAAAAAAATCTCTTCAGCAGAGTGTTTCAAAGGAGATAAACACATTTGTTTTGACAGGGAGGACACTGATGGCTGCAGACAGCTCCAGCCTGGCCAAGGCTCTGGTTCCCACAGCAGGATCCGAGCGTGGGCTGTGCTGGCTCCTGCCAAAGCTGCTCACAGGATTCTGCTTCTCCTTTTTTTAAATTTTATTTTAATTTTTCCCCAAGAAGTTATCAATGTCACTGAGCTGCTTCTCTCCTTACAGAAGGAACAGACTGTGAGTGGTTTTTCTTTCACTTGCTGTATTTTTATTTTTTTTTGTCGTTGTTTTTAGTTTTGTAAATGAAAGGAGGAAAAGCAAAGAAAAAAAAAAAAAAAAGCAAATTTGACACACAGATATCCAAAAACTCTTTCAGCCAACTGAAATCCAGTTTTTTTTCTTAAGAAAGGAGAAGTTGGAAATGTTTTGGGCTTCTTTACTTTTTATCTTTGATTTATCCCACTACCTTATTTCTTTCTGTTCTTGAATCACTCCAGGAATTTTCCCTTTTTCTACACCTTAAAAACAATATTGGCCTTTCTTGGAAGGATGTTCATCTCTTGGGCTCTTTTCAGCTTCCCTGAACTGAAACATCCCTTCTGCTCCACATCAACTTCTAACTATTGGGGAATGTCTCTGGGAGAAGAAGTGGGGAAAGGAAAAGGGGAAAAGGGAGAAAAAGGGTGAAGAGGAAAGGGAAAAGGAAAAGGAAAAGGAAAAGGAAAAGGAAAAGGAAAAGGAAAAGGAAAAGGAAAAGGAAAAGGAAAAGGAAAAGGAAAAGGAAAAGGAAAAGGAAAAGGAAAGCTTTGGTTTATCTCAAGCTGCAATTTCAGGGCGGCTCTTGCAAGGTGTAAAAAGCCTCTGTGGATCTCCTCATCCCTTGGCCTCACCCCCAGCCGGGCTTGGCTGGAAATCCTCCAGTGCACAGGTGGGATTTGGGGGAAATAAACAGCACCATGGGGATGTCAAGTGCTCGTTGAGAAACCCAGGCCCAGGCTCCTCCGTGTCCTGGTGTTCCTCTCCCGTCTTGCACATCTGGGATTTTGGCATCCATCCTGGAGGAAGGACACGCAGCTGGAATGCAGAGACCCAGGCCAAGGAGGCAGGACAGGAGAATTCCTCCTGCCTGGGATGCAGATGGAGCCTGGAAAGGACAGCAAAGCCCAGAACTGGAATTCTCCAAGCTCAAGGAGGCACCACAAAAACCGCCTTCACTGCCTGGCGGTGTCACCTCTGCCACGCCTCCAGTGACAGCTCCTCTCTGTTCAGAGGTTCCTGAGTGGCACTGTTATGATTTTATCAGAAATTATTCTGATGGTTCTGCTGTTGGAGCCTGTCAGATATTTGATATTCCACAATCTGTGTGTGGATAATGCCAATGTGAGTAACGCCTGGGAGAGCCACCTGTGAGGTCTGCAGGGTACAAACGTGTCCCAGGTCCCTGATGACACCACAGGACGCTCTCACTGTGCTTTATTTTGGGAATATTGATTATTGTCTGTTGTCTCTGCAGAATTTCAGGAAGACCTGGCACATACCAAGATCATTCCAACCTCTGTCTTCCCAGATATCCAATGGTTTCCCACAGCGTGGCTCTCCAGGGTCACTCCTTCCCTTCCTGAGGTGGTGGAAAATCCAGCAGGAAAATCCAAACCCAAAACTTTCAAAGGGCAAAGGATGAGGAGTAAATTTAGCCCTAAACTGCTGAAGTCCAGGGCATTCCTTTGGACACCCTGGAAGGTCACAGAGCTCAGCAGAGAGGACTGGGACCTGAGCAAGAGGGTTTGGGATCTGTCAGGGGGTGTGGAGCCAGTCCAGGGGGGTTGTAGACCCTGGCACAGAGCCCAGGAGGACACAGCCTTTGACTTCAGCCCATGGAAAAAACTTCCAGCACTGGGAGAGGAATTACAAACCACAAAGGTGTGACAGACTGTGGTGTAGCTCATCACAGGGGTGAAAATTGTTCAGTTTCGGGGTTCTTGGAATGGAGGTGGATGGGGAAACAAGACGGAGGATTTAGGGCCGTGCCCTGAGCTCTTCTTCTCCCCTGGCCTCCATCTCCTGCTGTGACGGTGGCACAAAGTGGTTTAAGGGGATGGGGACATCAGAGAGGATTTTGGTGGAGAAACAACCCCTGCCCTGCATGCAGTGTGTCCTCACACCTCGCAGTCCATGTGCGGGTGTCAGCAGGGAGCAGGAGCTCCTCCATGCCTGCAGACTCAGCCTCCAAATGTGGCTGTTTTCTTTCCCTTCCCCTGGATTGTTTTACTCAAGCTGTTCCTGATGGGGAGTGTGGGATTTCTGCAACAACGCAGGAATGATAAAGAGCAGGAAATAAAACCATCACGGCTTTTGGATGTGGTGGGGGAATCAGAAGAGTGGCGTTTATGTTGAGGAGATATCTCAGGGATAAACTGCCAAGTGACATCATGAATTAGATAATCCCCAGCAATTGCCTCCCCAGCAGCTCCCACTCCCCTCCTCCTGGGGCCTGAGGGAATAATCCTCCCTGCTCCCTGGATTCCAGCAGCTGGATGGCTCCAAATCGACTTGCTACTGTAAGAGTTTCCTCTTTTCTTCTGGAAATTTTGGAATTTCCACCCCCCAGGTTCACCCAAGGTGTTCACCAGTCCGGCCTCATTTCTGTATCACAAATCCAGCAGGGATTCCAGCCAGATCTCAGCAGGATTCAGGCCAGGTTTCCAGCTGAGATTCCAGCAGGATTCCAGCTGAGATTCCAGCAGGATTCCAGCTGAGATTCCTGCCTTTCCTGAGGAATGTGGAGGAGCCTTCTGGCTGTGCCCCTCGGGAATAGGGAGGGAATTTGGAGGTGACTGTGGGGTATTTTTGGGACTCCGTCAGGAGCAGCCCCAGCTCCTTTGGGGTGGGCTCAGCCTGTCCTGCCATAAATCCAGCCTGTGCCACCCCTTTCCCTGGCTCCTGTGGCTCTGGATGCTCCGACACCTTTCCTTTCCCGTGGCAGAGGGAGTTGCTGTGGAGTTTTGCTCCAGGTGAATCCCAATATGCCAGAGTTCAGGGAATTCTTCCCTGGCGTGTTCAGCATCCCAGGCTGGAGAGACTGAGGAAGATGCTGCTCAATGTCAGCTGTCACAGCCCTTAATCCACTTAGGACGCTTTGTTTGCCTTGGGAACTGTAATAAAACCCATAAATTCACCTCTGCCAGCTTCACATCGGGTCAGTTATTTCTCCCTTGTAGGACTTTGGTTTATCTCCCCTCAACTGCTGTTAAACACACCGACTTCACTCGGCAATAAAACCCACTGACACAATTCAACACTAAAATCCACTGATATAAACGCTAAAACCCACTGACACAATTCAACACTAAAACCCACTTGATAAAATTCAACATAAAAACCCACTGACACAATTCAGCACTAAAATCCACTGATTAAACGCTAAAACCCACTGACACAATTCAACACTAAAACCCACTTGATAAAATTCAACATAAAAACCCACTGACACAATTCAACACTAAAACCCACTTGATAAAATTCAACATAAAAACCCACTGACACAATTCAGCACTAAAATCCACTGATATAAACGCTAAAACCCACTGACAAAATTCAGCTCTAAAATCCACTTGATAAAACCCAACACTAAAATCCACTGACTCAATTCAACGCTAAAATCCACTTGATAAAACTCAGCACTAAAACCCACTGAAAAAATTCAACGTCAAAACCCACAGACCAAAGTCAATATTAAAATCCACTGACACAATTCAACACGAAAATTCCTTCTGCCCCTTTCCTGCCACCTGCTGATGGCAGCACGGAGGTGCCCTCAGTAGGTGGGAGCACAATTCCTGCCGGGAATTCTCCTGGCTGTTGGATTGCTGCTGCAAACCAGCCCTGCAGTTGTTTCTGTGCTCAGCACATTGTTCACTCCCTCTCCAGATGGAACAGATTAGCCGGGCCCTGAAATGTTGTTAAATAAAATACGCAAAAAAGAAAATACAATTATTGCTAAAGTGAAAACATACCGCATGGGATTATTAAAAGACCAAGATGGTTTATATTTTAAGGATGTTCTGCAGGTTTGTTTTGGGGTTTTTTTTCCCAGTCTTCATGCACCAAAAGTTTGCAGGGGTAGTGTTAAACTTTTCCATGTGATCTCAGGGAGCTCTCTCTCTGCCAGGGATGGGGTTGCCCTCTGTCCCTGGCTGAGAGCTCAGGGCTGTGGGGTGGGAATTCCAGGGGCTAAAATCCGTGTTTTCTGCTCCTTCACTGGGCACCAAGCTCGGGGGCTTGACAGAGTTTGTGTTCACCACGTAAAGGGTGAATTCCTTGTGCTGCTTCTCCCCCGTGCCCAGGTGGAGAGAAAGCTTGGCCAGGAGAATTCCCAGCAGTCAGAGGAATTCCCTGAGTGTCATTTCTGCCCAAATCCCATTCCTGACTGGCATTTCCCACCAAATCTCATCCCTGAGTGTCATTTCCGATCCTTGAGTATCATTTCCCACCAAATCCCATCCTTAACTTTAATTCCCACTCAGCTCCTCTCCCTGACTGTAATTTCTCCCCAGATTCCATCTGAACACAACCGCTCCAAAATTCTCCAAGTTTATGTGCTAAGCTCAGTTTAACGATTACTGATTTTAGTACCGCAGATTTGTGGGATGGTTTGGGATGGGAGGGACCTTAAAGACCATCCAGTGCCCCCCCTGCCATGGCAGGGACACCTTCCACTGTCCCAGGCTGCTCCAAGCCCTGCCCAACCTGGAGCTGGACATTCCAGGGCTCCAGGAGCAGCCAGGGTTTCTCTTTAATACAAGAAATACTCTCCAAGATTATTTTTGAAAGGATTCTGTAAACCTTGATCTAGGGACGATGACTTTGGGCTGAAGTTGTTTGCTGATTTCAGGGATACCCAGCAGGTGGGAAGTGGAGAATGGAGAATGTGAGGCCTGCGGTGATTTTGGCTACAGAAAACACAAAAATAAGCTGGGAGAGTTCTCAGCAAGTCCCCAGCTCAGAGATTTGGGCAGCAGTGCCTTGATGAGTTCATTTGAGCACGTGTTTAAGGCCTTTCCTGGATCTGGGCAGACATTTTCAGGTGTGTGGTGACAATAAATCACTTTTTAAACGGCCTTTAAGGGGAGTTTTGAGCGGAGCTGCATCCGTTAATGTTCCAGCTCTCTCCTGAGCATCACTCCATCTCCTTAAAGTCCCTCCACCTAAATCAACTCGTGATGGATGAGAAATAAATTCAGCTCCTCGAAGCCGTTCCCTGCCATTTGGTTTGGAATGACTCGGGGCCGTGCTGGTGGCTGGTGACTGATGACAGGACCTGTCCCCAACAGCCCAGACTGGCTTTTCACCAGCCTCTCACTCACCAAGGACATTTCCAACCTGTGGGAAGGGGTTTTGGGGGAATGCTCAGCCACATCTGCACTGCAGAGCACAGCTGGAGAGGCAGGCGTGGCCGCCCCCTGCTCTCCTGATCATTAATTAGGGAGCAGTCATTAAAAAATCTGGGGGGAAAAAAAATAATCCCTGCTTTAATCAGATTTTTTTTTTTCCTGCCGCCACATAGAAAATTCTGCCCCCAAATCTGCCTTAGAGGAATTTGTAAAATTTGGTAGAACCCCCCCTCCTACAAAAGCCTGCCCTGGTTCAGGTGCTTTGTCAGCAGGAGAGGGGCAATTTTCGCTGCACAAAACTCCTGAAATGTTGCAAACCTTTTAAAACAGAACACGAAATACACAAAATAGAGCCTGGCTGATTTTTACGAGGTACCTTCAAAAGAACCATGAATTTTTAGCAGAATTCTGATGATTCCAGGCTGTTTTTCCATATCGTGGTACCTTGAGCGTGCATCAGGACACAGGTGTGGGTGTGTGAGTATAAAAACATCAATATTTATTTAAAAGGTTGATATTTTCTGTTCTGAGGGGGAAAAAAAAAAGTGCAAGCCTGTGGTATGTCCAAAATGCTGCTTTTTTAGCAGGCAGGAACATTTCTCTGGTGGAAAACTTTGCAGAAAACCAAATATTAGGGGAAGGCTCATGGAATGTGTTTGCCGTGGCAAAGGGAAAAGCAGCAGTGGGAAACTGCTGAGCGGTGCTTTGCATTTTAAAAATGTTTGCAGATTCATGGAAAAGTGGGAAAGCAGCAGAAGGAGAGGGAGCTGCTGCTGCTTCTGCTGACAACTTTCTTTCCTTTAAAAAAACCAGCTGCTTGTGGCAGCCTGGAGATGGAGTGATGGGCTGAGAGGAGTTTTGTTCCATAATATTGGAATAAAGTGGGGAACCTCCTGCAGGGCTGGACCAGGATCTTCATCCCCACGGGAATCCAGCCCAGTCCTGCTGGGGAGCTCTCAGGGATGCTGGTGGGGACAAAGGGACTCCCATTTCAATCAGCTTTTCCACTCTCAGAGCCTTCAGATTCCTACTCCATCCCGAGCACACCACCCACAATCTGATTATTTCTGAATGCTGGTTTCAGAGCATTCCCAAATTCCTGGGGGACCAAGCTGATGTCTCGGTGCAGTTTTGTTGTTAATTAAATGTTCTCCCAGAAGATCCTCTCTGAAGCCCACAGCCTAAAGCCCACAGCCCCTCATCCCTGCAGTGACTCCAGCGCTGGGAATGCAGGTTCACCTCGGATTTAAATCTGATTTAAACTTGAGCTCTGCCACAGCCCCCCCAGGGTGATTTTATCAAGTCACTTAATCCATCAGGATCTCGGCTTTCCCAGCCAGAATTCAGGAAGAAAAGTGTTTTTTCCTCCTCCATCCCATGAAGTGTTTTGCAAAGAGGCCTCGGTGATGTACTTAGGGATTTCCTCTGTGGAAGCTGAAACACCTCAAATCCTGTCAGAACCCCTCCAAACGTTCCAGCCCAATAAAGTTCAAATGGGGAATAACACATTTGTTAAAAGAGGCCCTGACTTTATGCTGAGAGGGATGACACGGCCAAGAGACCATACATCCCTCAAAAAAATTTAAAAAAAAAGAAATAAAAAAAAAAGAAATAAAAAACGAGGACAAGATTACCCAGCCAACGTAAACTGGAGTGGCGTGGTCGGGGTTTTTAAGATTTTTAGAGACACTTGGAATGAGAGAGGGAAAAATCCCACAGCCAAGTCTCAGGCACCACACAGCCTGTGTACACTGCAGGAGGAAACTTGGGTTATGAGCAAATATTTTAGTACAAATCAAATGCCTTCCAGGGATCAGCAACTGGGAAGGTGGGAAGAAATTAATATTGGAAGCTTTAGAACTTCCCAGAACTATTCCCTCCCTCCTTGATGGAGGGAATTAACTTTTATTTTATTAACTTTTTAATGCCCTTCTCCCATCCAGGGTGCTCTGAAGGGCTTCCCCCCTCCTCCAAAAGGGCTGCCCCGGGGATGTTGCTCTTCTGAGGCTTTAAGTAGCAGCTGGCTGTGATTAAGTGGATTGGGAGGATCAGTGCTTGATTAACTTTGTGCTGCTCCTGCTTTGCTCGGGTTCCTGCAGGAGAATTAATCCCTGGGTCCGGGAGAATGTTGGGCTCTAATGGATACCAGACCCTGGGAGCCCACCCAGTGCCAGAGCCCGGCTTGGGCACCTCCAGGATTCATCTCCCTGCAGAGGAGAAACTTCTGTGGGCTCTGAGGGGAGTTTTGCTAGGCTGGGTTTGAGGCTGGGTGTTGGTGAACTCACCCAGCTCCCTGTCTCAGTTTGTTACTCTGTTATGGGAATTTTTAGGGCTGTGGGGAATCAGGGAATGGGTTGGGAAGACCTTTGAGATTATCCATAGAGATTATCATCCTTAAAGATTATCATCCTTAACGATTATCATCCTTAAAAATTATTATCCTTAAAGATTAGGAAAGACATTAAAGATTATATTATTATTAAGAAGACCATGGGCAGGGACACCTCCCACTGTCCCAGGCTGCTCCAACCTGCCCTTGGACACTTCTAGGGATCCAGGGGCAGCCATAGCTTCTCTGGGAATTCGGGGCTTCCTTACCCTCACAGGGAACAATTTTGCCCCAAAATCCCATCTAAAACTCCCCTCCTTCGCCTTAAGGCCATTGCAAGTGTCTGGGTGGGCAGAGTTTTCTTAACCAGAAGAAATTCCTGGGTAACACCAGCAGAACTGAGGGCTGTGAGTGATGTTTATTTTGATACTTGTTATTTAGAAACAAATCCAGGCAAAGATAATTTTGAAAGGAATCTGCAAACCTCGATCTACCAAGGATCACTTTGGGCTGGAGCTGTTTACTAATTACAGGGATTTCACAGAGAAAATCAGATTTTCTGCATTGAAAGTACAACAGTGACTGAACGAAACCCCCAAACCTCAACCACTGTGATTGCAACATAAGAAACACCAGGCTCTGAGGGTATAAAATATTATTTTTTTACCCAAATCAGATGAACACACTTTCCTGGAGGGGGATCTCTGAGCAGAGCTCCTTGCCCGAGCCTTTGGAAAACAAGGGATGTCCCTTCAGCCATGTGGATTTTCTGCAAAGACAACACAATTTATCCATCCTGTGCAAGTTGTGACACTCGCTGGCCAAAACCTCACTCTGAGTGTCCCCAAGAGGCCAAGCCTCAGCCAGGTTTTATAACGTCCTTTTTATTTTTTCAAACTGAGCCCCAGAAAGGAGCAGGGAAAGCGAAATGAGCACAAAGCAAATGGAAATTCTCCTGTTAACGGGCATCATTATGTAACTCTAACATTGCTGTCATTTCCCGCTGCAGAGAAATCCTCCAACAATCCTAAACCAATAACTGAGCTGAGGAAGCCGCCCTCCCAAGGAGCTTCTGGTTCACCGAAACTGTGATTTAAAAATAGTTAAAATGAAAAAAAAAAGAAATAAAAATCAAGAGGGTGCAAATGGAGGCTTGGCTGGGACTCTGCACTAAATTCTGCCTTGATGGAAACGAATAAAGCTCAAATGAAGTCCACAGGCATCTCCTAATTATATCAGAAGGTTTTATTCCACTTAAATTTTCATGAAAGGCTCCTGATTTCTTTTTATTATTCTCCATGGGAGTATAACATGTTGGTTAACCAGGAGAAAGGAAGCCAAAAAAAAAAAAAAAAAAAAAAAAAAGAGATGAAACTCCTGATGGCCGTGTTTGTCGGGATAGATCAATTGTGGGGTTTTCAACTGGGTATGGAAATTCCCTGCTTGCAATATGGCTAAAAAGAAAGAGCATGGATGATTTAACAATTTACATAACCTGAGAGACTCAGCTGCAAATTGAATGAATGGGGCCCTTTGTTTTCTCTAAACTGGAATAAAAAGAGGAGGAGAACAAAAAAAAAAGGGGAAAAAAAAAAAAAGGGGTTCTTATATAATTGTCTCTGTGACTGGCATGATAGGAAGTTTTCTGGCTATTGGTGGAATTAAGACTGGGAATTATGAGAAAACACAAAGCAATCAAGGGGCAGTGGAGCAATTGCAGTGAGGGACTAATCAGGAGTGACAGAGCCAGGCCTGCCCAGGGCCAGGCTGGGCTCTGCACCATTGTCCTGGGCTGAGCTGGGTCCCCCTGGGGCCACCACAGCCCCTCAGGACATCCCTGCAGGGCCTCGGCTGGTGGCTCTGGCATCTTTACACTGGACACATCACGACATCTCATCACACACAGCACTGGGTGTTTATGTGCAGGACGTTCACACCACAACATCTCACAGGGCTCTGGGTGTTTGGGTGTAGGGAATTCACACAGCATCTCACAGGGCTCTGGGTGTTCGGGTGCAGGGAATTCACACCACAACATCTCACAGGGCTCTGGGTGTTTGGGTGTAGGGAATTCACACAGCATCTCACAGGGCACTGGGTGTTCGGGTGTAGGGAACTCACACCACAACATCTCACAGGGCTCTGGGTGTTTTGGTGTAGGGAATTCACACCACAACATCTCACAGGGCTCTGGGTGTTTGGGTGCAGGGAATTCACACCACAGCATCTCACAGGGCTCTGGGTGTTTGGGTGCAGGGAATTCACACCACAACATCTCACAGGGCTCTGGGTGTTTTGGTGCAGGGAATTCACACCACAACATCTCACAGGGCTCTGGGTGTTTGGGTGTAGGGAATTCACACCACAACATCTCACAGGGCTCTGGGTGTTTGGGTGCAGGGAATTCACACCACAACATCTCACAGGGCTCTGGGTGTTTGGGTGCAGGGAATTCACACAACATCTCACAGGGCTCTGGGTGTTTGGGTGCAGGGAATTCACACCACAACATCTCACAGGGCTCTGGGTGTTTGGGTGCAGGGAATTCACACCACAACATCTCACAGGGCTCCGGGTGTTTGGGTGCAGGGAATTCACACCACAGCATGTCACAGGGCTCTGGGTGTTTATGTGCAGGGAATTCACACCACAGCATGTCACAGGGCTCTGGGTGTTCGGGTGTAGGGAATTCACACAACATCTCACAGGGCTCTGGGTGTTCAGGTGCAGGGAATTCACACCACAACATCTCACAGGGCTCTGGGTGTTTGGGTGCAGGGAATTCACACCACAACATCTCACAGGGCACTGGATGTTCGGGTGTAGGGAATTCACACCACAACATCTCACAGGGCTCCGGGTGTTTGGGTGCAGGGAATTCACACCACAACATCTCACAGGGCTCTGGGTGTTTGAGTGGAGGAAGTTGCACTCAGATATCAGCCCAGGTTCTATTGAAACTCAAAAATTCAGTGCTGAAATCACAAGTTCCTGAAGGAAAATAAGAGATTTAGGAATGGGAATAGGACATGGGACATGGGAACAGGAATGGGAGTGGGAATGGGGAGGGAAAAACCTCTGGCAAACATCTGGCAGCAGGGCTGGTGGCATATGGGCCGTATCTCCTCCTTGAGCTGGTGCAGGAGGGAAAAACAAACTTCACCTCTCCGACAAGAACCAGCAGATGAAAACAAATAACTTTTTTTTTTTTTTTTTTTTTTTTTTTTTTAATTATTTGTGTGTGTGTGTGTTGTATATTTGAAGGCAATGTCTGTTTGAATGTTCTGCTTTAAAGCTTTGGGTTAGAAATTCCTCAGTTTGCCCCCTCCCCTTGGAGCAGAACCAGCTCAAGTCAACAAATTCTCCCTCATCAATCATGGCCAGGATTTTTTTCCTTCTTTCTCCTTCTTTCTCCTTCTTTCTCCTGCCCCAGTCCTTGCAGCCACTGAGGAGATCATATTTTATTTCCACACCAGGCATTAAAATTATCAAATTTGGCCTCTAATGTGCTTGTAATTTTTTTCCCTTTTTTTTTTTCTCCCCTCTACATCTCTATTATTCAGTGAAAAAACTCTTAATTAAAGGCTCGTGGCATGATGAGCCTGGGTGGGCATCATTTATTTCAAAGCAGACCCTGACCATAAAACCTTCATCAAGATGATGATGGGAGCTCAACTTCCTTATTAAACCCCAGAGATTTCACACAGAAAATCAGATTTCCTAAACTGAAACTACCACAGTGATTGAATGAAACCCCAAATCTGAAATTGTAACATAAGAAACACCAGGCTCTGAGTCTCTAAAATGTAAAAAAAGAACTAAAACCTTCTTTATCCACCATTAAACCTACACAGATCCTTGAATTCTGGTCAAGTTTATCTCTTATTCTCCAAAATCTGATATAGCAACAGTGGTTTCTTACCCACAGCCTGCTCCCAAAAATAATCAAGTAATTTCGAGGGCTTCTTTCAGGGTACATTTTTTCCTCATAAAAAATAATAAATGCCAATATCTCAGCCACATTTGGGTATTTTATTCGCTCTGGGGCCTGCCAACCCAAACAATGATTTGTGTCTTTATAGGAAGGCACTTCACCATTTTCAAATAAATATTTAAATGCTCCTTCACAGGAAAAAATATTCCTGTGGTTAGGTGAGATATGCTGGAAAAATTAAGGCTGGTCCTCAAAGGCCTTGTGTTGTTACACTTTCCTCTTCTTAATTTGCTTAATCCTTCCTCAAACTCCAAAATATTCAGATCAGAGCAGAAGAAAAAAGTGGTTTGAAAGGAGCTTTGATACCCACAGTAGATTCCTTAATGAGTTTTATTTTAGCAATTTGCTGCAGGAAGAGCTGGGGATGAAATCAGGGCTTTAACCTTCAGAATTTATCTAGAATTTTTCTGTTTTCCTGGTGACGGTGCTACACAAACTCTGTGTCTGCCAGGAAAAGCCTCTCCATCAAAACTGGGAGAAAGAACAGATTTGAAAGGGAGAAAGTTTGGAGGTTTTTTATATGGGTTTGTAATCAAAGAAATGCCACTTATGTATTAAATTTCCATTTTTTTCTCTAAAAAAAACAGGGGGAAATGATGAAAGGGAGGATGATGAACACCCTGACAGGAATTTGTGCTGTCACAGGGAACATCAGCACCTTCTATTTAAGTAACTCTCAGAAAAAGGCTGAGTAGGAATAATAATAATAAAAAAGAAATATATAAAGTTAAGTATTTGCACCCTGTGAGCTGTTTGGTGGGGAGAGAAGTGAATCCTGCTGATACCTGATCTCCAAATCCTCATAACCCCTAAATTCCCATCCTGATACCCCCAGATCTCCGAATTCTGGCAAATTCTAAATTCACATCCTGATCTCCAAATTCTGGCAAACCCTAAATTCACATCCTGATAACCCTTATCTTTAAATTCTGGTAACCTCTGAAATTCCCATCTTGATCTCCAAATCCTGATAAACCCTGAAATTCCCATCCTGACACCCCTGATCTCCAAATCCTCATAAACCCCTAAATTCCCATCCTGACACCCCCCTGATCTCTTTTCTCCTTTTTTCCAGCAGCCCAATATCAGCTTCCAGAGCTGCACCCCCTGCACTGCAGGGAAAGAACAACCCAAATCTTTCTTTGGGATGAAAAAAATCCCTTTTTTTTTTCCCCCCTTCAGGCACTGAGGCAAGTGTGAGGTGGCAAATCACACATTACTCCATTTCCAAATCAGATCCCTTTGGTCCACCTTTAATACCATTTTTCCCCCCTCCCAATAAATTAAATATCCGTTCTTTTACCACCCAGTTTATTTGATCATCCAGGAAGATAAATGGCTTCTGCTGAAATATTAAACAAAGGGAAAATTAAAGTACTGGGAAGGGTAAACAATACAGTAAAGCACAATTTCCTTTCTGCTACGTGGAGAAAATAAGTCTCTCTCTCACTAAATAGCAGCACATTGGCTCCAGTTCTGGCCCTGGGCACACATGGAGCTTTTCTCCCCAAAAATCAATAGGATTTGTACCTGTCTGGGTGAATTTTTAATTGAATGGGACTCAAGGAAGGGGTTTCTAGATGAGATCAACCCCAAAAATAAAATTTATTATGAAGTTTAGCACGGGGAGTTTTTAATATCGTGGCTTTGCTTTCGTTTCTTGCTTGTTTGGGCCAAAGATAAAATGAAAAATGTGATTTTTAGTCGGGTTTTGGGCCCAAGCTGGTGGGGCAGCACAAAGAACTGGCTCATCCCCTCGGAGCAGCAGAATTCCACCCCCAGGGATGGATCCTGGGAAGAGCTGGAAGGACTCAGCTGAAAGGTGAGGAGCAGCAACTCGTTTTCTGAGAGCTGATTTGAGGTCAGATTCCCCCCAAACCATCCCAGAGAGAAGCAATTCCCTTCCTGGGCCACTTCTCCCTCCAAGGGGTGTCACATTCCAGCAGGGACATGAGCTCCAGCCTGGACCAGGATGAAAATTCCCAGGTGAAAAGAAGAATTAATACCCAGGACTGACAAATTCCAGAATTTCTCCTGGCTGCTGGGTGTTCTTGCATTTCATTTCAAATTTCCAAAAGACGTTTCTTACAGTGCTCCAGGAGCTCAGCCTCAGAACTCTGAAATAATTTAGTTTGACAGAGGATTGATGGGAAGGAAGGGCTCTTTTCTTATGCACTTGCTTCTATTCCATAGGAAATATCTATTCACGGGAATTTTTCTCATTTTTGCACAGTTACAGCTCAGATTCTGAGTTTAGGCTGAGTAATCACTGAATAATTCTGATGGGAACCTGACAAATGGCAGCAGATCAGGACTTGATCCGTGGATATTGATTCTCCTCAGAGTTTTACTGTGATTCACTTTTTTTTTTTTTTTTTTTTTTTTTTTTTTTCCCTCCAGCAAAGCCACCTATGGATCAAAAAAAAAAAATTCTCCTCAGTGTAGCCGAGGCTTTTCTTGGTTTATTATTTCTGGATTATTCCTGGGGATTTTCAGGCAGACTAAACACGGTATGGGGTGGAAAAGGGAAGGTGAAGCACTGGGAGAAGGGCAGCAGGAGAATTTGGGGGTTCCAGCAGAACAACAAAACCCTGGGGGTTCCGTGACTGTGCCAGGTGAGGCTGAAATCTCTTTTATTTGGGAGGCAGAACCCAAAGCTGGGGGTTCTCCAGGGCTGCCCTGGCTGTGACCTCCATCCCACCCGGAGCATCCATCCCAGGGTGCAGGAATTGAGATTCCAGGCTCGCTGAGCCCTGACCTGGCCCTGACAGAGATGGATGCCCAGCTCTGCTAATGGACTGTGGCAGCTCCGGGCTGGGATGAGCCAGCTCATTCCCACTCCAGGAATCCTGGAACATCCAGCAACCTCCTGAGCTCCTTGGTGTTCCCACAGGGCTCAACCTCACAGCCACACCCAGCAGGGAGGTTCGCAGACACTGATATTCATCTTTATCTGCTTTAAAACAAGAATCTGCTCTTTTTTTCTTCTTTTTTTTTTCTTTTTTTTTTTTTTTTTTTTTTTTTCTGCACAGAGAGATAAAAACGCAAAGCTGATTAGTGACTTTATTTGGGATAAAAGGGAGAGCGTGTGGGAAATTGCTGGTGCTGGGGTGGCTTTGTCAGGATTTATTCACCAGAATGAGCAGTGAGTGGCTCTCAGCATCTCCAATTCTTGCAGTTTTCAGGGAGTTTAGGGCTGAAGGAGCCCTAAATAAGAAGTCCCAGCTCGATCACAACCTTTGTGTTTCCTTTCCTCATGTTCCCCTCTCACTCCACTCTGACCCTTCATCCTTCTGACCAGGAGAGAGAATTCCCAAATTCTTGCTGATTCCCACAAACCTCCAGCTTGGGGAGGTGACAACCCTCCTTCCCTGAAAGTTTCCTTTTCTCCTTGGGTTAAGATGACCCCTGGGCAGCCTTTGGGGAGTGCTGCAGGCACAGGAATGTGCACAACTCCCACAGGAGCCTTTCCCCTTCTCCTTGGGATGCAGGACTGGTCCAGCCCGACCTTCCCAGCTTGGAAAACACTCAGGAACCGCCTCCTGTTGTCCAAGGTTGTAGCACAATCCTTGGGTGCCACATCCCGGGTTCACCTTTGGAGCTGCACCTGAGATAAAAACAGATCCACACAGAAAAAGATAAAAAAAAAAGAAAAAAAAAAAAACATTTACATCCAAACTATCAAAAAAATAAAATTAAAATAACAAAAACGCTCCCATTAAAATAATCCAAAAATAACATCAAAACCATCAAAAAAATAAAATTAAAACTATAAAATATCACCCCATTAAAATCATCCAAAAATAACATCAAAACCATCAAAAAAAAAAAATAAAATTACAATCATCAAAACACGAAGTTAAAATCCTGAAAGCAGACATTTTCCTGGGCAATTAGCAGCAATGTCGGGCACCTCCTTCTTACGTTGCTGCGTGTGTGACTTCAGCCCCCGCAGGACATGGGGCTAATTTAACGAGGCATGAATTTAAATATATTAAAGAGCTCAACAAAACAGGGGAGAGAGACTCAGAGAGGTGAAAAGTCAGTGCCCCTCCTTGTCCCCGCTGTCTTCTTTTTGTTGGCTGCCGGGCCGGGAGACACGAAAATCAAACGGAGCAACACAACCTGTCTGAGTTTTATTCAAATCAGCCAATTAAAACATCACGGCGAAATGTCAACGAGCGTGTTCTGGCCACTCAGGAATTAAAGCAGGAAAGCATCTGTCTGTCCTCACCACAAAGCAGGGAAGAGTTTTAATTCCATACTCCTGCAAAAGCTGTGACAGGAGATTGCAGCCATGAAAAACAGCCTCTGCAACGGGCCCTGCCTGTCAGCAGCTGCTGCTTGGACACTAAATTACAGCCAGTTCAACATCTTTCTTTTATTTTTCTTTTTTTATTATTCATAAGAACTCTTTAGCAGGCAGAATTCTGGTAATTCAGAATTATTAATGTGGAATTCAGGTGCATCTGACACCAGCACAGCTTCTGCAGCTCGTTTTTACCTCTCTTTACTGCCCAAATTCTGGTTGCACCAGGTCCTTTTGGTCACAAGAACACACAGATTGAAGTTCCTGCAGCTTTACATTTTCTCCAGCATCGAATCCAGAGGATTTCAGGCTGAATTTAAGGATCTCCTTGACGCTGTTTTGCACTGCAACGACACAAACTTCGACCTTTAGAAGACTGAAAATGATTTTTTTTATTTTTGGGATGTGTTTTCTTTTTATACTATTGTCCAGAGACCAATCTGATTGGTGACACAAAGACCAACCTCTTCCCTCCCATTGGTCAGAGCAGAGGGACATCAAGGAGAAGTCCCTCCTAGGGAAAGGAATGGATAACAAAGTTACAGTTACAAAAGATATTTTTCCTGTTTACAGAAAAAAATCTGGGAAAAGGATTTCAGAAAATCAAAACACCAGGGCTACATCTCCTCTCTGTGACAGGATGTTGGGGTGAGCAGGGACCATTCCATCAGAGCTCCTGGAGTTCCCTCTTTGGGACGTGGCCTCGGGGCTCTGCTCTGCTCCACAAACAGAGGAGATCTCCCATCCCAGGCAGGTCCTACAGCAGAGGTTTCCTTCCTTTCCTCCTTGAGGAAATCATTCCTGACCCTGACCTCTGATCAGCCCAAACTGAGGTCATTCCATCATTTCAGAGAGGCCTCCAAATCAGCTCCATCTCCCTCTCCAAAAGGGCTTGAAATATTATGGAATATTTCAGTGTCCTTAAATTTATAGGACCGTGTCTTTGCTCTGCTGATTTCAAAGCTGCACTAAATTTTCCCTGTTAAAGTTCTGCCCCAGAAAAGACAAAACTCCCTGAGATGGGCTCCACACCAATCATTTTATCCACCATAAATTAGCCAGGTCGGCTTTAGATTATCCACAGCAATTCAGTTTTCTTCCTTAGGAAAAAAAAAAAAAAAATCAGAGAAGGGAAAAAGGAATTCCAGTGTGTAAATATCCCAGAGAACAGATTTCTTATTGTTCCAAAATATCCTCTTTAATGGCATTACCAGAAAATCAGCCTTTTACTAGAAAGATGGGCTGATTTTCCTGCCCAGGCTGGCAGCTGGGAGGTGTCCTGGACAGGGAACTGGGGAATAAATCCATGGATATTAAACATGAAACTCCTCCATGAACAAGGAAGGAGGAGAGCTCATTCTGCTGTTGAGATGCTCTTTAATCCCTTCTTATTTTATGAGCTTCCACTGCAGCCTCCTCTGGCTGGTGGTGGTTTCCATCAGGGCTGGATTGGGCTGGAAAGTTTCATCCAGGAAAATTTCCCAGTTGGGAATTCCCTTCCACGTTCACCAGGATGGGTCATGGGCTCTCCTTGCTGCTGTCAAATCATTCCTGGCCAGTTTACTTTTGTCATCATCTCTATTCCAGTCTGGAGCTGGGAATGAGAGAGATCAAACCGTAAGAAAACTGAAATTTTGCTCTTTTCACAGCTGGACTTTTCCTATAAAACCAAACCAAATCTTTCTGGCACATTTGGGTTCACAAATACTGATTTTTTTTCTGATGAAATGAAGATTAAAAACAAACTGAAATTGAGATTAAAAACAAGCTCTGAGCTCCTGAGCCTCTTCTGGAGGGGATTTTTTGTGTTAACACCCTGCTGCTGATTGAGTCAATCACCAGGTCTGGGCAATCTGGTTTTACAATAGGATCCCAAATCCCACTGATGTTTTCAGGGCGCTGCTCTAACAGAAGTCATAAGCAAAGTGATGATTATCAGAGAATTTTATTTTTAGGGAATTGGGACCACAACTTCCTGAAAACTACCAGACCAGATAATGTCTTTTTCCCTTCTCCCTCTTTCATGGCAGGCATTCGTTCTAAAAAAGTTCTCCCCACTTTCTTTGAAATGGACTTTTAAAATCCATCATTTCATGCAGCTCTGGCAAATCAGCTCCTGTGCTATTTCCTTCCCTTCCTTCCTTTCCCTCTCCTCTCCTTTCTTAAACCCAGCCCTGCATTTTAAATCAGCCACCAGGAATAAAGCGAAAGGAGTTTGAAGGGGTTGAAATCTCTTCATCGTGACAGGGCCTTTTTCTTTTATTTTTTTGTGTAGGAGCCTAAATGAGGCTTTAGAAAACGATCTGGTCCCCCCTGAATGGATCAGCTCTGCTCAGAGCCCATTAGGCAGGGCAGGAAGGTTCCTCAGGGACAGCCCAGAGCAGACACCGAACCCCCGAGGATGGAGATCACTGTTTACTTTCCTGCAAGGAGAATTAATAAATGTCTCCATCTTCCACCAGCAGCCCTCAAGCATTGCACATAAAGGAAGCAGAATGAGTGGGGGGAAAGAAAAAGGGACGGGATGTGTGTTTTTCCCTTTTTCCTTTGGTGCACGTTCGTGTTCTCAGTCAGTATTTGCGCATTATTCTTTGCTCCCTCCCCGGAGGATTTTCTGCCCTGACTTGGAGGCAATTCATCTGTCCTGAGCAGGTACCTAAAGATAATGAAGAGGCCATAATTTAGTAATCTTGGCCATCTTGTCCTTGGAAGATTAATTTTTTTGGCCTTTAAGTGTCAAGGTTGGTTAAACAGAGTCAGGCCCAGGCAGAGGGACAGACAGAGCCGTGGGCTGGGGGAAATTCCCAAAATGATGGATCCTGGAGTCACTGCCCTGTCTGCACCATGGACTGAGGGTTATTAAAACAGAAGCACTCCCTGCTTCATCCAGTTCAGAGCTTGGAGTTGCTCCTTTCCTTTTCTTCCCCTGTTTTTTCACAGAAAATTCAGTCCCTGAGCTTGTCCTGCACAGGACAGGACGTTTTTCCTCTTCTTTTCAATTCTGTTCCAGGGCATTTCTCCTCTGCTCTGGAAAGGCTTTGCTGAGGTCTGGAGGCTTTGTTGGCTTTCTCCAGCACAGAGGGATGGCTTGGATGGGCTTTGGGATTGCTGCTCCCTACAAGCACTGATTGATCTCCAGGAGTGAGGGAGTTTTGTGCTCATGAAGTCACGGAATCATGGAATGTTTGGGATGGGAGGGGCCTTAAACCCACCCAGTTCCCACTGTCCACTGCCCCAGGGTGCTCCAAGCCCCATCCAGGCTGGCCTTGGGCATTTCCAGGGCTTGGAGCTGGCTTTAATTCCTGTGCAAACCCCAAAAAGAGAACCCTGAGCCAGCTGCTCCTGTGGTGCCAAACCAGCTCCCCACCCAGCAGATCAATTATGCAAAACAGAAAATCTGTTTATTTTCTAGGAACTGGCTGGAAAATCAGCCCCACCAGGAGCAAAGAGCTCTTTATTCCTTCGAGCAGGGGCTGAACAAAGCACAGGAGGGTGGAAGGGCTGAGTTTATGGGGGAGAAAACCAACCTGGAGCCTGACATTCCTTCCCTCCCTGCTGCCTCGCCTCCCAAATCACGCTGGATTCTCCTCTGGCTTTCAGGAGCCATGTGAAATAAAAGAAACAGGGACTCTGCCCAACACTCCTGCAGGATGAAGTGGCTCTGCCCTCTCCCAGATGTGCCTGTCAGAGGTTTATGGTCTCCACCGTCCTTTCCTTGGTACCTGACACAGCTCCAAGGCCCCTGGAGTGGTTCCCAGCTGGATTTTTTCCTCATCCTCCACAGGATTTTCCTTTTCCATCAGGAACTGAAGACAAGGCTCCAGCTTAATCTCCTCTTATTGTCACCAGTTCCTCCACACTCGTGTCCTCCATCACAATTTGTGTGTGGGGTGGAAACCTGGGTGTAGGGACTGGTCATATTCCAGTTCCAAACTGGAAATATCCTGGAATAAATCTGGGAATAAAGACTGGTTATGTTCAGGCTCCCAAATGGAAATATCCTGGAAATATCCTGAAGTAATTTGGGAGTAAGGATTGGTTATGTTCAGGTTCCCAAGTGGAAATATCCTGGAGTAAACCTGGAGTAAACCTGGGAGTAGGGACTGGTAATGCTCAGGATCCCGATTGGAAATACCCTGGAAATATCCTGGAGTAATTTGAGAGTAGGGACTGGTTATGTTCAGATCCCAACTGGAAATATCATGGAGTAAACCTGGGAATAGGGACTGGTTATATTCCAGCTCCAAACTGGAAATTTCCTGGAGTAAACCTGGAGAAAACCTGGGAGTAGGGACAGGTAATGCTCAGATCCCAAATGGAAATTTCCCAGAGTAAACCTGGAGTAGGGACTGCTTATGTTCAGATCCCAACTGGAAATATCCTGATTTTAGGAACACTTCCCTCACCCCTTGTGTTTTTTTCCATGCAAAGTTCATCATTCTGGACAGTAGAAAGTGAAAAAGTGAGAAAACACAAAAAAAGTTAAATTATTTCCTTTTCCCCCACTTGTCACTCTTTTATAGATGGATAAAATATTCAATATGATGCTGTCTGGAAAAAAAAAATAAAACAGGAATAGGAATTATTTTTACCATATTTTTGCCAGTTTTGTGCATAGAAAGGAACGAGCAGAGGGGAGAGGAGGAGGGAAGAGTCAGCAATGAAGGAAACGAGGTGATGAAAAATTGAAGTGCTTAAAAATGAAGCAGGGAAATCTCATTTGAATATTTTTAAACACGGGAATAAACTCCCATCTCTGCATTAAAAATGTTGCCCGGGCTGACATTTCAAAATGAAACACAGGTTTTCATTTCAAGGCTTTATTTCATGTCCACGCACACGAAATCAAACTGGGCTTTGAAATGAAAACACCACAGGGAAAATAAGATTTTCAATTGATCTTTTTTTTTTTAATTTATTTTTTTGCCTCCGTCTCCTCCAATGAATAAATAATTTGGTTTTCCAGGAAACTGTTAAAGTGAGAACAGAGCATGAAAAGTAATGCAACAAAACATTTGGAGCACTAGGATTTGCTGGAATATCCCTGGGAGTTCCCAGGGATTATTTGGGATATTTTCATTCCCCTGCCGAGGAAGGGGATGCTCCCCAACATCTGTGGGTCATTGGCCAGATGTAAATAAAATATTTGTTGTTATTTAGGGGTTTAGCAGCCCCTCAGGTCGTGGAATTTCTGCTGAGGTGGCTCAGTTCCATTCCCTGAACTTCTCCTCCATGGGATTTTTTGGGGGGAGAAGTCAAAGGATGATGTTCTCCCAGTAACAAATGGAAAAATCGCCCTTAATTTCCCTTCCCTTTTCCCCCTTAATCCAGGAGTTCCTTGGGATGGGAAAGAAATGTTATTGTAGCTGTGGCAAGTTCAGGAGAATGGGCATGAATTAATTCTGGAAATCTCAGGAGAAGAGAGATGAAATGACATTTTAGCTCTGGAAATCTCAGGAGAATGGGGATGAAATGGTATTTTAGGTATGGCAAGTTCAGGAGAATGCAGCTGAAATGATGTTTTAGCTCTGGAAAGCTCAGAAAAATGGGCCTGAAATTATGTTTTAGCTGTGGCAGGCTCAGAAGAATGTGGATGAAATGCTGGGGGAAATGGTGCTTTTGCCATGGCAAGTCAGGAAAATGGGGATGAAATGAAATTTTAGCTCTGGAAATCTCAGGAGAAGATGGCTGAAATGATGTTTCAGCTCTTGAACGCTCAGGAGAATGTGGATGAAATGATGTTTCAGCTCCAGAGAAGATGAGTGAAATGACATTTCAGCTCTGGAAAGCTCAAGAGAATGTGGATGAGATGATGTTTTAGCTATGACAAGCACAGGAGAAGGCGGCTGAAATGATGTGTTAGATATGGCAGGTCAGGAAAATGTGGCTGAAAGGATGTTTCAGCCCCAGAAAAGATGAATAAAATGATGTTTCAGCTCTGGAGAAGATGAGTGAAATGATGTTTCAGCTCTGGCAGGTTCAGCAGAATCTCCCCACACCTCCCATCACAGCTCCCTCCCGATTTTCCCTGACCCAGGAGCTTTATCAGCCTCACAATCTGCAAACACCTTCCAGCCCTTTGGCCACAGGAACCGCTCCCAGCTCTCATTTTTGTTTTTTAAACCAGCCCCAGTGTCCCTGACCCCGATTTGGGGGCTGGAAGGAGCTGATCCTTCCAACCCAAACCATCCCTGACCCTTCTCCGGGCAAACCCCTGAAGCTGCAGAGAAATTTGGGGTTTTCAGGACTTTTCCCTGAGTTCTCCACCATCAGGAGCCGCTGGCCCCAGGCAGAAGAGATGAAGTGTGAGCACACAGGGAGCAAAATTGCACTTTCTATTGCATTTTTTTGCACGCTGTGCACGGCTGGGGTGGGGATGGAACAAGCTGGGGGTTCTCCAGCTGGACTTTGGGGCGTTCTCTTACCTAGAGAACATGTGAATATGTCAGCAGGGAACAAGCTGGGGTTGCCCATCGAGGCTGGTGATGAATGCAGTGCTGAAAGCTCCTTTAAAGCTCCTTTAACGGGGAGAAGAGCAGGAACACGGACTGAGAGGAGCCTTGAGGGTGAGAAGGGATCCAGTAGAGGGCACTAAAGATCTTTGGGATTTCTCAGCCCAAGGAGAGAAAGCTCCAAGTTGCTTTTTTACACTTCACTGTTTTTAAAATAATACTAATAAAATAAAATTAACCCTCTTCAGCAGCGAGGGGGACCACATCAGACTCCGATATTGCAGCTGCTCCCCTATTTTAACCACTAATGGCAGGGTGAGCTGAGCTCTGTTTGACTTTGGGGTTTCTTTCTGCCATGGGGAGTTGTGTGGAGCCCTCCCCCAGCCCCAATTTTGGCAGGACAGGATCTGTTCAGCACAAAGAAATCTCATTCTCCGGGTGAGGAACCAGCCTGGGCTGCTGAGAAATGGCAATTCCTCATCAGGTCGTGGTGGCTGGAGCAGAGGGACCACAATGAGATTTGGTCATGTTGAAAAGAATCTCCCCCCAAAAAACCCTTCCTTGTGTTTCAGTGTTTGGTTTTGCACGGCTCTGAAACATCTGGGTTTGGCTGGGCTGAAGCTGCTCCTTTTCTTGTGGGATTTTCTGCCATCAGGAATTGGAAATCTCACAAGAAACCCTGTGCTGATGAGATTCCCAGCCTGATCAGCGAGAGAAACTGCTGATTAAAAATTGGATTGCAGAGCTTTGCATGAGTCAGGGCAAACCCTTCAAGAAATAAAGATCTGAAGTGCCTCGTTAGGAGCTGAGATTGTTTGCAGATTGCAAATTGAACCCGATATTATGGGCAAACCCTGCATCTTCAATCAGAGCGGGACATCTTTTCCTGCCAGGAGATTCAGGATTTATTCCATTCCTCCTCTCCAGGAATCTGCAGAGTCATCCTGTTTTCCCTGGGTGTCCTGTCAGCTTTGCAGCAGCCCCACATTAGAAATGAGAGCTCTGTCTGCTGCCTAACGACATGGCCAGAGCTGCAGTGGGCTCATTTTCCCTGAAGCTTCTATTCTGGAAAACGTGACCCCAAATAATAACTTGATAATTTCCCTGCCCTGGTTTGATTTGGAACCTGCCCTGTGGGCTCCAGCCCGAAGTGTCGACACAAAAAACACCCCAGGATGCAAAAAAAGTCCTGACAGAGCCGTGGATACACCTCAGGAAGGTGAAGATTTGTGAATTAAAATGATTTGATTTCTCTCAGCTGATCCCTTGTCCAGATCCTTTCTCATGCTCTGAGGGCACTTAATTATCCATTCCCCAAGTTAATTGCAGACAGAGAGGCTGCAGATGCAGAGATATCTTGGTGAATTATTTGAACTGAAATCCTGCAAGTCTGGCCAGCTCTTTCCCACCCCAAATTCATGCTGCCAGTGCTTTGGGAGCTGCACAATTCCCTCCAAAAAAGAGGCAGCTCCTGGCTCCCCTCCTTTGGAAGGGATGCAAGTGGAAGTCACGAGTTGTAGGCACGGTTTGGGGACAGGTTTGAGCTGGGTTCAGGGTTGGTTTGAGTTAAAATTGAGCTATAAAAGGTATTTCCAGCCCACAGGGGAGGCAGCTGGGAGCTCTGGGCAGGGATGAGGCTGCTGGTGATTCTCCAGGAAGGGGCTGAGAGCAGCCTGGGTGTGAGATATGAATGTGATGCCTTGGGAAGGCTGAGCTGGAACAGGGACTGCACAGAGCTGAGAATAAAGCAGAGATTTATTCCAAGGCTCCAGGATCCACCTGGGGCAGGACAAGAGCCTGGCCAGGGCTACAGCCAAGGGGGACCCAAAGTGGTCCCCAAATGGACAAAGGGTCACCAGGGCTCAGCCTTGGCTCAGTTTGGCTCCATTTGCACCTTGGGGTTGAATTGTCCAAGGGCAGCTGCAGCTTGGGAGGTCCCATCCTTCTTGTTCCTCCCTGCAGCCACCCTTGGCTGTGCTTTGGGGCTGAAAGTTGTCCTTGGTGTCCATTGGGGAAAGGATTTGTTTTGTGTCCCTGCTGTGTGCAGAGAGCTGAGTGACACTGACTGTGAGCTCAGAGCTGCCCCTGGGCAGCACAGAGCCTCAAACACAGCAAAGAGAGAACCTGAGGCATCAAACTCAGCTCCCTTTTCCCCGGGACCTGCTGGGCTCCGAGTGTCAGATCCCATCCCCAAACAGACATTCCCATGTCTCAGGCTCAGCTGGGCTCAGCTCAGGGCT